>NC_052550.1:7490120-7830120 GCF_016699485.2 Gallus gallus
CACGGTGCTGACAGCTTTGTGATGGGGTGGGGGGCATAAATGAGCTGCCCCCCCGCCCCGTGTGTTGCTTCGTGGTGCTTCCCTCGCTGTGGTCATAAAGAGGCTGTTGCCTTCTGCTGCCACGCTGTCTTCCTTCTGGCTCCATGCAAACAAACCTGGCTAACGTTGGTTCTTTAATACATCTGGAGAGATCTATAGCGTAGCTGCAATGTTTGTCCCTCTAAAAATAACTCAATTGCAGCTTTTAGCTCCGTTTCCCCCGCCTGTAAAATCCTATTGCCACTGCGTGAGCATTCTAATGCGGGTCTCCGTGTTTCTGTATCCTTCATCCTTGACTCCACGCTGCCAAAAGTAATGGCCTGCCTCATCCTCCTGTGCCAGCCGGCCCCAGGGCTCGCTGCGTTTGGTGATGACAGAAGGATTCGGAAGGATTTTCCCCTCATGGTCCTTCAGCATCCACCCGGTGCAGCCATTCCTGAATACCCGTCCGTCAGTTTCTGAAGTGCAGTGAGATCATTTCTGCAGGTGTTGGAGGCAGGGAATGCTTCTGTGGGAGTTGTGGGAGCGTAGCAGAGCTCAGGTTCTCAACAGGAGGAGGCGATCTGCGTGGGAGCACCCAGCAAGCTGCTGCTGTGCGGGTAGGATGAGGGCTGTGCCCACCTCTGGTTGCTGGGTGGCAGCGTGGCTGGGGCGGGCAGAGGGCATCCTGCTCCCTGGGCGCTGCTAATTGCTTAATGAGCTGACTCAGCCAGGTGTGGTGCAGCCCCGATGGCCATTCTGAAGGGTGGCAGGTCAGGGCAGTTTCCATGCTGTGCTGGGTATGGAACTGAAAGTTGCTTCGTTTCTTCTGTGCTTTTCACATCTTTTTTTCCTCACTCCCCAACGTGTAATTGCTTTTTTTTTTTTCTTCTTTTCCCTTTTGTTCCACTTTCTTGTAAAAATAATGAGCAGCCACAGACAGAGGAGAACATTATCCAGTGTTATGAGCGGCCGTGTCAGGGTACGGTAACCTTCAGAGCTGTGGCCACAGCATCTCTCTAATGGAAACGGATGGAACTTTCCCCCTGAGATGGCCTCAGACATACCCACATCTTACCTCGCAGCCCTCAGCTTCGTCTGTCTTTTTCTGATTCCTTCAGAGGTCAGTTCAGGTCTGTCTCCTTCCCTCTTTGCAGTGGCCTGGCTTGTCCTGAAGCCATTCTGGGTGCCGTGATAGGACAGAGTCCATGCAGAATAACTGTTGTGATCACCACCAGTTCCTTGTCTCTGTTCCTGTGATCTGGATCTGCCTTGTGTTGCCATCTGCTCTGGACCAAACCCATTTGGCCACGCTCGTCGCTGTAGGTTATATTTGCCATCAACGAGTGCAGATGGACACCTGCTTTTTGGGATCACGCTGTCTTGTTTCTGTCTGGCCTTTGAATCTGTTGTGTGGCGAGGGGGTATTGGCCCAGTTTTGTTTCCTGGGATCCAGACAGGAGCCCACAGAAACATCTGGGGTCGTGTGATGCAGTAGCAAGCCACTGTCACCCTTCTGAGGTAGGTGACCCCACCACTTGGACTACAGCTGTCCTATAGCCCCTGCCATGCACTGAGGGAGCAGATTGTGGCCCTTCCTCTGCATTGCGTTGCCTTCCTTGGCTTTGCACCTTGCATTGCCTTTCTGGAGACCGAATGTGGGGGGCTGATTCTCCTGGAGCGAGTCAGAATGTGAAGGCAGGGTGGTGGTGTTGAACATTCACATACATCAGCTAACAGCCAAAGCGTGCAGCTCTCATCCCTCCATCTTCCTTTTATTTATCCCTGTAGGCTTGGCTTAAGCTAGTGAAAATGTAGTGACTTGGTAACTTTCTTTGCTCCTTCGTTGTGTGCACAAAATCTGTGCTGGCTTCAGTTGTGATTAAACCATCAGTGTGTGGCCTGGGTCAAAACAAAGACCAAAGTAACAGGCTGTTGTTTACATCAGTTTTTCAGTGGGAGTCAAGTGCTCGATGCCCACAGATCCCATTGGGAATCCCAGCCTCAGCAGCTCCAAAGTGTTCTTTGCTGCTTTGTTTCCTTGAAAACCTCCACTGGGAAGGCTGTGCTGCATAGCAGTGAGAGCCAAATTGCTTGGATGCTGTCTGATTTCTGGAGAGTGGAGGTGATGAATGGATTCTGCCCACCGCCTGCATCCCAGTCACCCAGAAGCAAAACGCTGTGCTGGGTAGCACTGGAGCTGCCCGGTGTGATGTGTGCTTGCAGGGGGAAAGCACTGCATTGTCACCATGCTGGGACCATGCTGGCAAAGGGAACATCCCCAGGGGCAGCAGACACCTCTGCAACAGGACAGAGCCATGGCCAAGGCAGGAGCAGCCTCTGAGAGTGGTGGAGCTGTTGCCTCTATGGATTGCGTTTCATTGCTCAAGGAGCAAATTGCACCCATGCTAAGCTTGCTTTCAAAGTGACAGAGCCTTTTCCCCTCTTCCCTATGTGGTGCATCGCCCTTCTTGGCTTTGCACCTTACCTTGCCCTTCTGGAGACCGAATGCAGAGGGTCAGGCGTGCATTGGTTGCTGCATGTTTTGCCTGATAGCAGCAGGCAGTGCACGGCACCTCGCTGAACCCCCGCTTCATATATGGGCTTTTTTTTCACATCCATAATTAGCGATGCTATCATCGTAATTAAAACCCTCTTGGAAGCGCTCGTACACATTTACATCTGAATTGACACATCCAAAATTGTAGTGATAATGAAAACAGTTTAAGTGGGGTGGGGGGAGATGGCTCTTTTTTAAACCCCATTAAATATGAAGGAGTGTGTCAGCTCTCGGGACCCGCTAAAGTTTCAGTTTGCCCTTCTGCTTCCTTTTCCCTTTCATTTCTTCTCCTTTGCTAAATGACATTTTCATGGCTGGCTGCATCTCTGGGTTTATCAAAATAAACCGTGCAGGGGGAAGGAGGATTGCTGTGCTGGAACGAGGAGCCGTCTCCTCCCTTTTGCCCCCAGGGTTTCCCTTTTCCCACTTTGAACATCATAAAGCAACATAGCCCAGGGTTATTCCTGCCTGGCATGGCCAAGCGCTGTGCTGATGGAGGGGAGTGGTTATTTCGGGTGGCTCTGGATGGAGTGGATGTGCACCTGTTTGCAATTCAGAGGACTCATCAATAGCCTGCTGTGTTATTTTGGGGGGCGGCAGTGAGCGGGTCGGCTCCAAAGAGTGTCCTTAGAACGGAGCATGGGGGAAAAAAGCAGAGTGGGATCGAGAGAGGAATGCTAAATGGTTGGGGGACGGCAGGCAGTGCTGCTGGGGGAGCGTTGGGGTCGGAGGTGAAACGCGTCCTGCCATTCCAGAAACAAAGCTGCGAACGATTTCACCGCCTTTTAATTTCCTTCATCCTCAAGTGCCGAATGTGGGAGTTGACGACAGATTGCTGTAAATAATGTAATTGGAAAGCTCTGTGTTATGGAAAAGCGGATGAATGCAAATAGCGAGGCTGAGGAGCGCTCTTTCTCCCTGCCAGCGGTTCGCCGTGGCAGCGGGCGGGTGGGATGTGCTGCGTGAGGGCAATGGCAACGATGTCCTCCTGGGCTGCAGGTGTGCTCTGCTCTGCTGAGAGAGCCCCCAGGAACCCACAGCAGCGGCTTCCCTCTTGCATGGGGACTGCAGAGCTGTCCCCGCCGCGTGGGGGTGTTGTTTGTGGGCACGGCGGGGTCGGGTTGGTGGTTGGGCTGGGTGAGGTCTTTTCCAACCTTAATGGTTCTGTGGTGTATGGCAGCCCGAAGGCTGGGCCCTGCTGGGAGCCTTTTCAGTGCCCGTGTGTTCAGAGGAGAGGGAGAGCTGAGTTCTGCAGAGCCCTGAGCGGGGTGTCAGCAGGACCCGGTGATTTTCCATTTGCAGGCTGTGCTGAGCGTGGTGGATAAAGTGTGCATCTGCTGCTGACTGCCAGCGTGCAGCCTCATCCCGTGGCTGTGCTGGTGGATGGGTGCAGCTGTCATGGGGGTGTTGTCGGGGTCACAAAATGCATTGAGCTCTCCGCTCTTGTCGTGGCTGTTGAATTGTTGAAAGTAATGCAAAGAGGGTCTCTGGCTCAAGCAGTTCCTCTTCCCCACGCTTTGCTTTTGGGTAGATGAGGAGTCAGGGGAGGCAGAAGGACAGCAGCCCGAAGGCAGTCGATATTTAGCATGGATTTCTGTTGTGCTTGGCTGGGAAGCAGCAGGACTGCTCCTGAGCCACCGCAGGGAAGATCCTCTGTGCTCCAGGCTTCTACGTCCTGGGTTGGGGTGGCACTGATGCACATCTTTGCTCTGTCAAGGACTGGTGAGAGCAAAACTCTCCTCCTTGCAAAGAGCAAAGCTGCTCATAAACAGGACTCCGAAGCGCCGTTATAGATGTATTAATTTAAAATCAAGTGGGAGCTTTGCTGTTGGGCCACTCTGGCAATCAATGAGACGAGCATCACGAGCAGTCGGTGGCATCGATTCGTTGTGATGGATGCAGGCTGAGCCCGACCTGCGTGCCCAAGTGCAGAACAGCACTGGAAACGTGTGTCATTGTGGGGGGGGGGTGCTGGAAACCTGCGGGGAGCAATGTGCTGAGTTACTGCAGGGGAGAGCATCTCCCTAAAGCTGCAGCTATTTTAGAGCTGATCTCAAAACGACTTCAGTACTGCTGTAATGAGAGCGAAGTATTAGCAGTGAGTCTGTATGCACAGAATCGATGTTATGTTACTGGATGAGAGCTGGGTGTGTTGTATCACTGAGCTTTGAGGGTAATGGGAGAAGCCTGGGGGTGACCAACCTTTCCTTACCGCAGTCCTCGCTGTGTCTGATTGGTTTTATGTTCTGCTGAAATTGTAGTTTGCCTGGAGATAATAGGTCTCTCCAGTGCTTCAAATTAAATTACAGATGTTGCAAGGTCTGTTCGGATAACAACTGTCAAGAAGGGCTGCTTCCTCCCCCAGCATTGCCCTGCAGGGACCGCGCATCCTCCTGCAGCACCGCGCTGCTCGGGGTGCACGCTGCTTTCACCTGGGTTTCATGACCCCGACCATTGCAGCTCGCTGTGCTGATGGCTCTGCAGGAGGAACCAGGCAACGTGCTGAGTGATCTCCTCCCATCAGTGAGATGGTGGTGGCAGTGCTCTGCTTGCTGTGCCTGTGCTGAAAGAGCTGCTCGTGGGCGCCAGGTGTTGTCGCTGCCCTCTGCTTTGATTAAGCCCTGTAGTTAAAATGCAAGCTGCAAACTTATTGCTGTAATTAGGGTACCTGCTGCCATCGTGGTGATGCTACGTATAAAATGCTTCGAGAACTTGAAGTAGAAACCTTTATGATCTCCTTTGCTCTGAACAGAAGTACAAGGCTTCTACCCCCCTTGCATGAAATAGTAATATTAACTTCTTTTTGCCCTGGCTGCCTCATTAGCTCACTATTAGACTGCTGGAAGGCACAAAAGAATAAGGTTTTTGGAGACCATTTCTCCTTGTCTGGGCTGCCATCTTCTCTCCTTCCTCTTGGCTCGCAGCAGGCTTTGTATTAAATGCACTTAATAGAGCTTCTTCATCATGAGCCGCATTCAAACTCAGATGAAGAGTAGAGGGCGTTCTTACAGGGTATATGACAGCGCAGCTCTCTCAGCTCACTTTCTGCTGCAGGATCAGATTTGTTGAGTGCTCTTGTTCTGGGGGGGGTTTCAGGCATGCTCGTTGGGTGCAGCACTCGTTCATCCTGGCTTAAGGTGTCGGTTGTGTCTCTGTTTCCAACAGGTCTGGAAGAGGTCCGGCGCGTGGTTCTACAAAGGGCTGCCCAAGTACATCACACCTCTGAAGAGCAGCAGCAGAGCTGGTGAGGTGCCCTCGCAGCCCTGGCAGAGCGAGGCTGCTGTGCTGGAGGCAGGGAGCGTGGGGACGGGCCGCTCCTTCACCTGGGCCAGGGGCAAAGGTTGGTCGTGTGCTCCTTGGTGGAGCAGAAGGAGGCCTTGGGGAGGGGGCTGAGCTTTGCAGCCGAGTCGTTCTCCATGTGCACCTTGGGAAAGCTGTTGATTAACTTAGCCCTGTGCAGGGCTGGGGCCGGAGCACTGACAAGCCTGAAGATTTATCAGCTCCAGCACTCCCATCCTTGTTCTTTGAGGTAGACCTTGATTGAAGTAGACCGATGTATCACGTGTGGCACCTTGGATCGCTGCCCTATCAGATCCCATTCACAGCACTGCCTTGTAGGGCCTTTCCCCCCCCTCGCTTCCATCTGTCCGCCCTGTCATTGCTCATACACCCACTCCAGTGCTGTGCCTGGAGTCAGCTGGGGGGAAGCAGCACGGCATTGAGGAGCTGAGCATTCAGGGTCATTAGCACAGCGGTGGATGGATGCTGCCGAATTAAAGCTGCTGCCAGTCTGCTTTGATTTCTCTTCATTTCTTGCTGGTGTGCATTAGCAGATCTGGCTGGCCTGTCTCCCCTTCTGTCTTTTGCTATTAGGCCCCTTCAATTGGAGAAGACCTCTCCGGTGTACTGGCAGCGTACGCTCTTCCACATCAAGCTAAATCTTATCAGTGTTGCAGGGGGAAATAACCTTTTAATAGACAGGGCTCCGGAGGATCAGCTTTACAAGGCTTCTCTTTAGGCTCCAGCTAGGAAAGCACTCCCAGCCCGACTGTAACTTTTGTAATTAAAGACAAATTAGATCAACAATAGGCGGTTGTGCTTCCCTCCAGGAGACACTTGGAAGGGGCTGTCTTAGCAAATGAACTGATTGATGAGGCGTTCTCTGTGCACGTGATGAAGAAAACACCACAGGTCAAAGATTCTTGAGCCCAGACTTGTCCTGAGTTGTAGCTGAGCCTTGTTTTGGGGCAGTGCCTTCCCATAAACGTTGACAGGTGCAGGTGGGGACAGCACGGTCGCCTTTGGTAAGCTTTGGTGTGAGCGTGGGGATGTCTTTCTCACTGTTTTGGCTGGCTGCTGCTTTATGGGTGGGATAATACTGATGTATGGGTTTATTTTGTGGTGTTTTCTTCCCTTATTGCCCTTCTCTACTAGGCTGCCAGTCCTCTGGATGGCTTCCAGTGGACATTGGTGGCTGTAATTCATCCCTGGGATATGCGAGCTGGGAGGTTGTACACATCACCCCTTCTTTGCACCTGCCAGCACTGGGACTTCTGCTCTTTGGCTGTGATGAGCAGGGCAGGCTTTCTTCTCAACGTGGATGTGATGCAGCTGTGTAACCAGCAATAGGAGGAGAAGTAACGGCCTCTCATTGCACCAGGGAGGGTCAGGTTGGATATCAGGGGAAAGAGTGGTGCTGCAGTGGCGCAGCCGCCCAGAGAGGTGGTGGGGTCTCCATCTCTGGAGGTGTTCAGGAACCATGGGGATGTGGCACTGAGGGCCGTGGTGGGGTGGTTGGGGTTGGACCTGGGGCTCTGAGGGGTCTTTTCCCACCTTAATGGTTATCTGATGTCCCTTGGTGAGCCCAGGAGAGTGGAGCAGTGATGTCCCTCCACATGCAGCCTTTCAGCAGGGGCAGGGCAACACCTAAGTGCCTCTTTATGGGGAAGAAGTGATCGCTGTGGGGTTCAGGAGCTCCCCACTGTGCCTTGCTGCTGCAGGACCGAGGGACTGCAGGAATGTGCCTCCTGGGAGCAGAGCCAGCCCACCAGGAAGGAGTTGTATTTTTATACACCCATTATTTCTCTCGCACTTGCTAACGCTGGGATTTGCCATTGCCTTGAGTTTTTCTGTAATAAACAAGCAGTTGCCATGGGAACCCTGCTATTAGTTAAGGCACAAATGTATTGTCGTGGGGAGAATAGCAGGAATATTTCTGGTGCTGGGGAGCAGCTCTGCTCCATGTGCTGGAATGTGGGTGGGATTCTGCACTGGGTCAGGCGGGATGGGGAGCAGCCAGCAGCGGGGCTCCGAGCTCTGAGTTCTGCAGGAGGATGGGAGGCAACTGCATGGAAATAGGGAAGTAAGGAAGCATGAGCCCGAAGCCGTTGCAGTGCTTGGCATGAGGACTGCGTGCAGCCACGCTCGTGCCAGATGCATGCATTTGACACAAGAGGCAAACCCCAGCTTAGTGCTCCCTTCCCTGGGTGCTGCCCCCCCCCCCCAGCCCAGCTGTCCCCATTGCTCCCTGTGCTGCTGGAGGCTGAGCTGTGTGATGCTGAGAGTTGTTCCACGAGTGACCCGGCCCTGTGGGGATATTGCTTTTGCTGCAAGCTGGATTTTGGCTTTTTTAGGATTTTTATTAGTACTATTATTATTTTATGAGCTTTTACTCCCCATCAGCTGGAGACGGAGAGGGATAAATCTGCTATGTTCTCTGAAAGTACGTCCAACGACTCTTATTGATATATCAGCAACTGCTGGAAGAGCAGATTTACGACTTCTGGGCTCTGGGAAGTGCCAGCAGAAGGTCTGGGAGCTTTGGGAGAAAAATTACCTTAAAGGGAAGCATCGGTGCGGTGGGTAAAACGCATTTCTATTGGCAGCAGAGGAAATGAGAGCAGGCAGGGCTGCTCCTGTGGTGCAGGTGCCTCCTTGTCATTAATATCTTTCTCCTCTTGCGCCGGACTGCTCTGAACTGCTGAGTGGCAGAAGGGTAGGCAGCAAAAGTCACCTCCATTGATTCATTGGGGCCTTCTCTAAATAAATCCTGACTTCCAGCATTTTTTAAGAGGCTCACGCAGGAAGGAGCTGCTGGGAAGCGATGGGCGTTGTGAATTCTGGGGGCAGAAGAAAAGAGGGAGAGGGTTGGAGTTGAGATCTATCTGGATGCCTACCTGCGTGACCTACTGCAGGGAGCCTGCTTTAGCAGGGGGTTGGAGTGGGTGATCTCCTTAGGTCTCCTCCAACCCGCCCAGTTCTGTGACTCTGTGAGTGCTAAGGGAGTTGTGCAGTAGGACAACGGAATGGTTCTGGCAGCTCAGGTTTGGGTTTTGTAGCAGCAAAGCTGGGTACACATGGGTTGTTTATGCCAGGGCTCTGCTAGTGCTGCTCTGGTGTGGAGGAGGAGGCCGTGCTGTGGGGCTGGCAGTAGGGCACCAGCAGCCCATCCCCAGCACACAGCAGCCCCATGCACAGAGAGCTGCCCGCCAGCACAGCATCCATCACAGTTTGCAATAATGCTGGCAGCCGGCTTTAATATCCTCAGAGATGGTAACTCTGGAAAAGCTCTATTTTAAGTATTAATATGTTGGGTTGTTTTTTTTTTTTAAATAAAATATTTCGTGTAGTACAGATTACCAACTGAATGCAGGAGCGGAGGTGCTTGGCAGCAGTGTTGGACAGCTTGTGCAAGGGGAAGAATTGCTGCCCTCGTGCCCTGGGCTGTGGTAAAGGGTTTGCAGCTCAGCAGGCTGCTTGCAGTGAGTTTAGTGCTGTTGAAGAGAGGTGAGCTGACACCTCCACCCTTGCACCCACGGCCCTGCAGCAGCATGAATCCAGGCTGTACCAGTAACGTGGTGCAGGGGCAAAGGGGGCGCCTCCATCCTCAGCCTCAGCCCTTCTGTTCTGAGATCAGGATGTTAGCAAAGCCTGGGAGCTGCTGGGAAACACCTTTCTCATTCTGCACAGGGCAGCCAGCAGCCCAGTTGTCCGTAAGGAGGGAGAGGTGCTCACATAACAGCATGGAGAAATGGAAGCAAGCTGCTGGTCGGGGGTCGTGTCTGGTCAAATGAAGCTTTCAGCCTTTGTAGAAACTATGCAGGGTGGGAAGCAGCAGGAATAGGGCCGGGATTCATGGAAACAGAGAGACCTTGGGATGGGAGGAGAGTCTCCTTGAGGAAGAGGAGATGCTGTTGCCTGGGGGGCGTATGAGTAATGTAGCTCTGGGCAGCGTGCAGAGAGGGATGGGCTGATAAGGTTGGGTTCTTTGTGTCATCACTGTGGGGTTTTCTTGTTTGATGGGCTTTGTATTTATCTGGTGCCTTCCTTATAGATCTCGGAGCCTCTGCAGGAGTCCTGCAGCCTGGAGGAGCCCAGGGCTGGATCTACAGCCTGAATTACCACCTGTAAATCCTCTTGCTGTGGAGCCAGGCCCCTGCCTCAGACCCAGCCTAGCTTTAGCATAGAATCGTAGCGTTATTAAGGTTGGAACAGATGACTGCGATCAGACAGCAAACTGCAGCAGGAAAGGGGTGTGCGTGTGGGTCAGTGGGAGCAGTGTGTGCCCCCTGTGATCCTGGATGGGACCGGGAGGGGAGCACTGGTGGTGTGTGCACCTGCTGCAGGTGCTGGCACTGCTGGGGTGTGTGCTGCTGAGCTGTAAATCAGCTGGAGAGACGCGCCTGGTGTTGGAGAGGAAGCACAGACAGCTGTGGAAGAGCTGCAGGTAGCGCTGCTTTTGGAGAGGGAGATGTGATCAGCGAGTCAGCGTTTGTTCGTGTTTTATTTGGATCCATCTGGCACCCTCTTGGTAAGTGTTATGAACATTGTGAATAACTGTCTCTCTCCTCTCCACCCCCCTCATCTTTCCCACAGTGGTTTCTAGCGACAGCGACTCGGAGCTCAGCTCTTCCAGCCAGGAGGACAGGCCTTCATCTGTGGGGTCCAAAGGCTCTCCAGGAGGAAAGCAGCAAGCGGGCCAGGGTGAGGAGCTGACCTTCCGTGTGGGCTTTGCCACTTGGCTGCCACTGGCTGCAGGGGGGTGGCCCATTGTCACTTGGATAGCAGCGATGGGTCAGACTGGTGCTGGGTCCCTTAGGATCCGGCCCCGTCTGCTTCTTTCCCTGCTAAACAGCCTCTCTCTGCTGTGTCCCACAGTGCTCTCCGGGGAGCCCGGCCGTCCCATGAGGGTGTCTGGGAGCCGTGGCAGCGCAGGCAGCGGGCAGGGAGAGAGCTGCCATAGTGACCAGGCAGCAGATGGGCACAACAGCGGCGGCGGCAGAGCCCCAGGTAAGCAGAGCATCCTCTCTGGGCAATGGCCCTGACTGGGGCTGCCGGCCCTCGAAGCTGAGCCCTCTGCGAGGTGCAGTTCTGTGGCCTGGCGTCACCTCTCCCTGCTGTGCTGGTGGCAGGCGCTGTCACGGCGTTACAGCTCACTCCTTCCCTCCTCCTGTTGTGCAGAACCTATTCTGCAACATGAGTAATGGCCTGGAGTTAGAGCTGCCTGCAGCCAGCCCAGGGAGCACCGGGAGCCTCGAGCCGTCCCCTGCAAGGAGCTCACATCTGCACAGAGCTGAGCGCTACTGGAGCAGAGCACAAATCCAGCAGCTTTATGAGACGGAAGGCAATTCTTCCTAATGTTACATAGCTCTCAAAGCTGAGCGTGGCTATTCCAGACCTCTGCAGTGAAGGGGGGAAAAAAAAAGTAAAGACACCTTTCCCCTTCGACAGCCTTGGAACAATTAAGTGACTGCGAGAGCGGAGCTGCCATCACATCTGATCCGGAGCAGCTGAAAGAGATGCAAATGTGCTCTCTCTGCAGTTCCTGCTAATGTATTCCATAACCCCCTGAGTTATCATTTAGCACCGCTCCCTCCAGAGTGCTCCTGCACCCTGTGAGCTGCCACTGCTTTGTTCTCGAGCCCTTCTTGTGCTGCACGTGTCGGGGCGTAAATTGGATTAGGGAGCGCCGGTTTATCCTTCAGTGCAGCACGGAGCTGTGGTTCCCCTCCCCACACTGCCTGCTAGGAATAGGCAGCATCGACTGAAGGCAAATGTCAGGGATTTGCAGTTCTCTTTAATTTTAGGGTTGGTTTTTTTTGTTGTTGCTGTTGTTTTTCTTGCAAAGCAATTCGGCTGAGTGCTGCTTCTGTTCCATCCATCCTCTGGATTACAGCGCTGCCCCAGAGTGGTGGTTTATTTGTAAGCCCTCGCTGGCTTTAGGTTCCTGTGGAGTGCTGGTCTGTGGGCTGTGCTGTGGGACGGAGGGCTTTGTGACCCCGCTGGTGGATGTTCTGCTTCGTGGTGCTGTGTGGCTGTGCTGTGGTGCAGGTGATGGCTGTTCTGGGGTTCGGCACTTTGGAGCTTTCCTGCTACTTGAGCCCATTGCTGCCTGGCCGTGACAGTGCAAACAGCATCTCATAGGCACAAAGTGCCTTTCTTTTTTTCCTCAGGAAAAAAGAGCCCTTTTCTGCAAAGCTCGGCTGAGGGAGTCGGTGCTTTCCAGTGGGATCTCTCACTGCTGGCAGGAAGGAGCTAAGATGCTATGCAGCATGGATATACATGAAAAAAACCTGAAAATTGTGATGATCACATGAGTCCAGTTAGAACGGTCCCTGAGATGTAGAGGTCATCCTGCTGAGGAGAAGGTTAAACCAGCCAGAATAGGGGTGGAGATCTTCATTATGGCTGGGGCTGTTTATGTCCCAGCTCCTGCAGAGGGGCAGCAGGTGGAGGTGCATCGCACCTCATGCCGTGTGGCACCACGGAGATGTTAAAGGTAGACCTTGCTGTAGCTTTTTGGCTCTGAAACTTCGTAGTGCTGTCTGGGGAGCAGTTTTTGCTTTGTTAGCACCTCAGGTGTTGTTCTGGCAGCGATTTTCTCCTTCCTTCTCGTTCTCACCTCTGCTCTCATCCTGCTTTCGAGCACAGTGCGGCAGAACCACTCAGCACCCTTACAGCCCAGGCTGTAGGGAGTGATGCTGCAAGCACAGTCCTGAGCCCTTCAGGCCCAAAGGCCGAGACAGCAGCGTGGTCACACAGCCAACGCAGCCAAGGGAAGACGAGGAGCTGCTAGGAAGAGCTCTGCAGGTGCTCCAGCTCTGGCTGGGGATTGGCGAGGCAGATAATGAAGCCTGGGCTGTGTCATGGAGTGACTCACTGTCAGCGCTGCGCTGGGATTTAGGCAACCTCAGCCCTTGAGCCAAACTTGCAGAAGAGAGCAGTGAGTTGAGGAGCTGCCAAAGGCTGTTGTTTTTTTGCTGCTTGCGTTCAGCAGCGTTGTTTTCTGGGTCCTGGTGTCTCCTCTTTGTGAAGCTCCAATTCCTGGGGGTGAAGACCTCCGGAGGTGCCCTCCAACCTTAAGCACTGTGCCTGCTCTGAGGCTGTACTCCCTCTCTCTCTGTGGCTCCTGCCTTCCTTTCCATTGAGCACTATGGGTGGATGGATGTAGGTTTGGGTTGTACTGGTTTTGCTGGAGACTGTTTTATCATGAAGAAAAGGAAAATTGCAGATAAGAAATGCCTGTTCTCCCTTTTCCCCTTCCTTGCCCCTTCCTGGGTGGGACAGACTCCTTTTTCTTTGGCTGCACAGCTGATGCAATGTTCCCTTGATGGGAGAAGAGCAAAAGCCTCCCTGTTCTTAATTATGGCATTTTTATTAACGAAAGGGAAAATTAAACAGCATTAAACAAAGAAACCAGCCATATATTTTGATGGATTTCATTAGCCCACGGAGAGCTTTTAATGGAGATTACAGCTTTGGGTTGGGGCTTGGCTGCTGCAGGGAGCTGATTAAGAGCACAGGGGATCAGCTGCAGTTCTTTGGTGGGTCTCCATTGCAGGGCACTTTGTGAGCAGAGTGTGAATCCCACGGGGTGGTGTTTGGGCAGGGAAAGGTGAGAAGGTTGAGGCTGCAGGGCTGGAGAAAGGTGTTATTGGTACTTCCCCTCGATGTGGCAAAGCAGCCACAAGATGAGCTCATTACAAGCATGCATCTGAGTGCAAATCACAGCCTCTCCATCTCTGCTCCCGTGCCAACGTGTTGTCCAAGTCATTAATACTTAAAGAGCAGTGCAGCAGCTGCTGGTTAAACAGAGCTGAGCACTGATGGCAGAGCCAGGTGGGCTCGGAGAAAGGGACTCTGAGCAGAGCCCTTCTCCCCATGCACCAAGGCTGCTGTTTGGGGTGCCATCCCTCTGCATGAAGCTGGGAGCACAGCCCAGGGCTGGGCAGGGAGCACTGCTTCCAGCTATTAATCTCCCACCCCATTTGTGCCCTGTTGTCATGGGGTTGAGCCTTCCTGCTGCTGGGGATGATCCGTCCCTCTTCCACAAGTGGAAAAGACTGAATTGTGCCTGCATGGCTGAGAAGCTCTGAGCTGTCATTGCCTTCCCCTGTTGGTGCCGCAGAGCACCAACCGATCCCGCTGTATTTATAAATAAAACATGTCTTCCAGGAGTGACAGAGCTGGGAAGGGATTCAGGGTTTGTGCTTTAGGTACAACGTGCTGCTAAATAGGAACCTCAGGAGAAGCCAATGCCCCCCCTCCCACGTTTTAAGGAACTCAAATGTTTTCATTTCCCAGCAGTAGGACCAAAACATCCCCATTGCTTTGAGCCTCGCCTTGAAGTCGGGCTCTCAAGCCTTTCTTTGCTTTAAAAAAAAAATAAATAAATGACTTTCCCCATTTCTGTAATTCTTCACGGAGTTTTAAATTGAAGGCTTTTTCCTTGAGAAGAGAGGAACGACACAGACTCGTTATGTTGTCTCTTTCACTCACTGTATCTGGAAAGAAGGCTGCGGCTGGAGATGGAGCTCCTGTTTCTGTGCCTCTCTCAGACAGCCCCTGCTTGTCTGTCCTGCAACTGGAAGAATCTGTGTCTCGTTGGGCTCAGAGAAGGGTCCTTTGGGCCCCATGTCGAAGAGGGAATGGCCTCCAGCTGCACCGTGGGAGGTTCAGATTGGATAGTAGCAAAGACTTCTCCAAAGAGCAGCAGTGTGTTGGCGCAGCTGCCCGGGGAGGCGGTGAGGTCCCCATCCCTGGAAGTGTTAAGAGCCGTGGGGATGTGGCACTGAGGGCTGTGGGGATCCAAGAGGTCTTTCCCCCCCTCAATGACCCTGCTATTCATGAGCCCTGCTGCCCTGTGCCCACCACCCCGCTCCCATCCTGGCTCAGCTGAGGCAGGGCTGGCTCTATGGGTGCTGTTTGGAAACCCCTGGGGCTGAGGTTTGGATTTCTGTCTGCCCTGGGTGATGTAGCAGAACAGCAGCTCCAGCAGCACCGCTTTTTTTCTCTCTCCTCCTTTCCCAATTTGCCTGTCTTTTCTTTCTTTAATAAAGTTTAATGGGCCCTGACTGCTGACAGGGTGCGGAGTAATGATGCACAGACATTCCCTTCATTATTATTTTTAGGAAGCTCTTAAAATGGCACCGAGGAGCTAAAAGCAATCTCAGATAACTTTTATCAAGCCTCTCCACTCCTTTTCACACAAAGAAGGGCAACAGGGTGGGTGAGGGGGCTGGAACGTGAGGGTGGGTGAGCAGTGATACAGTGGCACAGCTGCCCAGGGAGATGGGGTGTCCCCATCCTGGGGGGCTGTGGTCACTGTGCACAGTGGGGTGGACTGGGGTTGGACATGGGAATCCCAGAGATCTCTTCCAACCTGAATGACTCTACGTAAACTTTTGCTCATCTTTGTTTTGAAGGCAAACGGGGCACCCACAGCACAACCCGGTGCTGACGGAGGTGAAGATGGAGCTGAGCTGCCTGAACCCAACGCCTGCCCTCTCCTGTAGGCCTCACTATGGACATGGCCTGGTGCCAATGGGGACCGTGGTGAGGCCAGCCCTGCACCAGCACCAGCACCAGCCTATCTCCTCCCTGCCCCCCTGCCCTGCTTCTGGTTTGGTCATCATGCCCTGCACTGTTGGCCATGCAGCAGGGCCAGGACCAGTGCATGCACTGCAGCTCTGGGTGGGAGAACACCCCCCGCCCCCCTACACACACACACTCCCCTACAGCTGGCTGTCCAAATCAGCTAAAAGCTTTCAAATTACTTTATCTCGTTAAGCTCTGCAGATTCTCCTCCCACGTGCACACCTTGTAATCTCCTGCACAAACAGGGGCCTGCGCTGTGCCTTTTTCCTGGAAGTCTCGAGCATCTGGCTGCACTGATGGTGTCACCATGAGTCAGGCTGAGAGCTCTGCCCCAGTCCTGCTGCTTTCCTGGGATGGACCATTTCCCTCCGAGGCCTGGCTGATGAGAAAAATCCAATTACCTGACGTTTCTAGAGCAATTAGATCTTTAAAGGCTCGAACAAAAGGCTCACTCCAGGCAAGGAGGAGTCTGTGCATTTTTATGAAGTGCTTTGAATCTGACCCGTGTTTTGCTGAAGATCCCAAAAAGTTCCCTCTTCGGTCGTGGATTTAAAAGCAATTCATGGCTGTTAGTGTCAGCCTGTTCCCTTGGTTATTACTCTTTTGTTCGATGCTCCTTTGCTGCTGGGCTCTTCGTGTGCGTGTAGTGTGTGCTCTTACAAATGGCTGCAGTATGAAGATAAATGGGACCGGGTGCTGGAATACTCTAACAGGAGATTGGAAATCAATCCTTTGCTTTCCTTCTAAATGAATATGGTCCAGCAGAGCACTGTTCCCCTACTGCTTCTCCAGCTAACGCTATGACACGCTGCTGGGAAAGTCCTTCCAGCCATTCCTCCGTGATTCTTCCACCCTTTGGTAAATGAAGGCAAAGCCTTTGGGTGACACGGATCGCAGGAAGAGAAATGCCTGGACATGGGTTTCACAGCATTGGTGCTGAAGAGAGCAAGGGATGAGCTCGTTCTCCATTGAGGGGTGCTCATAGTGAAGTGGTTGTCAAACCTGGTCACCAAGGCCATTCTGCCATGCATAGGAAGACTGCTTGTGGGTTGAGGGAAGGATCCAGCCCAGGAGAACATGACCTGGACCCATCCCACTGCAATGGATGACCACACTCAGCACTGTGCCCATGGTTTCTATTTCGAAGTTCTCCTTTCCCTCTGTTGCAGCTCTCTTGGTTGTACCCTGTAGCTCTGATTGGAATGTTGTCCCAAAGCTGCACCAGTTGATGTCTTTTCAAGAAGAAGGGCAAGAAGGGCTCAGTGCGTGGTGCTCAGTCTACTCCCTTTGTTTGTGTTGCTTTTATTGTTTTGTTGTTCTCATCTCCCTCCCTTACAACTTTTATGGAGTGTTTTACTACTGGAAACAATAAAGCTTTGGCTCTGGAACAACTGCTTGCCATTCTTGAGACAGGAAAGCACTTTTTCCATTCCCAGGTTGCAGATGCTCTCCAAATCCTTCGGTTGGCTCCAGCAGGGAAAGAGAACAGCCCAACCATGGAACAGTGGTTCACACAGCAGGAGTGTAATTGAATCCTGCATTGAAAGTTGTCCTTTGTTGTATCGCCCCTCTTCGGTGCCTTGGCACAGGGCACAGGTCTGCTCCTCAGCCCCTCTGAGAGAAAGGTTTTCCATGTCTTCACTGAGCATAAACCAGCACTGGGTGCCATCTTGTCAAGTGCTGTCCCTCGGCCTCCCAATGCTCATCACTCGCTCTGGTTTGACAGTCAGCTCAAGGTATTCTCCCTGCATTGCTCACTGAGCACGCACAGCCCTGGCTGCTCCATCTTCCCTTCCACCCAGCATTCAGCTTCAAGGTTTCACATGGCTTTTCCATCCGTTTGGCTTTTCCGGTCCTAAAAGCACCTCAATGGTCGCTGTTGGGTTTGCTTTGCTGGGGAGCTGCTGTTAGTCCATAGATGGAGAACTCCCAGGACCCACCATCTCTTGTGCCATTCTGTCCATGCTCTGCTTGCCATGACAACAACCAGCATGTGTGAAAGTCTGGGATCTCAGAGCCGAAAGCACTGGCCAAGTTTGGGTTTGCGTTGAGCAGCTACAGACTGAAGAGAAAGGGAACCCTTCCTATGTAGGAGCTGCGTGCTGTAGTTCAGCACACTGGGGCACATAAATCCCACTGGTGCTCAGATGGTGTTTTCCATGGGTGCAATGGGAGAAGAGGTTGGGAAGCTGCCTGGAAGGGCTGATGCTGCAATCAGATAACGAGCTTTCCAGCAGGTGCAAGATGCCAGGTGATGGGTAAGCATCTCACAGGAGGCTTCTCTCTAGAGCTGTTGATTCGCATTCATTCCTGACCACGGGCTGATTA
Source organism: Gallus gallus (assembly GCF_016699485.2). Taxonomy (NCBI): domain Eukaryota; kingdom Metazoa; phylum Chordata; class Aves; order Galliformes; family Phasianidae; genus Gallus; species Gallus gallus. The sequence continues at coordinate 7,507,903 of NC_052550.1, forward strand.
GCAGTATGTTCAGGTAGCACTGAGATGCCTGCGATGCTTGAGAGGCAGAAGATGATGATATTGCAGCTTACACCCACAGCAGCCCAGAGGCAGGAGCACAACGTGTGCTGCCTGCCAGCACCCAGGCAGCCCCACACCCAAACCCCTGCTCTGCATCTTCACAATGCAGAAGTAATTCCTCTCCCTGCCTTCATAGCAGAGAACCAGCAGAGCCAGCCCAGCTGTGTGACACCGAGGTTCTGTGCTTTTGTTTGAAGGCACCCACGGTGCATTTCTTTTCCTTCCCCCCATCCCTGCCTGGCACTGGGAACTGTCTATAAAACCTTGGCATGTAGCAGATAAGCAGCACCTCTGCCCCTTCCCACCCCTGGGCTGGAGCTTTGCTGCTGCTCAGAGCCACCTGGGTGCTGCCACAGGGCCTTCCCATCAGGGCTGGCTGCAGCTCTGGGCAATTCTCACCTCTTGCATGCAGTTACAGACCTCTGCCCCATCCTGCTGGAGCAACCTGTTCAACAGGAGCTGCTGTTGCCTTTGGGCTGGGTTTGCACAGTGGCCATTCTCATCTGCCTCAGAGGATGGAAAAATAAACCAAGAAATGCAAACAAGGGCTGTAAATCTTGCTGGCTGCATCTGGGTGGTATCTGTTTAATTAGCATCACCAAGCCACCTTGATGTAGTAAGTGCTAATTAGGAAACTCACTAATTTTCCCCTGTTTTGATAGCAGATGACTTGCGAGCTGTTCAGATTCCCACCTTGTGACTGTTTCTTTTGCACTCCCCATGACTGCTGTTTGCTATGCAAGGAATGAGCTGCTGGGGGTCATCAAATGCCTCTGCACCAGGAGGAGCTGCCCCAGCCCTCTGCACACCTGAGTGGGAAGGATTTCCAGGGCTGCAAAGCTCTTTAGATGAACCAAGGACCCCACTGCAGCCATTGCGGTGCTCTCCGGACACGGCTGCTTTCTATCCCCTCTTACCGCTGTGCTGTGGCTTTGGGTTGTTACCCACAGGGCAAATCAAAGCACCTTTGAGAGGATTCAGGTTCTTATCTCAGCCCTGCCTATTGCAGAATATGGATCTTCTTAATGCTGATGATGCAGTGAGTTATGGGATGCTCAGCCTCGACCCGCCGGGGCTCCCAGCGCCGCATCCCACTGCTCCATGCTGACCCATCACTGCAGGAGGTGGTGGGATTAGGATGATGGAGTGCTCCGAGAGGATAAACAATAATGATGCTACATCGGCGCCGCCCAAACAATGCCTCCCTCTTTCATGTTTTCTTTTCCTGCTCGTTTGCCATTCGAGTGTAATAAGATCAGCGTGGATAATTTGTGTATTCATACGGAGCATCATTTTCCCTCCTGTGCCTCACCAGCTGCACTGCAGTCGGAAAGGCAAATGCGCACTTGCTGTTGCATGGTTATGAATGGGTGCATCTGTTTCTCAAAGGCAGGGAGAGGAGGGCGAGAGGGCTGGAAAGGGAAGGCAGAAATCAGATGTAGCTCATCTCAGTGCCTCCACAAAGCAGGAAGCATACGGGACTCTGATTTTTGCAGCATGTTCCATGTCCCATATTGGTGTGTTTGGTGCCAGTTCTGCTCTATGCAAGGCTTTGGGAAGAGCTGAGCTGGGCTCTGACCTCCCCAAGCACCAGCAGCTGTGTCCCCAGGTCCATGTCCCCCAGGCACCTTGCAGCATCCCCAGTGCTGCAGGAGGAGATGCAGGCTGTGAAGCAGCAGGCCTGATTTACTGGGCTTGCCTCCCTCCCTGCTTTTTCTTTTCTGAGATGTCCACTGCAAAAGGGATGGAGGGGAATGGGGTTAATTTGCTGCTGTTATCTGGTGCCTCCAGCTGGGAGCCAAGCTGACAGCCTCAGGCTGATCAAACACCCCAACAGTCAGCGCTCAGCATCCCATCCACACAGCCATAAATCACATAGGTGCTGCGCCCCACAGCCCAGCAATGATGCAGGAGTGCATCCCCTCCTCCTGGTGCTGTGCTCCCACCTCCACTGCCTGTGGCCCTTGGCATCAGCACCTGGTGGCAGCCACGCAAATGTGTTCTTCCTTGGAGCCAGAAACTCTGCTTTTCTTCCTCTCTCCCACTAAGATCAGGTCTGCCTGACCTCTCAGACAGGTTTGTCTCTGTTTCTCATACAAAAGTCCAGGTGTTTTCAAGTACTGAGATTGCTTTGAGGTGAAGTACCACACATACCAGCAAAAGAGCAGGCTGCAAGCTCACCAAAGCCATGTGGAGCTCCCAGTCCTCCTGCCAGCATCCTTGACATGCTTGTTTTAAGTCCTGAAACATCCCCCCCCCCCCTAATAGCTTGGGTCATTAAAGCAGAGAGATGCTAACTGGCAGGCTTTGAAGGCTCAGTGGATGCTCAGAGCAGGGGGGGTGGGAAGATGCTGTGGCTGAGGCCAAATCCCTCTGCTTCATGCAGCAGCACCAGGGCTGTGCTTCCTTGCTGCTGGGATGCTGTGCAGCCCAAGTGGGGGTTCCTCCATCTCTGAGATGCTCAGATAACAGCACTGCTCTCTCCTACAGGAACTGCATTTTCATGCCTTTTCTTTGCTTTCCAACTTATTATCAAGAAGAGAGAAGCCAAGCAGATGTATTTGGTTTGGGTTAACAGAGCCCAGAGACATCAGGTGATGGGATTGGAGAGGCAGTCCTATCTACATGGCAGCACTGCTCCCTGCAACAGCCAAGCACTGCAGGCTGTGCTGTGCTCACACCTTTAATCCCAATAGCCTTCCATGTGAAGCTGCATGCATCTCACAGGCTTGCAGATAAGTCCCTGTAGTTTGCAAAGCACACAGTGGTGTCCAGGCTGGAGGTTGCACCTGGAAATAGCTTGGACACGAGTTGGCCCTTCCTCCCAGTTTGATCAATGTTTGGAAGGACCCAGGAGGAACACAGTGGCAGCTTTGGGGCTGGGGCTCTATGATGCAAAAGAAATTACAGCAATATCAGCAGGGAAGCACAATCCTAGCCTACAGCAAATGAGAACAAGCACCAACAGAGCACCTATAAGCACAGAAACAAAAGAAGAAATCTTGCTTACCTTTGGAAGGCCTCTGGCATGTAGGGATCTCCAGCAAGATGCCCTCACCTTCACTGCCAGCCCTTAAATGAGGTCTGGGAAGGGGTGGATCCTGGCTTTACCCTTTCCAGTCACTCAGGGGTGAATTGCTCACACCTGAGTTCCCCTGGGTTGGCCCTGCCCTCCCACCAGGTGCTCAATCACTGCTTCAAGCTGTGACTTAGCATTTCCACTGCAGATGCATTAGAAAGCATTCAGGGATGCTCTGGAAATGAGGAATCAAGTAATCGAATCTCACTCCTCCCTTCCTATAAAATCAAATCATTGAATCAAAGGACACAGGGTAAGATCCCGGGCAGAGCTGCCCATACGTATGGGGGTGTGCTGGCCCTGTCCCCAGCTGGGTGTTCCCATGATGTGGTCAGAAGAGGTTCATTGGGATGCAAATGGATGTAAATTCATGTCAACATATGTCCTGGTGCAGGTAGCGACTCGTGCCCAAATTATGCAAATGTTCTAATCCAATAATGCTAATGTCATGATTAGCCAGTGACACGATGTTCATTATATGGTTCCCTGGCTCTTACACCCATCACTGTCAGTGTGATTACACCGAGCAGAGACCTGTGATGTCTGACGAGGGCGGTGCTGTCCTGGGGATGCTGGGAAGCAAATGGTCCCTGGGAATGTGGTCCTGGGGAGCCCCCTCCGCCCCCAGGGAGGCTGGGAGCAGGGAGCAGGCTCAGGAGAAGCCCTCAGAGCATCAACACGAGCATTTCAAAGCATCCATGCTGTGATCGGATGAGCAGGACTAGCAGGGCCATCTAGTGACTCCTCTGTCTGCTTAATGACCTGGGAGGTGCCTCCCAGATGGGTTCCTTAGAACATCTGGTTGAAACGTGCCTGCCTTCCCCTCCATCACCCCACCCATGGGACCCCGCAGGCGCAGCACTGAGCTGGGAGGGAGCCCTGCAGCGTGGGGCCGTGCAGCACAACCCAGCGCAGAGCTCTGGGGCTGTGATGGGCACCTTCGGCACCAACCAGGGGCTCGGGTTGGATCGCCTCTGGCAGGATATCAGCCCGATGTGTACGTGGGAGAGGAGCTGCTGTAATGCTCCTTAATGCAGCCCAATTGCTCTTTAACTCAGCCAAACCGATATGTTGTCTCATGAATCCCCGGAGCTGAGGACGCTGCCGGTGATGGGTGGCCTTTCCCTCTGCTGGCATCCAGCTCCCTGCCCAAAATGCGCGACGCCAGTAATGCCTCCTCCCACCAAAATGCCAGCAGAAAGTCTATCAATTTCCATGGCAACAGGGCCAGGCCCTAAATGCTGATGTTAACTCTGCTCCTGGACACGAACTGAGCCCGAATCGCAGCCCCGGCTGAGGCCCCGCTGCAGGACGGATGCCGGCTCTGCTCCCCATCACCCGGTCCTGCTGGGAGAGGCAAACAGGGACCAGCACAGAGGTGAGCCGGCTGGGTGACCTCAGAGGATGCTGACTCCAGCACAGAAAGGCAGCAGGAGCAGATAACATTAGCCTAATAGGAGTTGATGCAGCACAGAGCTCTCCCTCCCCTTGGCAGCGAGGGATCGGCGCTGGGCTCGGCAGTGCAGCAGGTGGTGGCTGTGCCTCCAGGTAGCAAAAGTGCTGGCACAGCTCTGTGCCCGACCCCAAAGCCCGGCGTGCTGCTGCATCCCGAACCCATGGAGTGAAGCAGGCACTGCTGCCCTGCATGCCCACAACCCGGAGCTTTGAAAACCACAAAACGAAACGCCGACTATTTTGGGATTCGCGTGGAAATGGCAACATATGCTGAGCGTTCAGCATCAAACCCTGCCCAAAGTCGGGCTGTTTTGGGCCCGTCCCAAATGGCTCCGGATGCAGCCAGGGAGCAGCCATCCCTGCTCCTCCAGAAGCCGTGGCACCAACCAGGACGGAGCCCCTCGGCACAATTCAGCCCCATTTCCCGGTTATCATTACCATCGTCGCTTTGTTTGGCACACACAGGGGGTGTTGGGGCAGGTGGGGGCTGCAGGATGTGACCACACGCTTCCCTGGAGCTGAGGGCAGGACTTCTCACTGCTGCTGCTGCTGCTGTGGGGCCCGGCAGCGGGCACGCATCAATTAACCCCCTTCTGCAACCGTTTGAGGGAAACCAAATGTGTTTTGCATCAATTAGCAGGGTGGGCTGAGGACGAGGCAGGTCCTGAGCACCCCAAGGGCATGGAGGGGCTGGGGGTCTGCTGCCCTCTGCTCCTCCCACCTCGAGCAGGCAGCCCATAACGCCCGCTGTGCCCTCAGTCAGGCCTAAAACGGATGGGGAAAGAGCAGAAGGGATGCCTGAGCTGTGCGGGATGGGGCTGCCCCGCGTCACAGCTCTGGGCTCCAGCAGAGGTTTGGTTTGGAGCTGCCAGAGTATGAAATAACCACGGGGTCGGTTATTGAGTCTCTGATAAGCGATGGAGATGCGCTGCCGCTCCGCTGCACTTTCCATTTGGAAAGGAATGGATTAAGCAGGAATCAGCTCTCAATTCCGCCGACTTAAACCTGGAGTTTGACAGCAGAATGGGATGCTCAGTGCTTGCTACAGCTTTGGCTGAAGTGTGTGCTGAGGGCAGGCTGGATTTTCGGGTGCGTGCTTCGTTTACGTGCTGCCTCCTCCAGCTTGTGCAGCACCGCAGAGCTGTGTGGTGCAGGGAGAGGCTGGGATGTGTGCATGCCACGCTTCTGCCCTTTGCTCGGAACAACACTGAAATGAAGCTGAAGCCATCCCAGGACAGGATCCGTCCCTGTGTTGGCACTGAAGCTGGGGCAGCTCCTGCTTTCGCCCTGCTTGGGGGGGGGGGGAGGGTGAGGGATCACAGCAAGTCACATTCCAGGGCATTAGACAGACGGTGGGAATTAAAGGCTTTACCTGGCAGCGAGCTTCGTATCCCCGAGCCCTGCGGTTGTCTCCCAGCCCGGTGCTATTTCTGTCCCATTACCTGCTGGCCATCACGTGAGCCCACATGTGAGAGCCTGCAGGGCTGTGCGGCCCTGGTGGGGTGAGCAGGTGGGAAGGGGCGGCTTAGCAAAGACAATCTGCTTTGGTTTGTGAGGTGGGGACTCATTAAAAGCTGAGGAAAATCTCCAGCTGCTTTCGGGAGGCTCAGGACCTGCCGGAGACTGGAAATTCCCACCTGGGCTATTAGCCTTGTTTTTGTTTCTTTCCATCTCCGTGTCTGGGGATGGGGCTGCCCATGGGGCCGGTCCTGTCCCGGCAGCAGGGAGCTCTGCCTGCCTCAAATGCTGCCTTTGCTTTTCCCTCGCTGACCCCCACGTGCAGCCTGCCTATACGGCTGCACCCTGAGGAGCTGAGCGTCACCCATCGGTGCCGCCAGGGCTGCGGGATGGGGCAGATCTCATGGCTTCACCCCAACCCCACAGCCTCTGTTTCCTGACCCGGCAAAGCAATCCTTCCCTATTTGAGTCGTGAGCTATTGGAGAAAGCATTTGAAACGATGATGCTCGTGTGATGGCAATAACGACATCAGGCTCTCGTACGTAACTCGATTTTATTTATTTATTTAGATGCCCTTTCTTTAAGAGGGAATTTGCTGCTATTTTCTGGGCGTCGGGCCCAATTTTCGCTTCTTGCTGCCTGCATCGCATCCTGGAGGCTGCGCCCAGAGGTGGAGACTGAGTGTGGGAGCACCTCCAGGCCGGGCAGCACAGAGCCTCCCCCCACCCCACCAACCCCATCACCCCCCACCACCACCCCAAATGAAAGCACTGGGCATCCCGGACCAGGGGCTGCGTGGTCCTTCCCCAGGCTGGGCACTGTGTCTGGGTGCAGAGTGACGACAAGTTTGGATGCTTCTGTTTTGCTTCCAGGCGAGGAACGAATGAGGGGAGTTTTTGCCGAGTGTCAGAGCCTTATGAGTCAGGGAAGTCCATTAACATTTACCAAAACCTGAATGAGAAATGGAATTTTTCATTAGACAAAGAGGTGCTGCGTCACTTTGCTGGGTTTGGGGGGAAGATCTCCAAAGAACGAAGCTTTATTTTTAGGAGACATCTGCACGCCAGGCTGCAGGAGGCTGCAGTTCTGTGCACGTTGGCACGGGCCCTGCATGCTGTTGGGTCACCTGGAGGTGCTGCCCATGGTCAGCATGACACGGCCGTGACACCCCGTGTGTCCCCACGTCACACCAGAGCCAGCACTGAGCTGCAGCGTTGGAGCTGCCCTGTGACACGCGGGGGGAGCTTTCTGCACCACGCTCTCAGAGCTGTTCTCTTCCAGCGCTCCTTGCTCAAAAATGCACTCCTGGCATCGCGTGGAAGCACAGCTGTATGGATGGAGCGCAGGAGTTGAGGTGGAAGCACCAGTTGGAGGCAGCTCCGCCAGCATGCTGCAGCATTCTCCTGCTGCTGCCTCTCCGGGCAGCCTCTCCCTGTCCCTCTCCCTGTCCCTCTCCCCGTCCCTGTCCCTGCCCAGGGAGCGTGGGGACACCACACCACGACGCTTCTCCCTCTGCCTTGCTCTGTGCCACGTGTTGCTCCATCCCCTGGTGCAGGCATTGCTGCAGGGGGCACAGGTAGGGCTGAGCGCTCAGCACGTGGCACAGCACCTCCCGGGCACGGCCGTGGGGCACGGCGACAACGCGGTCCCCCGCAGCCGGGTCAGCTCCATCCCCAGCCCACAGCTGTGGGGACGCAGCACGGCGGGGACGCGGCTCCTTGTGATGCGCCGCGACCTTCCTTCTCTCGAGGGGCTCGGGGGACAGAGAGCGCTGCAACCGGGAGCCGGGGGAGTCGGTGAGGGCTCTGAGCCCCCCGGGGCCGTGCAGGAGAAGGGGCAGTGACCGGATGGCCACGCCGGCGTCCGGGTCCGGCCGCAGCCCTCATTCCTCCGCTGCCGGTGCCGCTTTGTTGCTAGCTGGTGACATCACCCAGAGCCCACCCCCTGCCTCCCAGCCGTCGCTCCGTCTCGCTCACTCCTTCGCAGGCAGAGCCGGCGGGATCGGGGCTGTGCGAGCGCCGGGGCGAGCGGCAGCAGCATGCGTGCGGCGGCCGAGGCTGAGGGCACGAGAAGCACGTAGGAGCCCGGCGGAGCCCGTGCCCACCGCCACCACCGTCGTGGCCTCCTCGCTTCTCCGGGGACGCCGGGACAGCCGCATGCATGACACTCCGAAAAGGAGAGAAAACGACCATAAGTATCCAGGAGCACATGGCTATCGACGTCTGCCCCGGCCCCATCAAACCCATCAAGCAGATCTCCGACTACTTCCCCCGCTTCCCCCGCGGGCTCCCCGCTGCCGTCGGCCGCAGCGGTGCGTTGCGTCCTGCGGTCAGTCAGCCCTCGGTCGGCCCCACCGAGACGCCCCGCGAGGACGACGAGGATGTGGACCAGCTCTTTGGGGCGTACGGCACCACGCCCGCCCCGCCGCCAGCCAAGTGCCCCCCGGCCGAGGAGGCGGTGGACCCGGAGGGCTACGAGTCCGACGACTGCAGTGAGTCGCCAAGTCGGCGCGGGGAGTTTGCGGGGTGCGGGTCTGCGGGTCGGTCCCCGTCTCGCTGCCCTTCCCGGGTGCCGACTGCCTGTCGTGGCATCGCGCTGCAGCGCTGGCAAACCCTGTGCTGTCACCGCGGTGCTGCCCCTTGGGGGTCGGGGGGAGGCGGCCCTGGGAGCATCCCTGCCGCAGCCAGGCTGGGCGCTGGACCCAAACTGGGGAAGTCTCCCGAGTGCCACCAGTTGCTGCGTTTGCCGGTGCGGCCGCTTCCCTGCCTCGGCCCCGCTCGGCTCCTCGCCCTCCCCGGTGGCTGCTGGCTGGGCTTGGACCCTTCGCTTCATCCCCGAGGGGTGCTCAGCCAGTGATGGGCATCGCCCACCTGGGAACGGCTCCCACCGGGAATCGCTGCCCTCAACCTCCGCAAACTCCGCTCACCGTTCCTCACCCACTGACACAGCTCTGCACCACAGGGGCCGGGGGTTTCCGAGCCCGGCTGCAGCAGATGCAGGTGTTTGCAGCTCGGTTTAACCCCTCCCCACCCAAAATGTCCTTCCCGCCCGGCTCCGTGCAGCTTGCAGGCTGCAGAGCAGCTGCTGTCTGGCTCTGCCAGCCGCGGCGGTTGGGGTAGCATCACTGCCCTCCAGCTCAGATACAAACCAAGGTCTCCACTCAGCCCAGCCCTTAGGAGCCAGATCCTGCCCGGGGCTGAGCACAAAGTTTGCAGCCCGGAGGTGATGGGGGAAGCAGGCAGTGCTGCTGAGCGGTGCAGCGTGCCCATCCACAGGGAAGGGACAGGCTGAGCTCCCACCGAGCAGAGCTGTTTACGGCCCCGTGCCAGGCAGGCGCTGGCTTTTCCTGTGCCAAATGTTCCAGCCCCACCTGGGCATCTCTCCCAGCACTGGGTGGCTGCCAGTTGGGTCCTGAGCACTGCCCCAGGCAGTGAGCTGCTGTGCCCTGCACTGCCTGCGGCCAGGGGATGCCGGGCTGCGGGTGTGAGCCCCACGCAGGCACTGCCTCCTTCCCAGCCCAGCACTGGGGTCGTGTCACCCTATGAGGAGGAAGAGGAGGAGGAGAGCAGCTACGTGCCCAGGGAGCTATTCCCCACTAAGCCACGTTTGTCCCAGCCAGGCAGTTAGCAGCGACTTTAACCGGATTTGGGTTATTTGCTGTTCTAATTATCAGATCGCCTTGGCTCGTGCTGGCAATAGGGATGGGGGCAGCCGGGCTGTAGGGCAGAGGTGTGCATGGGAGCTGGCGTGCTCGGGGCCACGTCGCTTCCACCAACACCCATGGGTGCTGCCATCCATGCGCTGGAAGCCGTGGGCTGTGTGCCAGGTGCCGGCACTGGGAGCAACGTTCCCTGCAGTGTAACAGGTGTCAGCCACACTGCTGGGCTCCTTGGCCAGATGTGCTGGGTCCTCCCCTGGCATGGCAGGCTCTCAACCGAGGCACAGAGCAGGGTGGCCCCGGCTGCTATGGGGACACAAAAGTATGGGGTGAGCCTATCCCTCCTCTGGGGTCAGCAGCCATCCACAAAGCCAGCCGAGGGTTTGCTGGCCCTGTTACACCGCCAGGGAGCTGGGTGGGGATTTGTGCTCAGCTGGGCTGGGGAGTGTCTTGCAGTCCCCCACATCCTCAGTGGGTGATTCAGGGCTGCATTAGTCACCTGCACTGCGCATTCCCCGGGAGACCATCCCAGTGTGGATGGCAGTGGTATGGTCCCCATCCCTGGTGGGGGTGTGGGGATGGCATTGCTGGGGCTTGGACAGCACCCATGGGCCACCCACTGCAGTGCCCAGGTGACACCTCTGTGGGTGTCTTGAGCGCTCACATCTCCATCTTGGCCTCCGCTTTGGTGCAGCCAGGCTGGGATGCACCAAGTATCATTCTTTAGGGATGCTTCAGACATCATCCCAAGGGATGCTCCCTGCATCACTCCATAGAGATGCTCCCTCCCAGTGCAGCCCCACAGAGGTGTCGGGTTTGTCCCATCTCCCTCTGGGTGTCCCTTCCTGAGCACAGAAGCCACAGTGCTGGGAGGATCTGAGCTGCCTCTGGCTGGGGAGATGCAGCATTTATCCAGGTTTTCCTACACATGTTCCTGCCTGGTCTTACCTCCACAGCTCCAATCCATGGCCGCCGTCCCTCCCCATCCCTTTGCCCATCCACCGGCTGCCAGCCATGGCTCCCACCCCATGGAAGCGATGGGGCTCAGTGTGCAGCTTGTGGCTGGGATCGGGGCACTGGGGTTATTTAGGAAGGCTCTTCTTTATTGCAAAGTTATAATTAGGGAGGCAGAGTGATAATGTGGATATTAATTACTGGCTGCTTAAGGATGGGCAGGATAATGACGGTGTTGTGGAGTGCCCGGCAGACGGGGGGAGCGTGGAAGGGAGACGTGCATTGTGGGGATGGGGATATTTACTTCTGATCACAACTCCTTTGCATATTTATAACCTTTAAATCATCTTTTCAATCTGGAGAAGGGCAAAAGAAGTACGGGGTTCTGCTCAGCAAACCGAACCAACCCCCTCCTGGCTCAGCCCAAACGGCACCGTGTGCGGTGTCGGTGTCATCCGCAGCATGGGGACGAGTGGGGCTCTGGTCAGCATCCTTCCTCCAAGGAAAGGCCAGTGCCAGCACCAGGGGCTTCCCGCATCTTTCATCTCTGTATTTAACACTGAGAGCAATTTATTTGCTGGGGTTTTTTTTGTTTTTTTTTTTTTTTGGGGGGGGGGGGGAGGTGTTATTAATTGCAATACTGTATTTCATTAAAGGGAGAGAGAGGGAGAGATTTGAAGGCCATCTCCAAATTGAAACTGCTGAAAGTCTAATTGCTGCTGACATCAGGGACCATTTAGTGCTGTAAAACATAATTGCATCTCTGAACTGTTCTGAGCAGATAAGTGTTCCTCTGAACACTCCTCCTGGAGAAGACAGAGGAGCTGATGAGCATCCATCAAACAGCTCCAGGAAGGAGCAGCTCCCTGCGCCGGAGCGTGCCAGGGATGAAGAAATATGGATTGCTGTCCATTTGGGGGGAAAAACCCACCCCGTCAAGTGGGCTGTTGGCCAGGGATGAACCCAGAGGCTGTCAGAACCCCCCGGCCGTGGTGATCCATGGCTGCCCGGCTTGGAAATGGCACAGATCCTTTCTGTTCTTCCTGCGGAGTCATTTGCTGACATTTTGCACGGGGCTGTAAGCGCACAGAATCACTCGCTGCCTTTCAGGACCTTTAAAGCGATCTCCGTGGCGGGAGGAAATGAAAGCAATGGAAGAACGGGGACCAATTTTTTATAGCACGTTAAAAACTACCCGGTTTGAAGGTTACTGAACCTGCGCCTTCTGTAAGGGAGCCCTAATCCACACAATCCCCTGCCGTCTCTTTACCGCTCCGCTCTGATCTCCCTGGCACAAAAATCCATGAGCAGATTATCTTGGGAGCACCGGCGCTGATAAGCAGAGGGACTTAAGGCCTTTGGACTTCTTTTTAATTAGTCCTGTAGTGGGTTTTTGCACTTTTTTCGCTGGGCTTCCTAATGGCAGCGGCGATGCGGAGGGTTCCTCGGTTTTGGAAGGGAAAATGTCATTGCTGCCTCCCTCTGTGAGCTGTGCCCATGTTTCTGTGCTGCTCTGCGGCCACCCGTGCCCAAAGGTCCGTGATGGAAGATGCCACGTTCCATGCAAGCCAGATGTGGTTCTCTTTCTAGCGCCATTGGTGGCACCTTCCCATCCAGCTCTCCCACTTCATGGCCAGGAAGGAGGGTCGGAACCTGCTAATGAGTTCACAGCTCCTAATGGTTATTTTATCACTGGAGCAGAATAATCGTAATAATAACCGTACCTCCTGCCTGCTGTCTGGTGAGTGCTGAGCTGCCTTTGTAATGCCTGACAAAGGCATTTATTTACATTATTTTTTTATTTGCGGTCCGTGTGATAAGAGGGCAGCATTCAGAAATAGCCCAGCAGAGTTAAATATGTCTGCTAACAGTGTTTCTTGTCTAATTGCTGCCCTTTTCTTTTTTAGGCACTTGCTCCCCTAATTAAAAGCACAATCCACTTCCATCTCAGCTGCGAGGATGGCTGGGAGGGGGAAAGCAATAACCACAATAACAGCAATGAAAGCAAAAAAAAAGCAGACAGCTCGGTTTCTTGGGAATCAAAACTCACTTGCTCCTGTACCACCAATGCCCATCCTGCAGTATGAAGCCACAAGCATGCATCTGCTGCAGCGCTGCATGGCTGCACTGAGGGGACAGGAGCTCCATTGGGATTTCCTGACCAAACCCAGTTTCCACGCCAAGCCTTTAATTTGTTTTATCAATTGCCAAAGCCAGCCGTCTGAGCCTCTTTCTGTGATCAGTAACAGAGTGTGCTGGGGCTGGGTGAAGGGCAGGTGGGAGTGGAGAGGCTGTGAGAGTGGAGGGTTCATCTTCCATAAGCAAAAGGCTGGGTTTGTGAAGTTTGACTTTGGCATAAGCCTGTGGTTTCGGTGGTGATGTTTTGGGTTGTTCGGATAGGTCGGGTGGTTGGGATGGTGATGGTTTGGGTGGTTCGATGGCTCGTTGGTTTGGGTGGTGATGGTGTGGGTGGATGGGGTGGTTTGATGGATTGGGTGGTGATGGTTTGATGGTTTGGGTGTTTGAGTAGTTTGGATGGTGGTGGTTTGGATTAATCGGATGGTTTGGGTGGTGATGGTTTGGATGCCAGTAGTTTGGATAGTGTGGGTGTTTTGAGTGATGATGGTTTGGGTAGATTGAATGGTTTGGGTGGATTGAATGGTTTGGGTGGATTGGATGGTTTGAGTGGGTTGGATGGTTTGAGTGGAGTGATTGATTGGGTGGTGATGGTTTGGATTAATTGGATGGACTGGGTGGATTGATGGTTTGGGTGGTAACATTTTGGATGGCAATAGTTTGGGTGGTTTGGTTGATTCAGGTGGTGATGATTTGATGGTTTGGGTGGGAGTATCTCTTGGGCTGAACCCCTGGGGGACTCAGGAGTTGTTGTGAGTTCAGCCCTGCCCTGCGTCCCTGCCATCTTCCTGAGCCCTGTGGGCGAACCCCACTGATTTATGACTTACCTGAACTGGCAGCTAACGTGCCATGAAATTACTCCAGAGCAAAGGAGGTGCATTACTCTGGCAGAAACCCCTCTGAATATTTGCTTTCCTTTGAAGGAAAAATATTTGCTCAGGAGCTGTGATTTCTGTTTGCTAGCAAGCAAACCTGTAGCTCGTGTGCGGCCGGGCTGGAAGATGGCTGTGAAATTGCAGCACAGAGCTTTCGGTCCCCTGCATGGCCACCACCCCTGCAGAGCTGCTCTGCAGAGGCTTTGCATTGGGAAGAAAACCCCCCAATTTCCTGCCACACGCTTTGTGCAATTTACCTCCTGGGCAGCGAGCCCTGCCTTGGTGTTAAGCAAAATTGCTCTGTTTTTTTTAGTGGTTGTTTGTTTGTTTTGGGGGGGGATGCAGGGAGGTAGGTTGCCCTGGCTTTTTCATTGCTTCCGTTGGTGTGACTTGGTCTATACAAAGGGAAAGAATTTCTCCAATCCGTTTAACTCCTGCTGCTGAGGTCCATGATTGCCCTCCTGCTCCTTCCCCTTGGACCCATGCACTGCTGCAGCCAGGTTGCCGATGCTGTAAGGGAACACCGCTCTGTTTGAAAGCAGTTCTTTCATCTTAATCATAAAAGTATTTCCATTCTCACTGAGCTTAACGTACAGTTTGGAACTGGGAGCAGATCCCCTTGGCAGCTCATTTATTTCAAGGTGTCAGCATGCAAATACGCATGAGGGGCGTAGCGGCAGTGCTGTAGGATGGAGCATGTGTCCGCATGGTGACTTGGCCACGCTGCCCACGTCTTCCCAGGAATGGGGAAAAGCCCCCCAAGAGCCCCTCTGCTTTGTCCCAGTGCTCGCTGGATGATGCTCTGTGTTCCTCCAGCACTTTCACCCACTCCTTTTGCACTTGTTGGGCGAGAAGCCAGGTCTTACTGGACCCCTCTGGTGAATAACGCCCCACGTCTCTCTCACAGCTGCTCTGGGGACACTGGATTTCAGCTTGCTCTATGACCAAGAGAACAACGCCCTGCACTGCACCATCAACAAGGCCAAGGTATGTTGTCTCGGCACCGGGTGAGTGAGGAGCAGTGCTGCGGTGGGCATTATGGGGCCATCAGAGCCCTGCTGAAAGCACGAGGCCCTTCCCCATGCCCACATCCCTTCCGGCCCCAACTCCATCCCATACCCACATCTTCCTCCAGCTCCATCCCATGCTTACGTCCCCTCCATCCCAGCCCCATCCCAACGCCTCGCTGGCTGCAGCTATTTATGGCTTTTTTAGCAAAGCTCCCAACCCGATGTTGTTATTGACTTAACGCTGTGACCGGCTGTCAGTTTATAAATGGCTCTTTTAAATGCTGCTAATCACTGCCACAAAGTGCTCTGCCTCAGCTCCTTTGCCGTCTGCATGATTGAAGCAATTAGGGGTTGGTTTTTGGTTGTGTTGGGATTTTTTTTTTTTTTTTGGTTTGGTGTGGGTTGTTTTTGGTTCTGTTGGGTTTTGGGTTGGGTTTTTCTTTTGCAACTTTCAGAGCAGAGCATCCAGCAGAGGTCCTGACTGTGCGTGGAGCTTCGGGGCGCTGCTCTGCTCCTGGCTTTCACCCAGCCCTGGGGCCAGGAGGGACCCCTCCCCATGGTGTTGGGAAGGGCTGGGGCTGCTGGGCCACGATCCCCTTCCATGCCCCGAGTTTCCCTGTGTGCACTCAGGAGCTGACCCTGCACACAGCATCGCCCCGCTCGTGGGGCGGGACGCCCCCCCGCCACGCTGACATTCAAGCGTTGCAGCCCTGTTCATTTCCATTCTGCTCTCATTCTCCCATTTTTCTCTTTTATTTACATCGCCATCTGCTCGCTCTCATTTCATCTCTCGCCTGGGGAAAGCTGCCAAAACTTGACTACAAAAAGGTAAGGGCCAGGACCCCGGCGGGCCGCGCCGGGCAGGAGCTGCAGAGCTGTAGGGTGGTGCCGGGACACGCATTGCCCTGGGCTGGGCTGTGCTGTGCTGCTCCAGCATTTGTCTTCCTCCTTCAGACCACCGCCCCCCAGACAGCCTTCTCTCTTCCTTTCCATCCTCCTGCTTCTCTGGTTTAATTCCCAGCAGTTTCACATCAGCCGCTGTCCCTCCTGAGTCCCTTATTGCTGTGGAGGGGGTTTGTGGGCTCTTGAAGGCACTAACCTGGGTTAAACCCAACGAACTGCAGCCCAACGCCCCTTTCCTGCTCTGTCAGGGCTTCCAGGGGTTGCCCTGATGGGGCTCTTTGTGCCTCAGTTTCCCTAACAGGGTGCAGGGATATCTGCCTTGCCATTAAATCCTATCGATAATCCCTCAGCTCTCTCAGAGCGATTTGATGGCCTTCCATGCAGTGAGGATGATGGCATTGTCACCCCTGGGGTCCTCACGTTACTCCCAGCATCTCACAGAGCTGGACGTGACATTGGGACCCATTTTGCAGGCTCCTGTCACCCCATCCTCCATAGCACATCTGTTAAAAAAGCCTTTAATAGCCTCCTCAGAAGGTAATTTAATTGAACTGAATGGATGGGTGAATTACGGGGCTGCCTTCTCTCTCTCCATCCATTTTCATGGGAATTCACTTGCTCGCTTTATGATTTCATTTGCCATGCAGCATCCGGGCAGGTGGGACATGGAGCCTGCGGGCAGCACCCGCTTCTCTCTGCTGTGAATGAGCACTGAGCCCCAGTTTAGGTGCTGAGCCCCAAATCAGCTCAGAGCCCACGGTGGGGCTGCCCCCCAGTGCCACGAGTGCCCATGGAGCTCCGTTCTCCGTGTGCTCCCCACGGCAGTGCTGGAGAGGTGACCCGAGCTGCGGTGCTGTCGAGGCAGAGCCATGCAGCCTGCATTTGCTGGTGATATTTTTATCCTGCTGGCTCTGGGTGAGAAGCCAAATCCTCTTTGCTGGGCATCGTTTGGCTGCAGGGCAGAGCCCTCCCCGAGGTCAGCACGTGGTGCCTGAGGCTCCAGGCTCGGCAAGTTGCGGATGGAGCCCAGCTGGGGCTGGAAGTGCTGTCCCACGCACCTGGAGCATGCAGCCATTTACACATCTCCTTGCTTTGACCCACCCCTGCTTGTGCTCTCATCCCACACAGCTGTCGGGGCACAGCTCTGCCAGCTGCAGCCATGGAACAGCCCCGCATGGCTCCCACACAGCCTGGGGGTGTTTCTGTGGCTGTGATTCCCTCCTGGGAACAGCAGCTCTGTTTGTTGGGTTCCTGCATTGCTTCCCTTCCCTGTGGAAGTGGCTTCATGCAGGTTTGGGGCGTCGCTCTGCCATCACTTTCAGCCCCATGGTTGTTTGGAAGCCACACGCAGAACCCATCACCAATGGGCACTGTGAGCACAGCCCGGTGACAGTGCCATGGCTGTGCCATGCTGAGGGCAGGGAGCAGCAGCACAGCCACAGACAGGACTGGGGTTGTGAGCTGCTCTAACCCTGCTCATCACTCTCCCCCCCAGGGCCTGAAGCCAATGGATCACAATGGTTTGGCCGACCCCTATGTCAAGCTGCACTTGCTTCCCGGGGCCAGCAAGGTGAGACTCACTCACTTCTCCCTCCCTCCCCATCACTTTCCCCTATGGAGGCAATGAGGGTTTCCCCTCTGGGAGCTGGGAACAAACCGGCTCTGCTTTGCTTTGGTTTTGCCTTTCTTCTTTTGCATGTTGGGCCCCTGCAGGCATTCAAGGCCAGGCTGGATGTGGCTCTGGGCAGCCCGGGCTGGAGGTTGGCGACCCTGCACATAGCAGGGGGTTGGAACTGACGGTCATTGTGGTCCTTTTCCACTGAGGCCATTCTATGATCCTATGATTCCACGATTCTGTGATAATGACGCGTGGTGTCACTCATAAGGGAAATATTTCCATCTCCCGAAGTTCAGTGCTTGCTGGAGAGAAGAGTAATTAAAGATATTGATGTGTAGTGAGAGCGCGGTGTAACTGATGGGGATGCGGAATTTAAATGCTAAATGTATGTGTGATGAATATTAATTACGCTCTCAGTTTACCACCAAAGGAAAGACCTTTGGGGAGGAGGTGTGTTTACTCGTTACGGTTCAGCCGAATTAATTCAGAGCGTTCAGGGCAGCAGAGGGAGTTTTTAACCACGTTCTGAGTTCCGCGGGAAATAGGAGAGCTGTCAGCGCTTCCATTGCGCACCGCTCCCCTTCTTGTAGGCACACAGCTTAGGGGGGCTGGGCAGCACTGGGGCTGTGCAGAGGGGGGAGGGCGCACACACCAGGGCTGAGCCGTGCCCCACTGTCAGCCCTCCAACTCCAGGCTGAAGGCTCAGGGTCTGTTCTCCTCTCCCCCACCCCCAAAGTGGGGGTCTCCCGCTTGTGGCTGCGCCTGCGGAGCTGCAGTGCTGGGAAGCGTTCCCCCCGCTAACAGAACGCATTAGAAGGAAGTTATTTACAGTTCTTATTTTGAGTCAGCCAGGGCTGGGAGCCGTGCTGGAAGCGGGAATGCAAAGTACCAGCCAGAACTGCAAATTGGTCCTTTTTAATGAACCTGAAAAAACGTTGGGTTTTTTTTTGTTATTTTTTTTTCCCACCCCCCCTCTCTCTCCTGCTGTACCGATGCAATCCCTGCTCTCGCTGCCTCCAAGGCTCTGCTGCTGGGCTCCAGCAGGGGGGATGCAGGGCTGGGTGCTTCGGGAGGGGACGGGGGGCTCCCCGTGGAGCTGCTCGGCTCCCACTCACCTCCATTGCTTTTCCAGGCAAATAAGCTGAGGACCAAAACGCTGCGCAACACTCTGAACCCCACCTGGAATGAGACCCTCACCTACTATGGCATCACCGACGAGGACATGATCCGCAAAACGCTGCGGTAGGGCCTTGGGGACCCCCGGCACCTCCTCCTGCACCACCCACCATTCCTCTTTGGAACCACGGGGCCCACCTTTTGGGAGGGAGCAGTGAATCCGTTGGCAATAAGAGACGTGTGTTCGGATGTATTTCTCATCATCTCTGGTTGAGGTTTGGTCATCGCACGGCATCGCGGCGCTGGGAGAGCATCCCCGTGCAGTCTGATGGGGATCCGTGTGCTGTCATATCCCGGCCCCATCCCATCGTGGATCCATCCTGCAGCCAAAACCCGGCCCTGCTGCTCCAAAGCTGCCCCCGGAGCTGATGGTTTCCCCCATGCCCGCAGCGCAGCCTCGCTGGGGGAGCAGAGCCCACCTGTTGTCACAGTGTGTGTGCAGATGAGGGATTCAGCGCCGCGGGTTATTATTTCACATGGAAAATATTAGTCATGCTGAAAGTGCCGCAGGCTCGCCGGGCTGGAAAGCCTCTGGTTTATTATTATTAGTGGTGGGGATTTTTTTTTTCCACTGCGGGCTTTGAAGTTTGCAGCCTCTCGGGCGTGGAAATCGGTTTGGGGGGAGATGTGTGCTGAGATATGTGCTGAAATGCAGCAGGGAGCCCAAAGCCCCGACCCGCACCTTGCAGTGCTGATGCAGGGATGCTGTGCAGGGATGCTGTGCCCGGTGCTGTGCTGTCCCTTCCTGCAGGCTCCTGTGGTCACAGCTCCGCCCCGGGATGGTTTTTTTTGTACCAGGAGGATGGAGAGAAGCGGTGGAGCTTTTGCTTTGCCTGGAAGTGGCTCTGGAGAAGGACAACATTAGGGTAGAAGAAGCATCCTGGCCAGTGCTGCTGCCCTGCGTGGGCTGCCCCTCTGCTGAAACAAAGCTTTGGGCTCCCGTGGCTCCGTTCTTAGCCTTGCATGGAGGAGCCAGCACCCAAAACTCGGGTGCTTTTCATTTCCCCAATAGCCGTTTCCCATCCTCCTGTTTCTTCTTCCCCACCTTCACGGCAGAAGGTATTGGTGAACATTTTCTTTATCCTGAGGCACGCTCAGATGAGACACAGCTCCTTACAAACAAGGAACGAGGTAGAAAGTGCAGCTTTTGCTGTAACTCCTCTCTGGGATTTCCTGCTTTGTGGAGGAGGAGATGTTTGGGCAGGCAGAAGGTGCACATTGCAGCTCCCAATGGATGTGGAGGCAGATGTGTCCGGGTGGCAGCGCTGATGGGATGGGGCCGATGGGCTCCGGGCACTTTGGTGCTGGAGCTGCAGAGGGGCAGAGCTGTGACTGTGGAATCCCTTCCATGGAAATACAACAGCGTGGATCAAAGCACCGCAGTCTTTGCCTCCCAGCTGCCCACAGAGCACGGGGCTCCAGGGCTGGAAAAGGGCTCTCAATGCTCCCTGCCCAGCTGGGCTGCTCCTGGCTGGGAGCCCAGCACCAAACGTGGCCCCGCGGGGCAGCAGGGAAATACAAGTGATGAGCAAGCAGCATTTTGTTAATGAAGCAGCCCCCTCAAACTCCCCCGTCCTTCGGGTTTCAGGAAGTGCAGCAGGTGGGAGGATCTTGAAAGGTCTCATCCATTCATCGAGCAAAGTCCCCATGTCCAGTCCCAGCCCGAGCAGTGGGGGCTGCCTGCTCTATGGGGCCGGGGGGGGCATGCAGGGGTCAGCAGGGCTGCGGGCGTGGGAAACCAACAGGGACATCAATGTGGACAGAATATGATCGCTTACGTTAAAATAATCCCGTGTAACAGGCAATAAATAGATCACATTGGTAATAAATACCAGAGCTGGCCGGGGACGGGATCTGATTATTCACATCTAGATGTATTGGCAGAGCGATGCATTATTCATGTGCTACTCAGCGTGCCCGTGAATGCCAGGAATTCTTTGTTTAATCATGTGTTTGACAAACATCATGACTCATTACATATATTATTCAGAAAATAGTATTTGATCAGGTCCGAGAGGCACAGCGCAGCTCTTTGGGCCATCGGGGTCCCAGGCTGCTCTGTGCTGGAGCTGTGCAGGCATTGCACTGCTGTGGTTCGTGTGCTGCGGGGCCGTTGGGATGGAGCCCAGCAATGAAACCTCAGTTTGTTCCAGGGAGAGCTGGGCAGCCCCGGGTCGCTGTCTCTTCCCATGTTCTTTATGACACGTAGGCATCATCCACGTCCTGCACATCCGCTGAGAGCTATCCAAGTTGCTATAGGGACCGCACGGGATCTTAGAGACAGGCGCAGCATCTCCATCATCCGCTGCCTGCTCTGTGAGTGCAGAAAAGGGTGAGGGGCCCCAGATGAGTTCCTCACTGACCTCATCCTCCCCTTTCTGCACCACCAATGAGGCTGGAGCCGCTCCTCATGCGGGCCGACGCCGTGAGTCAGCAGTGGGGCGGCCGGAGCTGCAGTGAGTCAGGGCCGGAGCAGTGGGAGGGCAGCGAGCGGGGATGCTGGTGGGCATCCAATGCCCCATCACAGTGCTCCCACAGCCCGGAGCCCCCGCTGGGAGGTGTCAAAGCACGAGGAAGCGGGTTGTGCTGAAGGGAGAGGCGTGAGGGGGTGATGTTCCCGTTCAAGGGCTCACGCAGGGAGCGAGGGCGGCTGCTGGATTCGCTGTTTGTCATAGAGCTGATTTTCTAACCCAGGGCATACGAATCCTATCGCAATGATTCCTTGTAATAAAATTCAAGCTGGTGTAATTGCATTATGCCCATTTCCAAGGGCTGGGCTGGGTTCGGAGCTGCACTGATCTGACTCACATTTCAGCACTGAGTGGGCAAAGCACTGCCAGCCCAACATGGTTCAAGGGAGAGGATCCGGGGCTGGCAGAGCAGCAGGCTGCCCTGGCTCCTCCAGGTGCTCTGGGCAGGCAGCCAGGAGGGCACGGGGCAGGGAAATGTGTTACTCACATTGTCAGAAGGTAAAATCTGCATTGGCCTGGTGTAAGAGCAGAGCTGGCTCTGCACTCAGCGCTCCCTCCCCACACACACGGGTGGTTGCCTCTTGTCTGGAGTTACTGCTGCTCCGCTGCTGGTTTGGACTTCTGAAGGAAAGAGAGAAGGAAGGGGAATAAGAAACAGTGTGCCTGCATTGCAGATTCTCTTTGAGGATTCGGCTGTTGCAGTGGGGTGTTTTTCTCCATGAGTATCTGTGGTAATGCTGCATTTGTCAATGGTTTTCTGGAGAGTGCTTTCTCCATGGTAAAAGCCCTTGGCCTTCTTTCCCAACCCCTCTCCCTCTGCCTGTTCCCCTGGCCCGGTGCTCCTTGTGCTCCATCCCTCGCAGCACCTCTCCAGCTCCTTGTCCTCTGGTGGTCAAACTGCCAGTGGATGAACCACCCATCCATAGTGAAACCACCCATGGATAAACAGCCCACACATAAACCTTCCATGGAGAAACCATCCCTGAAGAAACCAACCATGGAGAAACCACTCGTGGATAAACTACCCATTGATAACCCACCCATGGATAAACCATCCGTGGGGAGATCCTCCACCCACAGATAAACCACGGTGTGCCATTTGTTCCACCGATGTGGGATTGAAGAGCACTATTTATCTGTAATTAAGTTTCCCTCCCCCAAATAGCTCCCATTTACCAAAAGCTGTTAAGGCCAAGAGCAGTCCTGCTGGCAGAGGTGAGAGTTGGACAGCAAGAGGTAAATGTGCAGTGAAAGGATGGGAAGCTCATAGGAACATCTAAAAAAGGGGGAAAAGGAGAGACTGGAAGAGAAAGGAAGGGAAGCATTGGTGGGAGAGGAGGCAGAGGGACCCCCAGTGATGTCCCCAGCAGAAGGGACAAGGAGATAGCTGTGCCCTACTCATGCTGCCCTGTGCTCCTCCCAGGATCTCTGTCTGCGACGAGGACAAGTTCCGCCACAACGAGTTCATCGGGGAGACACGGATCCCTCTGAAGAAGCTGAAGCCCAACCAGACCAAAAACTTCAGTATCTGCCTGGAGAAGCAGCTGCCGGTGAGTGGTGGGGGTCACACCGATGTCCCAATGGGGCTGCGTGACACCAAAAGCGCATTTCAAACAGCACTGGGGGTGGTTTTGACCTCGGTGCGCGCGCATGGAGAGGGCGAGCAGCCCCAGACTGGGCACATTCCCTCCCCAGATAGACAAAACAGAGGACAAGTCGCTGGAGGAGCGCGGCCGGATCCTCATCTCCCTCAAGTACAGCTCACAGAAGCAGGGCCTGCTGGTGGGCATCATCCGCTGTGCCCACCTAGCTGCCATGGATGCCAATGGATACTCCGACCCCTACGTCAAGACGTGAGTGATGCTGGCAGTGCACCCCACCCTGCCCCTCCCCAGAGTGGAAATTAAGTGATCTCATTAAGGGATGTAACTCACACCCATCCCTCACCCCCCGTCCCTGTCCCCCGTGCTCTGACCCGAAATTCAGCACTTACAGGGATGGCGTTTGTTGGGATGATGCTACCGAGATAAAATGCAGCCTGTGGGAGTTCAGTGATGGAGTTTGTTGGCAGAGTGCTTCCAGATTCTTTAATTGCTGTTCAGGAGTGGAGACATTTATATAAAAACCCACCCCTTCTTTTCTGAACGCTCACAGGAACAGCTCAATCCCTGAAGCAAAAGAATGAGTCCTCATTTGTGGTGGTATTTTGGACGCTGCCATGCACGTCGCAGGCAGTAGATCGTGTCTGCAGGGCTGGAAGCTGAGCAGGCAGACAAGCCGTGTTTCTCAGTGCAAGCCCTGATTTTTTAATGATGAGGAAAAGATGGGAAGCGGTGCTTGCATGGGAACGGAGCCGGGGCACAGCCATGGGGAGGATGCTCCTGCTGCCTGCTGGCCCTGCGGCTGCGTGCTGATGTGCTGAGCCGTTTCCTTGCAGTTATTTGAAACCAGATGAGGACAAGAAGTCAAAGCATAAGACAGCAGTGAAGAAGAAGACGCTGAACCCCGAATTTAATGAGGTGGGTCTGTGGTTCTCACCCAATGGGCTTTTCTCAGTGCTGTGAGTGAAAGGGAAGAATAAACCAACTTGGTCACTGTGGGAAGGGGTGGAGATGAGCTCTGTGGGCACTGGGCTCTGTGTGGGTTTGGACTGAGCACTCGTGGTCTCCCTGCAGGAGTTCTGCTATGAGATAAAGCACGGCGACCTGGCCAAAAAGACCTTAGAAGTCACTGTGTGGGACTACGACATTGGGAAATCAAATGACTTCATAGGTGAGTGGGGCCCCTTGGAGCACCCAATGTCTGACAGCTGTCGTGGAGAACAAACATTCCTTGTTTTTCTCTCCTTTCTCAATTTCTTCCCTGGCTTTTCTCCCAGTGGAGAAGAGGTCCCAACTCTTCCCCCTCACCTCCCTTTTCCTTCTCTTTGTGCTCCCGCTGCCCCTGTGCCGTGCTGCTCTCTGCTTTACCCCCCTTGCACCTCCCGTCCCTCTGTCCCAGCTGCTTCTATCACGCTTCGATTCTTCCACTTGCCTTTCTCCATCTGAGGTTTCTCTCCTTTTCCCACTGCCTTTTGCTCTCCTCACGCTCATTTTTTTTAATCTCCATCTCATATGCCTACTCCTTTTTCACCTGCTGCCCTTCTCCATCCTCCCGCTTTGTGCTCCATCCCCACGTGCCTTCCTGCTGCGTTTCTGCTCTGCTTTCCTCCCCTTGTGCACCTGAGCCTCCTCTCCCCGACCCGAGCAGGCAGCAGCAGCAGCTCAGCCCCCCCTCCTCACTTCCAGATTATTTTTCCTGGAAAAAAACAAACAAACAAACCAAGAATCCAATTGAACAGGGAGGTTTCGTTTGTCTCTGTTGGATGTCTGGGCTTCAAAGTACCACCGAAGCGATGCTGTTAGCAGCTGCGGTGATGTGTTGCTAACAGGAGCCTGATACTTCTGCTGTCACAACTGCAAATGGGACCTGCGAGTGGGGGCCGTGGGGAGGGCTGGCATGGCTGTGTCCTGCTGTGCCCCAGCATGTCCCGTTGCACACCCACATCTCCTCTCTGTCTCTCTCAAGGTGGAGTCGTGCTGGGGATCAACGCCAAAGGCGAGCGGCTGAAGCACTGGTTTGACTGCCTGAAGAACAAGGACAAGAAAATCGAGCGCTGGCACACGCTGACAAACGAGCTGCCAGGGGCTGTCCTCAGCGACTGAGCACCCGGCACTGCTGGGGCTCACAGGGCTGCAGGGCACAGCTCTGTGCCGGAGAGGGGAGCGCTGCCCAGGGAGCAAAGCGGAGGCCACGCGCTCTGCTCAATGGATCCCATCCCCTGCAGCTTTTCCAGAACGCCTTGTGCGCCTTACACACACCCACAGGCATGCACACGCATGCACACACACACACACATGCACGCGTGCACAACCACGTGCTTGCACACACGTGCACACACACGCACTCGGCACACACCTGCATGCACACAGGTCCGACTCCTCTCCCAGACTCGTCGCCGTACTGACTTACCTTCTCGCTGCCTTGCAATTCAGTGGCAAAAATGAATGCATCAGTCTTGTGTATCTACTGCGAGCAAAAGGCGTCACTAAAACATGGGACTATTTTACCGAGGCCGCCGTGCCCCGTCCATGGTGGTTTGTCAGTCTTTGTGGTTTGGGCCTAAACAGTCTTTTATGCATTTAAAGCTCCTCTGTTGGAACGGTTGTGTTCTCTGGTAACGTGGGAAGGCTGTTTGCTTTTCTTCCAGACAGTTTGTGCTCTCTGACAACGCAGCTGGGCCTCCCTGGGATCTGCCACGAGGAATAAAGCAGGAACCTCTCCTGCTCCCTTCTGCTCTCCCTGCAAACCCTTCCCCAGAGCCTCCCAGCACACAGAGCCCAACGGGGCGCCGGCGGGTGAGAACTCTGCCAAATGCTGCACCTTGCCAGGAATATCAGAAGCCTTTAAACCACAGTTCCTTTGGAAGAGCTGCTGTCCCGTCCGGTCTCGATCTCTTCCCTACAGCTTCAGATCCGTGTAGCCGTGTGCGCGTGGGTGTCGACGACTTCCTTTCTGAAAGCAATCCGACCTCTGGAAACCTCTGTTGACTTTTCCAAGTTGCGATAGCGTTACACCATGTTTGATATTGGGGCTGGGAGGGGGGAAAATGTTCATAGGGTCTTTTTTAATAACTTCATATTTGTAATGCGTTCTACAGATATGCATGGGTTATACTGGGATGCCAGCAGCGTGCCCATGAGGATGCTCCTGGTGCTGCCGGGGCTGATTTTGGGGTGCAGGAGCTCATGCGAAGTGGCCGTCAAGAAGTGATGGGATGGAGCACATCCTGCTGTGGCACGTGGGGTTCCTCACTTTGTACCGAAGCCTTTTCTAAGCGGACTGTCCGTGCATCCCAGCTGCATGCAGAGCGGTGGTCGTCGCGCCCGCCTTGTGACATGTTTGATACCGATGTTTTGCTACCATGTGAAGGCTGCAGAAATCGTCCTTACCTGCATCCTAAGGGAATTTTGTATTTCAGCATTATCTCTCTCTCTCTGTGTACTTTTTGTCAGATTTGTTAATATTTATAACGAGAACCCAAAATAAAAAGGGGAAAAAAGGAAAAAAAAGAGGTACAGCTTAGGAGTCTCGCCTTGGCCATACCACCTAATGCTTCTAAACCACTGCAAGGGGATCATTCTGCACTGCCCGCTCCTTTCTGCTGGGCAGATCCCCAAAGGGCTGAGAGCTTTGCACAGGGACTGCCAGGGTGAGGGATTAGGCAAGGGAGGATTAGATACCAAATCTGAGTTCCCATTAAGGTTGCATCGCTCAGAGGCGCTGCATCAGCAGAAGGCCATTGGGGATGAGCCCTGCAAGGCCCTGTGCTGCACTCAGGCCCTGTTCTGCATGAATTGTTCCATTGCAGGCGCTGTGAAGGGGCAGACATATCACCCTGGCCCTGTCCACACTATATATAGAGAGAGCTATAAATGTACGGCTTTATGTTTTTGTAGTAGTGGATATATACTTACGTATTTGTACTGTCTATTTGTACTCTATATCAAACACAGTGTGGTTATATCAACAGTATACAGCGTGTTTATCGCATGGCTTTACAGGCAGCCCCAGCCTGGGGCTCTGGCTATGGCCAATGGGGTTCCCACCACCACCATCACCCCGTATTGTGCCCACGGCACCCGGCTGCATTGTCACAGTGGTGCTCACGTAACCAAACCTATTTACTCGATTAAATGAGGCAGAAGGCAGACAGCAGGTTTTTGGCTTAAGTCACCCTTTATCCCCTCTGGAATAAAGAGCTGCTTATTAAGAAAAAAAAAAAAAAAAAAAAAAAAAAAAAGGTGAACTATTCAGATTAAAAAGAAAAAGCTTAAGGTGTTCCAACACAAAGCTCCTCTCCGGGGCTTTATAAAGAGGAGGCTTTTGGGGAGGGTTGTCTGTTGGGCTCCACGGGCGCTGTGCTGCAGGAGCACCGATGTCCTCCAACAGCTCCCAGGCACCTCCCAATGGGACCCCAGGGCCTTTTGATGGCCCCCAGTGGCCCTACCAGGCCCCACGGAGCACATATGTGGGGGTGGCCGTGCTGATGGGCACGGTGGTTGCCTGTGCCTCGGTGGTGAATGGGCTGGTCATCGTGGTGTCCATCTGCTACAAGAAGCTCCGCTCCCCACTGAATTACATCCTGGTGAACCTGGCCGTGGCTGACCTGCTGGTGACGCTGTGCGGCAGCTCCGTCAGCCTCTCCAACAACATCAATGGCTTCTTCGTGTTTGGCAGGAGGATGTGTGAGCTGGAGGGCTTCATGGTCTCCTTGACAGGTAAGGACACGGAGCTCATGGCCTGGGCTGGGCTGGCACAGCAGTGTTGGGCTGGGCTGCAGACGGCAGAGTTCTGGGGAATGCAGCCCATCCAACCTGGCCTTGAACACCTCTAGGGGGGCATCTTCAGCTTCTCTGGGCAGCCATCGTCCCCTCAGCACCCTCACGCAAAGGGCTGCAGCTCAGGGGGCTGTAGGCCAACATCTGTGCTGCGTTGGGCTGGTGCTTATTGGTGCCAGGCTGAAATGAAGACTGGAACCACTGGAACCTCGGTGATACCGAGGGGTCCAATGCTGCATAGCTTCTGAATGGTCCCAAGCTAAGCCTGGCTGCCATCTGATGCTTTACAGTCATCACATCGCCAGCTTACATCTTGAAGTGCCTCACAGCAATCATAAGAAAAAATAAGGAAGAGTGTGACATGTTGTGACAGCAGTATCACCTCCAGGAGCTCCCTGCCACCCACCCCAGCACAAGGCCTGCTGCTGGACCACAACCCCTGCTCCTCTCCCCCAGGCATCGTGGGGCTGTGGTCGCTGGCCATCCTGGCCCTGGAGCGCTACGTTGTGGTCTGCAGACCCCTGGGAGATTTCCAGTTCCAACGTCGGCACGCGGTGAGCGGCTGCGCCTTCACGTGGGGCTGGGCACTGCTCTGGAGCGCCCCACCACTGCTGGGCTGGAGCAGCTACGTGCCTGAAGGTAGGAGGTGGGCATTGGTACCAGCGCTGCACGGCATCCGTGGCGGCTGTCTGCAAGCAGGGAGGGGCTGGAGAGCACACAGCAGCTCATGTACGGAGATTGTCTGGAGAACTGAGCGGTGCCTCAGAGCTTTTCACTGCTGTTTGTCGTAGGTTAGCATCAAATCTGCTTTGTTCCAGGGTTGAGGACATCGTGCGGGCCTAACTGGTACACGGGTGGCAGCAACAACAACAGCTACATCCTGTCCCTGTTTGTCACCTGCTTCGTCCTGCCGCTCAGCCTCATCCTCTTCTCCTACACAAACCTGCTGCTGACCCTGCGGGCGGTACGTCCCTGCAGTGCAGCTCTGGGGCTTCTTTAGCCGGGGTTCACACCCCATCCCCAGGCAGTGCCTAAATGAACACATCACGCGATGCGGTGCTTTGGGTTCTCTCTCAATACGACATAACCCAGGACCCCCTTTTCACTTGAGGCTTGCAGTTCTGCTGTTTCTGTGGGCTCTCTGCAGATCAGCAGCTCCTCTCCGACACCCCCGACTCCCCGCAGGCTGCAGCACAGCAGAAGGAAGCTGACACCACGCAGCGGGCGGAGCGGGAGGTGACGCGGATGGTGATCGTGATGGTGATGGCCTTCCTGCTCTGCTGGCTGCCCTACAGCACGTTTGCCTTGGTGGTGGCCACCCATAAGGGCATCGTCATCCAGCCGGTCCTCGCCTCCTTGCCTTCCTATTTCTCCAAGACAGCCACCGTGTACAATCCCATCATCTACGTCTTCATGAACAAACAGGTGAGAAAGTCCTTACCTAACAAAAACAGTTTCACTGGTGCTCCTTAATGGTCCCATAAAATGAGGAGGAACTTCCCATCCCATCTGGAAGCACAGACCGGCTCAGCCTAGAGAGTTTTGGAATAAGATGGGATGGGATATTGCCTCTTAACCAAACATCAGCCCATTTTCTGCTCCCACAGTTTTATGGGACCAGGCAGCTTTGTTTTAGACCACAAACCGCTCACTAAACACGCAGAACACCACTTTTAACATCAATAGGCTGCTAGTGTCCTAGTGCAATTAATCCCAAATTAGTCCCCATCAAACACAAAACACAATAGGCTGATGCCAGATTCCACTCCAACACTCAACCCTCCCTGCCCTGCTCAGTTCCAGAGCTGCCTGCTGGAAATGCTGTGCTGTGGTTACCAGCCCCAGCGGACAGGAAAAGCCTCACCGGGGACACCCGGGCCCCATGCAGATGTCACTGCAGCGGGGCTGAGGAACAAGGTGATGCCAGCACACCCCGTGTGACCTCTGCTTCAGCACAGCTTCACCAACACGGGCACAACGGAGGGCCGGGGAGCAGTGCTCCAACGGGACCCAGCAGCCCAGAACAGCACAGCATTGCCTTCTCGTGTCAGAAGAGCCCCTGGCATAGGGTGAAGCACCAGTCTTTATTTCACCCCTCTCCTCCAGCTCACCTCAGCCGATCAGGAAGACAAAACACTGCAGCTGCTTTTCCTCCATGCAACAAATCACAAGCTTGGCTTTGTGCAGGCTGGCTTTATCTGGCACCTGCAAAGCTTCACATAGGAACAAGACATACACCTGCTGTCCCTATATAGACTGAGTTCTATATCTGCATTGCCTGAGCTTGCTATGAAGCCTTAGGTCACAGTACAAGAGTCGATCAGGTATGTTTAGGGGCAGGCTGCATTAATAAACAGTAACAAAAACTTACTAGATCGCCTTCATCTGCTTTACCAGCTGGCAGAGGGTCCCACAGAAAATGCTTTACCTCCAGCCACTACAGCTGGCACGACTGCTCTCCTAGCAGGTGCCACAGATACTCTCACAAAGGGAAAGAAACATGGCAAGAAAAGTTAGATCCAAAAGGTATTCATTTATATTTAAGGCAGTAAGGAAAGGTCACTGATCTCCCAGCAAGGCTCCGGGCTCACAAGGACGAAGCAGAGCAGAGCCCCTGCCCAAATGGCCGAGGTGTTAACAGAAAGCAAAAGATGCCAAAGCTTTTCAGGTTAAAAAGAAATAAAAACCCCCAAACCTGCATGGGCTTCCACATTGCTCTGCTAGAATCACCTCGCTTGAAATCTGAAAAGCATTGCTCACCCATGGCAGCAAACACATGAAGGGTTAGAGGGAAGCAATGGGAACGGCTGCATACGATATTCCCTCACTAGTATGCAGGCTGCACCTCGATAAAAACCGGAGAGAAAGGTAATTTGGACAAGAACAGACTACGATGAGATTTTGGGTACAGAGATTTTTCCTCCCTGAGTTTCAGCTTCAAAACAAAAACATAACCAACCAACAAAACCACATCAAAAAAAGCCAAGTCCAGCATGACAACAGGTACACAGGAACTCAGGACACGGCTGCTGCTTGTGGAACAGGCACTTGCTTTTGTCCTTACATGCCTTCACTTGATGAACTCCCCGCAGGGCTCTGCAAGGACCTCTAAATCCACAGCAGCAGGGGGACAGGGCACCCATCCTCACCCAATTCCCATCTCCCTGTCCCAGCTTCCCCCTGGGAAAGCTCCCCTCTGGTGCCTCAGAGAGACATCAGAACAGCTCAGCATCCCTGTTTTAATTTAATTAATTGGCTGTCTCAGGGAAGCTGCAAAGCAGCATTAGATGGGCCGCCTCTGATCTTTTCTGCTGTCTTTCGTTGGTCCTTGTTTTATGCTTCCTGTTAATTACAGCTTTTGTGTCCATGCTTTATGTTATTAGGATGATTTACATTCATGCTAAACTTAATTCTGGAAAAGTACAAGCAGCTTAACAACCGAAATCTCCAACTGCTGTGTTCCGGCCTTGATAAGGAGAGCAGACAGGCTATGGACTGCTAGAAAGGCTCTCTAGCAACAGAAATAAAAATTCTCCACATTAAGATTAAAAAAAGATAGGAAAATGGTTCACAGTCTGCTCACCATTTGGTTTGATAGATAAAGCAGGAAAAAAAAATCCAAGGAGCTAAGGAAAATCTCACATGTTGCAAACCAAAGTGATCTTAATTACGTGCATTAAAACTCACGTGTGCTTGCTCCACGCCATGGCACTGCTGCAGACCAGCAAGTTTTAGCTGTTTTTTCTTTAATTCATACACAAAAGACACTGCATAAAAGTTGTCCAAAGCAAGACATAATGGTCCTCAGGCACTTTTCAGCTATGGGTAACGAGGGCAGGATCACACAGCAAACTTGTGATTCAACTTCTGCATGCATTTGTCACTACTATACATTCCTTGCAGCCACACAAGGCTCCCCACAGCCCCCTGCCTGTGCAGGGCAAGGTCTTGTTGCAGCAGTTTGTGTATCAAGAATATGATGTTCCTCTGCCTGCAGTGAGGATGCAGAACCCCCTACACGTGGAAGAAACAACAGCTGATATGAGCTCAGATTAGAAAATATTCAACTTGTACATGGAATTGTCTAATGCACTGAACACTATTTCCCATGCACTGACTCTGCTCTTACCCCATGCACCTCCTTGCTGCCGGCCCTTTTGACCTATCACCACCAGGACTTGTCTAAAAGGATCAGACATCTGTTTTCTCTTCATTTCTTCTGAAGAAAGCTCCCCCAGCTGTGCTAGTTTGCAGCATCTACCTCAGTACCTACACGTATACATAACTTGACGATAGGAAATAACAGTAACAAGTAAAAAACAGAAGAATAATCACATGGCAGCACATTAAGCTTAGACATTTTTATTAGTATCATTAAACCAAATTAACTAACACTTACAGGCAAAATTTCCCTCCTTGATCAAGGATGGAAGAGAAACACATGGTACACAAAACTGTAAGAATGCCCATAGAATTGCCCTGTGTTCAACAGAGATAAGGACCATCTTTACACATCCTGCACCTGGGCAGTGCTAATCACAACAGTTAAACATGAACTCGCTGTGCCCATCAAAAGCCTGATCCAAAACACAATTACTTCCCAGGGACCTTTTTTGGACCACAGAAGCGTGGTTTAATTAAACAACAGCTATCTCAGTAATGCTAACTTTTCTATACTCTTGTTGAATGCTGACAGGGAAAATATTGGTGCAGTTGCATCTCTGAAAGAACACTGCTTTTTTCTCATTAACTTTCTGCACAGCAATTAATCCCCTTTATCAGTCAAATCAGTTCAACGCGAGATCACAAAAGCACTAAGAGAAGAGAAAACAAGAAATTACCCTTGTTAAATTTAATGAGCAAGGAAAAACATACACCACGTGGGCTGCAACACAGCGCTCCACACTCCAGCAAGGAAAAATTAGATGAGTCTGAGCAGTAACAGCAGTTCACAGAATTACAGTCATTTTGTCTGTAACACTGAAAACTGTGTAATGCAAAAGAGCAAAAAAATAAATAAATTATTTTGGTTCTGAAAGTGTGCATACAGAAAAACAAACAGCCAGCTTACTAAGGCTGTTCTATTCTGAAAACATATCACCTTTGCAGTAAAACCGATATAAAACAGATCACCTTTGCAGTATACCTGATAGAAAACAGTGGCTAAAAACAGTATAAACTGCACTATAAAGTAAAGCACTCCAATTTTGTCAGTTCTTGCTGCTGCAGATCAAACAAGTCTGAGCATTAAAAGTCTTTGTGACCACAAAAGGGCTGCAGTTCACAGGCTGAATACTGTACCAGCAGCAGTAAGCAGCTGATGTATTAAGATGTATTCGCTATCCATTCTAATCACGTAGGAGAACTGTTCTGATCCAAAACAATTACCCTGTAGGAAAAAAAGGAAGGCACAGTTAAGAAAAGTTACACAGTTGTGGGTTTTTTTTTTTTTTTTTTCCCTTATATCAGACTGAGTGTGGAGGAGAATGGGATTTTATATTGCCCCTCCTGGGCATGGAAAACAAGAATGTATCTCACAGGTCGAGAGGACACACAGATTTCTGTGAAAAGCCCCATTTAAGTCATAGAGGTGCTCACCTGAATGGAGAAGCTGAAGACTGTTGCTCCCATAAGCGGAATTTCTGACCTTCAGAGTGCTTGCCTTAAAAAATAAAAACAGATAATAAAATTTTAAAAGCACATTTAAATGCAGCTCAGAACCAAAACCACACACAATCACACCACCTCAGAGAGAAGGCTCTGGTTTCAGCAGCACTGCAGATTCCTTTGGCTAGACCCATTAAGTTTCACCTGCAATCAGAAACCTGCTTGCAGAAAGATACCTTAGCTGCCAGCTGTGTAAAATGACTTCACCTCTGACACAGACAATAGAGGAAGCTCTTTCATTTCAGCTTGTATCTTCCTCCCTGCTTCCAGTTTCTATTAGAGGAAAGCCTGGAGAGACTAGACTGAGAGACAGCTGTTTTAGGGATCTGATGGCATTAGCACATGCCACACAGGTATATACCAAATGAGGGTGGGAACAGACTAAAGTGCTCACAATGTGAAGCCTTTAGGTGCCTAAACCAGACAGGCCGAAGACTAAGTGGGACACAGTGCAGTAATGTGAACTGTCCTTCAGTGCTCTGGAGAGATCAGTAGAGGAAACTGCACTCTCACAGTGAGACTCTCTGCAAGCATTCCAGAATACTGTCAGTCTAAACTGATTTGGAAAACAAAAGTTTCTAAGCATCTCTGGAGAGCTCAAGTCTGCAGCAGCTTCCTCTCTTTCAAAATCATGGGGTAGAAGCAATACCCAGACGGAAAAAATGAGGAAAAGCAAAACAGTACACTGTGCATGCTTGACAAATTCAGTGCTAAGAACATAATAAATGAGATACTGTCCAGTACAGCACCCAGCAGCTTTACAGATGAAGAGGACCTTCTGAACTCCCAGCACAGCCATCTGCCTCACTGCTTCGTGCCCTGGCTCCACCTTCCTCTGCTCCTTTCTTCCTTCCAATATCTCGTGGATCTCTCAGGCTTGCAGCCCTTAAATGACAGAGATTTACATATCATCTCATTTTTTTGTGTTTTCTTTTAGAAAGGATGAATCCAGAGTACTAAAAAGCCACTGGAGATACAAGACGCTTTTTTATTTTTGCCCTGGGCTGTAATGGGCATCTGACCCCACCCAACCTTAACACCACCTCTTCCCACTAAATCTGCAGGTGTGCTTTACCTTTACATCCATAAGTAGGCTCCAATGATTCCTTGCATGCATTACACAAACGTGGTTTGACTGTGAGTGTGAATGGGCTTTGGACTGAGCCATTTACAAATACAGATGTATATAAAAATACAAAAGCAGAGACGGCAGCAATCACACTGCCCTATCAGTGAGATTCTCCTGGTTATCATGAGATTTGCCTTAAAAATAAATAAATCCTGATGCTGAACATCAGACTATCTTGTGTTCCGTAGTGAGATATACGTTAGGAATGACTTATGATCACTCACTGGCATTTACCATGGAGCTGTTCAGAGTTTAAAGCTCTCATGTTTGATTTCTTAAAGTGATATAGATACAATGTTTGCCATTTTCTTCATTTCTTCCTCTATTACCAAAGTAGTTTGGCCTTCCCAAACTCTTTAGAGTGTTTTGGTCTTCTTTCTCCCTAAAAAGCTTTCATGATACTATTCTCTTCATATGCATTCCTCTCATCACCTTAGGAAAAAAAAAATCATCTACTATTCTGGCAAATTCTCTCCAATTTCTGTGAAGGTGATGCACCACCTTCCAGGCTGACTGGAAATGGTTGCTCTCTACCTACAGGAAATTATCTTAACAAAATACTCTTTTCTCTCTCAATTTAGTACTGAAAGTTCTGATGGATGCCTCCAAGCAGACTTCCTCGACACATTACTGCCTAAAGGGCAACAGCCCATTTGCTGACAAGTCCATCACAGGTCTGAACACAGAACATAAACAAGATAAAGCTATGAATAAAGTAGCAATTATCAGCTAACCCAAGAGCACAGCCCTGAATTTCCTCATCTTCTTGTTGCTGTTCTTGAATTTGCTCATCTGCAGGCACAGCATAGAGAATTCTTTCCAAAGCGTCATCAAGAGTAGAGTGAGCCCTGTTGAAAAAAAGGGTTTAAATGCATGCTGCCATATTTAATACTACACATTTCCAAAGAAAACAGTCAAAATGATCACGGTTCTTACAACAGCTGATTTACTACAAGCACTGGATCTTGTTATGATATATTGGAACCACTATTCTAAATCTTTGTAATTCAAAATGATGTATGCTGTTATCACCCCTGTGTTTTTCATACCTTTCTGTTTCCTCTGCTAGATTAAATGTCTCCATAGTCCACACACTGCAATCACACTTCTCACTTATCTCAATTTCTTTTTTTGCCTCTGTGCCTTCCATTTTAATTCGATCAGAATCTGTTCACAGAAAGATTTTAAAGTCAAAGGTATGAAAGGAAGATAGTAAACAAACAGTGGTTTTATTTACTACGCTCAGGAAACCTGCAGTTGTCTGCTGTTGAGTTACTCTTTCCTCAGCTATCTGATCTCCTACCAACTAAGAAAATCCAAGTCGTTTACCATGATAGGTGGCCAATAGCAGGATGTATACAAGTATTTTACTGCAGCACATTTTTTGGATTTGCAAGAGTGAACATTTTGCTTCATACTCAAATGAAAAATGCATGTGGAAATTAATCTTTAATCTTTCCCCTTACAATCCTAGATATGGAAGAAAAATCAAAAGAAAACCTGTGGATGTTAGCTTTGTTACCCTATTTAGCAAAATCCAATGATATTCTCAACTCCCCAGACTTATCTCACTAAGTTCTGTTCTCTACAGCATGTGAATATATTCAGTCACCTTCTGCTAAGCTACGATAAGCAGGAAGCAGTAGGCTGTCACAAAAACGGAGTCTGAAATAGCTGCACTTTATGCAAATACAACAAAACCACTGTGATTGAAGAGCGAGTAATTCTTTGCCACCTAAAAACAGGAGACTCCTATGAATAAAGTCACAGTAGCTTCTACCCTTTGGGTAACAATTTTACACGGAGCAGATCTAACAAAGCCGTAGGATAACACAAACAAGTACCAGTACCATTCTCAAGTGACCATACTAATCAGCCAACTCGTGTTCTGTTCTTTTTTCTTTTAAAAGCTCTTCACTTTCTGACTCATTGGAAACAAATGCACAGTCTATAAAGACTGAGGTTTTCTGACATTACTTGCTGAACATCTAAAAATGATTCCCACTTACTACTACACGCAGTTTCAGAAGCAACGTACACCACTATCTTTGGCACCTTTGTAACAGAACAGGAAACACGACATTGATTATCCCAACAGATGCTATTTCCTTACGCCATAAGATCACAGGCATTATTTCATTATGGTGAACCAGGAGCATAAGCAGTTAGTGTGCAGTGGCTGCTTTCAATGGAACAACTTACATGAGCTGCACACCACCTATACCTTTGTGTATTTCATCACTTACGTTTGAACACAGCATACATTACAGTGACATAACAAAAGCAGATTAATTCTGATAGTTCAGATCTCAAGCCTCCCATACCAAAATTTAAGAGGTGAGTGCACAGAGAAAGCCACTGAACACTGACGGAGGAGGCACTGTTTGTGAAAACAGCCAATATGATCTTACTGAGCAAGAGGAGATCCTTTCAAGTTTCTGATGGATTTTCCAAAGCAACCACGATTAAGAAAATAATTTTAAAAGCTGGAAACACCACGACACGTATTCAAGTAGTTCTGCAGTAACGTAGAAGTTATTTTTCAATCCTTAATATTCATGTTAGGACTCCTACTAACCATTTTTTTGCACCCTGCAGTCACACAGTCCCTCTTCCACGGAGTCTCGAGCAATGGAATCTTGCTGCTTTAAACACTCTGTTAGAAACAGCACATTTCCTTACTTCTATACAATCTGACATACCACTTGTCTTTATCCACCCAAACATAGATTACATTTTTACATAAATTATCATTAGTTCATATATTAATGTTATAAACTGCCTTTGATGACCATTATTTATTTACTTGATGACAGTCTCTACACGTTCCTGTTTTGCTGAATGAGGAAATGAAAAGATGAGAATTGTCTGGGTGCCTCCTTTCCACAAGAGGATCTATGGACACTTAATTATCCTTATGTCTGGCGTTTGTTTAGGAAGAGTTTATGGCTGGAATAAATAAATAAATAAATAAATATAATTCTTTTCTGTAATTTACACCAAAAAACCCTTTTCATTACATCTCCGGACAACACCGTAAAAATGTGTGACTATAAAAACAAATGTAAATCACTAAGTTCTGCAAAAATACCTAAGGGATGCAGCTACCTCGTCTGCGTTGGTTTTAATGAATATCATGCATACCACCATAACACCTTTGGAAACTTCAGTCTATACAAAATTTGTTCCAGTGCTTAATTACATCTATACTCAACAAGCAAGCTGCTGTCAGCAACAGCAACTAACCATTATGTGAGATGCAGAAGCTTCAAGGACAAACTTAAATAACTGACGGTTGTTTAAGCTGTTGATGCCTAACCTCCTTTTCTTATTATGACCTGACTGCAACTGATTTGGAAGCTCTTGTGTATTTTAGTAGAGAATGATTTGGGAAAAATCCTGACTGTGTACTGAAGTACCATCCTTGGCTTTAAAACGCAGCTGGCACATCTTGTATCATTCTGGGTGAAGTGTCTCTTACCAATTTCATCCAGCAGCTCTTGGGCTGGTGCAGGGAGCTCATCCACGAGGTGGACAGGTGCCTGAGCGAGCGCTGAGATGGGGGGGGGGGGGGGGGAAGTTAATTAGCAGTGATTAATTCTCAATAACTGTGATATAAACTCAGACTATGACAGCATCTTGCTGACATGTTTCATTTATCAACCTTCATGAGCCTGGCTCATTCACATTTTATCAAATATCTTTAAGTGTCACCAAAATGGAAAAACTATTCAGAGCTGGACTTGCACATACAGTTCTCAGTTTTGCACTGCTAATTTTAAGCCAATAAAAGGTCAGAGTTCTTAGCCTGCAAGTACAAACACCCGATTTCTAACATCACAGTCACCAGCAGTACACAACTGAGTGCACAATTAGGTACCCTTACAAAAAGAAACGCCCAGGAAAAAAAAAGAACTTCTACAAATTTCCTGTTCAAATCTGTTTATCCATTTACTGATCACTCTATGTGGGATGGGGGTGGGTTGAGAGACTTACCAGGTGCCTTCCTGGTGCTTCTCGAGGATGAAGCAACAGCTGAGAATCCACCCTGTGGAAGATCATACAGAATGAAATGCAAGGTAAACTGAAGAACTGCTGTTCCCCAATTACCACCTTTAACAAACCAAGTCAAAAATGAGGTAAGACATTAAATAACTCTTACTTTAATTTCTAAATAAGCTTTTCAGTTAGTTCAGAAGATGAGAAAACAGGAAGCATTCAGGTAAGCCAGATGTGTCAGAAGTTTTGCTTGGGCTGTTTTTCACTCATCTTTTGGCTAGTCATTAAGACACTGTCAGCTACACAATCTTCATTTAGTTCATCAATCTTCATTTAGCCATTCTGTATGGGCAGTTGGGCAGTGGCTCTCTAGGAGGACAGTTCTGACAACTCCTACTTTGTCGCTGTTTTGAATCTTTAATTGTTAAAGCCACATATATCCATTTACCAAAAGAACCCCCTAAAAATCAAACATTTGTAATCAAAGGCAAGTCTTCACAGACTTCAAAATGGAAGCAGGTACTTTGGGCACTTGGATCCTAGAAGAAAATTTTAGGCAAAGAAGCAACACAACCAACTGTCTCTATAACCAGTCAAGGCACACTGAGCTGCTAATGGGCTTAATGAATTTCAGCAGTTTTCTATGCAAGCCTAAAAACACAGAGCTGACCTGATGACACTGAATGCAGACGCTACTGTTCTGGTTGAACAATTTCTAATTTAATATCTGAGCGACAACTCCATCACTGAATAAGAATCATCACACATGGAAAACTGTTTTACAGGCAACTATTTTATATGGAAGCTGACTGGAAAGACAGTTAAGATAACGTTGTAGCTACACCATACCTTCAGTGCATGTAATTCACAGTTCAGTTGTGAATTCTGAATGGTTCTGGTAAGCCACCGGCTGCTGACACACCAAAAGGCCACTGTGCCAACTCCCTCTTCCAACAAAACAGGTCTTTTCTACCTAATAATTTTGGCAATTTGTATTGCTTTGGTATTGCAAGATCACTGGACCTAATGCTGAGAAGCAGTAATTCTTTATCACCAGGCAAGGCCACTTTGATGCTGGTCAATGTTTACACTGAGTTAAGTGCAATTTGTTTAATTTCCTGGACTTACAGGCTCATTCAATCCAGAGGAGCAAACGCTTGGAGAGGAAGAGAGAACTTCAGTGCTCCTTTCCTCTTCATAGGCTGTGGTGAAAGTCCTGGACACTGCAGAGGAAACCTCTTGACAAATGCATGAGGAAGAATCCAAAACTACTTCATGGCAACATCTGTGCTTCTCAAAGGCCACCGGAATTCTTTCCTCTAGAATTAAAAAAAAAAGAAAAGAAAAAAGATGATAGCAAAGCTGGAAAATGACATTTCTGCATTGGTACTACATGAGCGGAGTTTCTGTGATCTGCATAAACAGCTTTTACTTGGCAGAAAGGCCTGGCTCCTGGCATAAAACACCCAAGCAATTAATTTGTCCTCCCTTCTTTCCTCTCTGCAGTTACCTGAACTGATTGGAGTGCTGACACTCGGTGGTGCGTGACTCACTCCAGGTGATCTACAATTTATATCCTCGTAGTAGTTCTCTTCCTTACAGGGAATGCTTGACAAATCCTGAATATCTGTCACTGATCTGAAGTATTGAAAAATGTTCTGACAGTTAGAATAGCCAGTTCTTTCACTCGTAAATCACTAAATTCTGCTATTTTCAGGTTCTTTACATTTTACTTTAGTTCAGTCTTATCCAGTTTTCCAGAAGACAATTGCTTTGCCAACTTCACACAGAATTCAAAGACTAAGGATCGCCATCTTCAATGATCTTGCAGACAGAAAAGGTTAATTATCAGCCTTCCCCTTCTTTACAGAATTTCATTTTAGTAACTCTCTTACAAAAGAAACCTCAGGAAACTGCCTCCTAAAAGGATAACAGCTTCAACTGTGAACCACGAGGAAAAAAAACTGTCTCCAAAGTCAAAGGAAAACCTCAACATGTATTTCACAAAAAAAATAAAGATTCATTAAGAATAATGTAAGATATTAAGAGTCTGTAAAAGAATTATTAGGATGAGCTGAAACTGCTCAAGTTCTGCACAGGAAGTGATGGACGCTCAAGTAACAGAAACTCTTGATTCGCTGCTGGACTGGAAATACATAAGGCAAATACATTGCACATATACCCTGGATTATGTTATGTTGTCCTCACAGGATCTTTACATGACCATGAATTCACTGTTACCAAGACGGTGATTGCTATGCAAATTTCCATTATCTGTAAAAAATATAACTTTAATAGTTGAGTCACAAACTCAGTTTGTAAATGTTTCCTAAGAAGACAAATCACAATACTATTCTGTAATGCAATTTATGTAACTACAGACTAACAATCCACTCTTCAAAGTGATTTTATTTCTTCTGAGTAACATGCATGGAAGAACCAAGGAATCACAATGCTAACATAAAGAGGCACACACAAATTACACTGGGTTAATTACTTGTTACACTAATTTAATTACTTATAAATACGAAAATATCCTGAACTAAGCCAAGGACAACTACGTGATGGCCCTTTTATAGCCATCTCCCAGCTTCTTTCAACATTCCAGTGTTCCAACTCTCAGCTTTAGTTTGTCATATCTTCCTGTTTCAGATCAACACTGGCTGTTACCACTGTAAGAGTTCAACTTGCAGCAGTTTCAGCATAGAAGTCTGTGGCTCTTACATGTCTTTTTCTTCAGAGTCTTCCTGCAGCTCCCTTGATATCACTTCTTGTGCTGCTTCAGTACTGGAATAAAGGAAGAGAAGACAGGGAAGGTCACTGTCATTGGTCTTCTCAGAAAAATTATGAAAACAAATGTATTTTGTTTCTTCTCTCAAGAAGTTTAAAGGATGACCTTCACTCTGAGGTAGACTGCAATTCATACAAACTTTTTGCTTAAGACCTTAAACATCGGAGAGAGAGAGCTAGGAGAAAAATATTATTTTAAGCACACTGTATCCAGTAATGAGAAAAAAATCTACAGGGCATGTATTGCTTTCAAAACAGACTGAAAGTTAAATACACATCTGCAAATATACATTACTACACTGCTTTATCTTCCTTTGATTAGTCAACACTGTAAACTGTTCTCTCAAACTGTAACAATCCCATTCAACGTCAAAGAGGCATTAGTCTGATGCTAAGAGAGCAAAAGGCCTCCTGATGGCCAAAGCTCAGTTCCTAAGTGACAGTGCAACTGGGAACATTGCTTTTTACCTTTAGGCCAATTATTTATATTCTTGCTACCTACCTTCAACCTTTGACACTGGTAACTCATTTCCTCCAGTGGAGAGGAGAGAGTACAAATACTGACAGACAGGAAAGGCAGCTATCACTCCCACACTCCTGAGGAACAGAGCAGCTGCTAAGTGGGGGAACACAAGGCAAGCTGACTACCGCAAGGAGGCTACAGGCTGTTAAGAAGCCTGAAAACCACTGCTGAAGGACCTCCAGGGAAAGGACTGTTTCTTTTTAAGGGATGGTACTCCATGCAGCACAGAGTGGTGATTCTGGCAGACATCGCTGCATACCACTGGAACACAAAATTTACAAAAATAATGGACAGAAAACACTCAGTGCTTGACAAGTGAGACTGCAAGTCCCCCAGCACAGGCTAATGTTATCTGCAGGCAAGATGCAGTGAGCGTACTTGCATCAGACTATTCCCAGAGAAGGGAAAAAGGCATGATCTCCATGCCACTCGAGCTCTGAAACCACAGCAGAACAAAATTAAAACAGACGACAGAAGTCATAAAGTGGATTATCTTTGCTCTGTTTAAAACTGATACACTGTACGAGTGTAAAAGAAATTGTTATATACATGATTTACTTTTCCTATTTTACTCCTTCATTAAGCAAACAAAGAAATACAGTGAACATGGTGAAAAAACAAAACCCCACGAGACTCATGAAAGCCCTTTTATTATTTTTTTGCAATGAACTACGTTGTGTAGATGATGATTAAAACACCACTGGCACCTTATTTGAATATTAGGTATTTAAGCAGATTTAAGTTAAGAGAGCATACTTTATAACCCAATTTATGCTTGGAGTAACAATGAAAATAAGTCTGTCTACCTGGCTACAGGCATATGGCTAAGCTGATTCACTCCTCGTGTGTTATTGCCAGAGTTCTGTGCTGCTGTGCCGCAGAATAATATTTTTCCTCCTGAATACAAATAACAAATGTTCCCTGTTATTGGGTTTTGCAAGTACAAAGGAAAGTGACACAACTCATTGAACAGGAAATTGCAACTTTATTAAATTTTTTAGCTCTTCTGACCTTTGTTGTTGTCAAGAGACAAATGTGTTTTAAAGATGCATTTTCATAAACATACCACAGCTGCCAGACAGTCAACCACTAAAGCACTGGGGAATATCACAACATTTACACATTTGAGCTAAGACAAGCAGCAGACTAGAGAAACAATGACGATCCTTACATTACTCTGCACACAGAATGTCAGCTCTTAAACCTTTTACGCTCAAGATACTTTTAACAATATTAATGTGTAAATACAACTCTAATTCATTTCCCAGCACCACAGCAAGTTGCACGAAAACATTAAACTTAGCCTTAAGGTATAAAACAAAGAGTAGGATTTGCTCGCTTGCTTCATCAAACAGCAAGAACATAATCATTGCATTAAGTGATATTTCAGTGATTGCAATGTCCAAATTTCATCTTCCAAAATCCTGAGCATTCTAAGCTCTCAGTGTAACAAAGAAAAGATGTGAAGTGACCCCAAGAAACCCAGCTTCAGCCTTCTAACAGGAATGCTGCTGACAAAAAAAAGTGAGTGCAACAAGATTTGGTCTCCCCAGCTTCAGAAGAGCAAATTTACCTGATACGCGAATACCCGACCCTGCATCTTCAGGCATCTGTTTCTGTAAAAAAAAATAAAAAATAAAATAAAATAAAATAAGAGTGCCTGCTAATTTGCCTCCAGGATGTGAGGTCTAGAGCAGGGAGCAAACGCAAAAGGAAACAAGTGCAATTTCCCACTGGTAAGCTGTGACAAGTAGGACAACTCACCCAGGATGATGTTCACAATAAGCAGAATGGAGAGAGCTTTTCAACAGCAAGGACTGGAATGAGTAGCCTGTTTAAGTTTCAAAATTTCAAGAATTGAATGAAGATTGTTTTAAGACTCTCGAATTCTATGGCTTACAGAGCTGGGAAGGAAAGGTTGAGATCAGCAGCAGCCTCAAACTCTTCTCAACCAACAAGCGAGTAATTTTAAGGCTCCACAGCTAATATGTTCACTGGGAAATCAAATAAAGTAAACATGTCCCTCTGTTTTAGAGGTTGGGTGTTTGCTTTTTTCTTTTTTTCTTTTTCTTTCTTTTTTTTTTTTTTGCTCATTTCTAAAGGAACA
This sequence comes from Gallus gallus, assembly GCF_016699485.2. Lineage (NCBI taxonomy): Eukaryota > Metazoa > Chordata > Aves > Galliformes > Phasianidae > Gallus > Gallus gallus. Next base: position 7,551,352 of record NC_052550.1, read on the forward strand.
GCGTCAGAATTTTCTTACTTTTAGATACATTTCAATTTATAGATATTCCTTCAGAAGGAGGCAAAACTTACTCTCACATTTTCTAAAGCTCTTCTTCAAATCAAATGGGAGCATACTAAAATCACATGCGATTCAACTCGTGTCCAGCGTTCATGACATGGACTTAATTCCTGTTGTGTTTGTCTTTTACCTTTGGTTCTGAGCTTTCCTCAACAGCAGCAGGAAGAAAATAATCAGGATCTGGAGTCAAGAATTCTTCAGACTCACTGGGATATGAACTAAAGGAACAAGGTAGTTCTCTTGAATGCCCCTGTGAAAGACACTAGTATTTAAGATGCTGTCTCCAATTTCTACTGAATATACATTTTAGTCCATAATGTTAAATTGCATCAAATGCAGTGATACTTAATTTGATCATTCTGCATTTCAACCTTGTTCCCAGTCTTTGCATTACTCTGACAGTTCATAGAAGAGGAAGGAAAAACAAAAGTCGAGATGACTGCTGGTCAGATCACAACTGAAAAGATGGCTGCCTCAGTTTGGTGAGTAACATGAAGAGACTGTTCTAAACTGTTTTACAGGTAACTAGAAGCAACTAGATTTCTTGGAACATGACACACACCCTAGAGACAGTTTCAATTTGCTGAAAAGTGACTGAATTCTTATGAACAGATAGTCCAGATTCTGCCTGCTCATCTTGTGATGGTGACTGGCAACTTCCCCCTAGAATGTCAGAATAGAATACAATTATTAAGGCAAAAATAATAGGAAATGAGTGGTCTGATGGAATAAAACTACACTGCCTCAAAAAAAAAAAAACCCCAAAAAAACAAAGAAATAAGCTAAAAGACATTATTAATCAAAGCAGGCAAAGTTTTCCTTATTCCTTTATCCATAACCATTACAAAAGCACTGTCCACTACTTCTAATGGTAAGGTAGAAAACTGGTAGCAATCCAATAGAAAGAAATGAGTGAGAGCACATTCAAGAATTTGCAAGCTTTAGCTCTCACATGCTGGAATGTGGTAATCAATGACCATGAATGGTCTCCAAGCTTGGTGGACATCTCATCCATCTATTAATGTGTAACATTCAGTTTAGCTTGCATTCACCAATGACTGAGCCACTGGCTTTGCTTTTGGGGAAGGACTCTGGAAGAGAAATGGCCAATTATTCTAACAAAAATCCCAGGAGCTGAAATCTGCTGGGAGATAAAAATAAAAAAAAAAAATCTTTTTTTCAGCCTTACCTCCAGAACTTCTGAATATAGACTCCAGATCACTCTCCTCAGATTCAGATCCATCCTCACAGCCCCCATCCCAAGGCTCAGCATTGTCACCTGTACGCCATCTATCTTCTCGTTGGTCTCTACCTTTTTGGACTCTACTAGTGACATGTTGAAATGCTTCCTTTATACTCTCCACTTCACTTTCAGACGTACAATCACTGGCTAGATATGGAGCAATCAGTTCTAGTTGTCCTGAGGCCACTTTTCTAGCCATTTGCCTTACTTCAGCTATACAAAAAGAACAAAGTCACCACCTCACACAACACAATCTGGACTCCGAAACCCTTCCCTGTGTTTCTTTGTGTCTGCATACTTGAAAATGCTGAAATTACAGCCTGTGTGTTCCTTTATAGTGAAGAGAGCTGGAAGCTTCCTTCTATTTAAGTTTACAATCTGCATAAATCATACAGATAAGCCTTTTTTTATGAACAATTTCTGTTAGTTTGCATTCTCTATTATTCATTCTGTACTGCCACCCACTGGCCGTTGCTATGCTACCGATTCTAAACTCACGCTCTCCTACCCTTACATCCTTCTAAAAAGAGACAGATATTCTTTGAGCTTTATAGTCAAACTGTCTCAGCGTGGTTGTGATTACTCCATATCTTGAAGGTGTAAGACAGAGGACTCTATTCATTTGCTTTTTTCTCCAAAAATAGCCTAACAAAGTTACAGCAATCAAGGCTGACAGACCTTTCTTAGGTGACGAAAAATGTATTAAGTTTTAATGCACTCCCCTGCATTAAAGTTTGCTACCGTTAATACTGAGTTAACACCAATTTACTTACTTCTCCATTCCGGTTGCATCATCCTTCTCTCCTCGTTTATTTTCATGCTGTGAATTTCAGATGCTGATTTTGGATAGCACCTGTAATAAATCATAACGAGACAGGACAGTTTTTTGTCCCCCTAAGGTAGGGCCTTGTCCTAAACCTGTCAAAGCTATAGTGTTTCTACTGAGAACTGAATGAGGCTGTGTGCAGAGAGAAGAACCCTTACAACTAACTTCATTATTAGATTACTCTCCCTAAGCACTGTCACATTTCCAGAACACTGACCTCCATCAGCAAAGCATTTGCAGTTTGTCTGAACACCACTTTTAGAAGTGCCCAGTTGCAGTAGTTACCTTGTCAGCTCTGCAGCTGACAGTGAGTCACAGAATAGTCCTAATAGGACAGATGGCTTCTGGCTTACTGGGAAAAAACAACCATCCAATGTCATCTTCAATCCTGGATCTATCTACTTTTGACAGTGGCTGTAGCAAGATGAACCTTCTACAATTAACTTCTGGTGAATATGACCAAAACTCACCACCTCTCTTCTTTGCTTCCACTTGCTGAAGAATGTGAGTCACTCCCTCTCTGATACTGGAAGTTGAACTTTTTTTTGCATCTAACAGACACACGTGGGAGTAAATGCTGAAATGAGTCCAACAAGCCGTGATTCAGCACACTGGGCACTCCATTAATTACTAGCTGAGCTGTCTATGAGATATACTAAGAACTGGATGAGACAAACTTCATTCCCTATGTTTTTCTTTGCTGAAACAATGGCAATTCCAGCCTTTAGCCTAGCAAATACTCTCCTCTGGATTTATACCAGGTTTCACACATATGTAAGCAGACTGTCACAACATCTGGTTCCTATGGCAATGAGTACGCTTAAATGACCCAAGATTAGTCCTATAGCAGACAACACAATTTTCTCTTTCTTTTTTTGCTAAGCATATCAACTGTTTATTCTTAATAATGAAAATGATCTGGAAGTCTTTAATGAAGTGACAGCTCATATCTCCTTAAATAAAAACATACAAAAAAACAAACAACAAAAAAACAAAGCCCCCACACTTTCCCCATTTTAGCACAAGATTTTATTCCCTCATAGATGTGTAACAGTGGCTATTGTAACTCTTCCCTCTGCTTGAATACCACTCATAACTACATCCCCTTTACCAGAAACCTGCTAGAGAACAGGAGAGTGATAAATGCTCCACGTTTTACCTTGTGGTCTAGGTCCACTTGATCATCAAGGCTTTTCACCTCACTGAAGCTGAGATCATGCTGGCTGTTTTCTTTTGTACCCTTACTCCTCTGATGAAAGCATTTCCACTTTTCATTCTGAATTGCCCACATTTCCTCTGACACATTTGAAACAGTCTGGAAGCCATCTCCACGCAGAGCTCCTTGTGACTGGCACGTCACCAGAGGTGGAATATAGTCACTTGATGGCGGACCTACAGCCTTCCATAGAAAAGCATGAGCTCCAGAGAAAGGGCTATCAATATTTTGATAAAAATCATCAGATCTGTTACAGGGTCTGTCACGAAAAACTTGCTTAGAAAGCTGATTTGTCCAAACTTCCTGCAGAAGCTTCCTTTGCTTTTCAACTGCCTCTAATTTGTCCAGTTTTTCCTCTGTTCTGCACAGGGACTCTGCTGCCTGCTGTAACATGCTCTGAACAATCTTTAAATTAAGGACACATTTACTGATGTGATGTTCATTCGAGGACAGAGTACTCCTCCTGCCAGCATCTCCTCTCACCTGTGCCAGCATGTTCAGGTCAGAGGCCTCACTTTTCCCTTCCTCCTCTTCTGTAGTGTACTCTGCAACTGACTCTGAAATGCTGCCTTCCTCATAAACTGGCTTTTCCTCACAGCACATTCCAGGGGACAAGAACAGGTCTCCAAGGACATTTTCATCTTTTTCCTTTTGCTGTCTTTTTTTATCCTTTAGCGTTTGACTTAGTTCAGCTCCTTCTTCCAGGAAGTCTTCATGAAAGTCAGGACAACTGGCAAAGACTTCATTCATTTCAAAGCTACAGAGGCTGTCATCCACATCACTGACACTGCAGGTCATCTGGGTTTCAGAAGCTGCATCATGATTGTTTTCCTGTGCAGCTAGCTGCAGACTGGTGGGTGCCTCAAGGTCCACTAAAGCATTATTCTCTTCAGGAAAAATGGGGTACCTTGGGGCAGCAGAACTGTCTGGAAAATGTGATGTTAGTGTTTAGCTATTCCTCCAGATGTCCATCAGACACAACACTTTTGTACTTTTAAGGAATCAACACCTTTGAGAGATTACATAAGCAGCACTTAACACCTCTGTTGAAAGCAGTGTGCCTGAATTTCAATTATTAACCAGATGAACAGTCTTGAGTTTACATTAATTATTAGCTAGAACTCGAGTCTAAATGCTTTCTTTTTTCAAACTATGTCATAAAATCTCCAGATGCTCACATTTTAATTATTTACATCAGATCTTCATGGACTGGGGAACACGCTAAGTGAAGGACACACATCTTGCTAAAAGAAACTTACCAGCCTCTGTTATCCCTTTTTCATTCAATTCCAGTGTTCTCTTCCGGTAGCTGAAAGTTGATGACAAACAGATGTTTATATCTGCAAAAACAGCAGGCCTTTGTGCTTTTGCCATTTCATCAGCATGACAACTCTGAGACTTAGTCAAGTCCTGTAACACAAGAAATACTATTAAAGGTTTCCATATTTGAAAGCCAAGTGCCTCTACCTTTGATTTTAAGGTGGTTTGCCTCCATCATCAAAGAAAGATACTCAGTGTTCAGGTTTCACACACAAAAGTCCCCCACATAGATTTAATCAGAACAACTTGAATCTGAATGGACATAAAACTGCCATTCAAAAACCACAAAAAGGACACAATTCCACAAGTTACCTTTAAATCATTTTTCAGTATGTACTGAATATCCTGTAGGGTCATGGAGCGGTTCTTCTGTTTAGATTCTAGCCCTGACTTTACAATGTCATAATAGGGTACAGGAAGTCTGACATCTGCTTCCAACTGCTGTCCTGAAATTATGAGCTGTTTAATTACAGAGTCTTCAATACCTTTCCAGGGAAGGGTCTCTGCAATACATAAATAGACACTTCATGTCACAAGTTGTATCTTAATGCTAACAGAGAGAGGGAGAGAAGAATCGGAGACAAAGAATTATTACTGTCTGCATGTCCTGTAATTTATAATTAAAACTATAAAAATATAATTACTATTTGTAAAATTACTAAGTTTCACTATAATAATAACAGCACTCAAACCAGTCTAGCATCTCCTCTCTACCTTAGTCAAATGTACACTCATACAGGGAGCTGTGTAGAGGACAGTCACACAGTAACCCACGCTCTGTATTGTTCATTCACAAACAGCTCATCTTCTAGGTTTAATTTTCAGGATAATCGCTTATTATACTTCACTATCGAAACAGTCAAAGGTAACACATAACAGAAGTTTTCCTATGTTTTCTTAATGATGAAAAGAAGAAAAGCTATACAGGCTCATCTTACATATTGCAAATAATTAACTGAATGCCTCACTGTCCTTGCAAGGTGATAAACAGCAGCAAAACACCACACACAAGATTTTATCTCTGTAATACCTACTATTAATCTCATTCTTTAGTTAAGCAATTTAAAGTTTTTCAATACACTTTACAAGTCTCCAACAGTCCTTGCCATTGTCATCGACATTTGCTTTTTGCCAGGAGGGCTCCTCCCCCACCTTAGCTCTGTACGTGCAGTAGCTGCAAGGTTTTATACAGCAGCATAGGGAAAATAAACAGCCTGTTCTGAAAACATTCAGTGAGCAACCCTGGTGACAAAAGCCTAAGCCTACACACGTACCTGTCAAGGCTTCTTGCATTACTGTACAGAAACTATAAATATCCGATTTCACTGTGACACTCTTTTCAAGGATTACTTCAGGAGAGCACCATTTATACAGCTGGGCTGGCACAGGAATACGTGTCAGATCACTGTGTTCTCCACCATCCTTGCTACATGAAAAGGGAAAAAAAAGTTAAGAAGTATTTTTGCTCCTTTCTGCAGATTTCCATTGGAAAATTTTGTTTATTGCCAATTTTACTCTCAGTAAAGTCTAACTGATCTTTGACTTCCTTCCTAATCAGACTGCACTACGAGAAAGAAGAGAGAAATGTAAGTATCAAGTAGTTTACCTCGATAAAATGTGTAAAGTGCCCCTCAAGAATTTAGCATGTTTCTCTCCTGTCTCTCTTTTGCCTCATTCAGAGGCAGAGGAATGCCCTTCCTGATGACTAGATATCTACTAATCACTTCAGCAGAATTTAGCACTAACTTTGTGTTTCCATAGTAAGGCAATTCTCTACCTCTCTATCATGTATTCCATGTTGCATAGCTTTGCTTCACCAGAAGAAACAATCTGAATAGCATAGGAGGTAATTGTACGGTGGATAAATCCACGGGAGTGCAGAAAACGTAAAGCATCATTAATTTGAAGAAGTATATGCAAAATAGTCTCCATGCGCAGCACTGGGAATTCTGCACGCTGAAAAAAAACCAACACAGTTATTGATTTTGCACTGCACGTCTTTGAAGCCTGATGTAGTGAGAAACCATGGCTTTCTTTGCCTCCTCATTTACAACAAAATGAAACATACTGTCCTAAAAATCATACAAAGTGCACCTGCTGAACAATGCATATGTTCTGGGTACCAAACTATACTAATACATTAAACAGTAATTAAGAGATATTTACGAAGCCAAAATTCACCCTGTAGCACAATCAGCTCTTCAACTCTTCTGCCTTTAGCTGCAGTATCTTAGCTGTTTGTATTCAAACATTCAAATAAGTTCTATTTAAAAAGCAAGGATTCCAATTACCCTTTCATGCAGGATGCTGTACAAAGAACCAAAGTTGACCCTCTCGTACACTAAACGGGTTTTCTCCAAATCACTGGACAGACAGACAGACATCAACTGCAGCAAATGTGGGTGACGGAGTTTACTGCAAAGGGAAAGGAAATAAGTTGTAGTGAATCTGAGATCCAAAGAGAGTCCTGCCCTTCTGGGTCTTTTTAACAATACTACATGAATACTTCCAACTTATCTAAATAGACAAACTGTTGCTTCTAGGGGAATCTATAAGCAAGCTACAAATGAAACATGCAGTGAAGCATTTGTGTGAGAAGAGAATATCACCTTCTTCTGTATTATGCATAGGGGAGAAAATGGAGCAGGAAGAGATAGAAGAAATAAAATTAAAAAAAATAAATCTGTATTTCTCATTTGGAGAGAAACTGCAAATGCAACCTGACAGTCTTCTTGAGGTTAATCACACTTTCTCCCATTCACAGACCCCAGGAGCACTGACAGCCACTGCACATTGGTTGTCTCTTACCTACTATGTTCCTGCTCTGCAATGAGAAGATCAGCTAAGCGTAGCTTAGCACAGTTCTGATGGGGCTGAAAGCTGAGTTCCTTCACTGTCACTCTGCTGCTCCCCCACATCAAGCTATGAGGAGAAGAGTATCTGTAATATGCTCTTTAAACAAGTTTTTTTCAAGTTAAAGTACTACTTACAAAGACCTCTGTAAGGCTTTTAAGACTCCTGATGTTAGGAACAATGCCCTTATTTTGATCATCCAGGCAATAGTATATAGTAACAGCAACGAAACACTGATATCAGTGAATCACCACCTATATGCTGGAAGGGACAAGAGCAACCCACAGATACCAAAGGAGTCTGAAGTCGTGACAGAAAGTAATGGAAGAGTATTGAACACACAATGAAAACAATCCAAACAAAGCACCTGTTTGACAATTTGCTACTTTATAGTAACAGCTGCACATGAAGGGCTGAAGTCCCTTTGATGCCACTCACTTTGTCATGATCATGCACGGTCCAACATGGTAAGAAAACGTTGGTTCATCATCTGCCTGAACCACTTCTTTTTCCCCAATAATAGGGAGAGATGCCAAGTACCCTACATGCCTGCTGCCTGCAAGATAGAACTGAAACAGCACCAGCACATAAACCAAAAGGAACGTGCAGGAGTTCCAGAGGTATCACATCTGCCAAAACTAATAGCATTAGAAAAACATTATCCATAGCATCTTACCTTTCCAAAACCAAAGCTATAGATGTTCTTGGCTGCATTAACTTCATCTTTCAGAAATCTACCCAGAGGACTGTCAGCATTTCTAAGTATCAAAAACATACAAACAACACGAGTGACTAGTATGTTGAGGCTAAGACAGAGCACAGAAACAAAGCAGCAGCCATGTATTTCAAACATCATGCCTGCCTGGTCCCACATAGCAAGTGTAATGCAACTGCTGAAATCCCAAACTATTGTGCAAGTAATTAAAACCTTACAAAATAGACTGTTTTGATAGGCATTTGTTTAAAGCAAGATGGCCAGTAATGTGTGTATATATATATATATATAGACATTTTGCACCACTTTCTCTTCACAGGTATGTATTTTTCCTAACGTCTGACATAAAAGCTCATGAGTGGTTGGAAACACATCTCTAAAAGATTCACAGTGACCAAAAAGGTCAAGAAATAAGCTACTTTTAAGATAACATGGAGGTAAGAATCCAGAAAAGTAAGTTCCTCAATGCATGAGAATATATTCTTACCCTTGAACAAGGCCACCAAACCTGGATGGACTGGAAACCAATGCTTTTGATGAGCAAATCTTCCTCACTGGATCACAGGGAAAATTCTGAATAGCAGCCTGCATGTGGAATGTACAACGCTGTATGAATTCCAGCATCTGGATGGGGAATGGAAAGGAAAAGGTTACTTCAGAACTTCAAAAACAAGGGGCTGTCATTTTCCTCTCATATAAGTACACATGATGGTCCTAACAAGTTATGGGCACAGACAGAGCCTCAGCAAAACCTGACTTTAATCTCAATCATTAGGACTTCAAAATGTCATGAAAGTTAAAAAAAAGAAAAAGTTAAATATTTTTTCAAACACATAAAATCCATCTATTGCTCTCTGAAATGCTGGAGTTTCCTCACTTTAAGATGTGAACACATGCCCAGCACATACTCAGTGCACATACACTTCAACAAGCACCTACCTGAGCACTGCTTTCTTTCCCAGCTGACATAGCCCAGTACTGGGGATTTTTCCCACCTTCATCATGCACTCTCAGGTCACCTCCTTCATCCAGTAACTTGCTAAGAACCCACTGATTTCCTGAGAAAGCTGCTGCGTGGACTGGAGTGCTTCCATCATAACAGCGACTGGGGAGCATTAAAGCAGAAATGTCAGAACCAACCCCTACCACACCTTAAAAGTTGAGCCTGAGGAAAAAAAAGCTGCCTACCTATCATGCTTATGTATAGCAAAGCAATAACATACCATAATATGAGGAAAATTAAGCACCTGCTTATCTCTGAGAAGCTTTGCACAACACAGACTAAAAATTCTAACAGATTAACTACTAGTTTCAATTTAAATAGAAATACTTGTGTACTTAACTGGTTAGGGTCTGAGCCATAATCCAGGAGCACATCCACTATCTTACCAAGGCCTAACAGCGCAGCAGTGAAAAGAGAGGTCTGGCCCATGGAATTGACAGCATCAACAAAAGTACCTGCAAGGAAATCAGAGATGACTGGGAGTGTTTTTCTCCCCTAGAGGAAAAGAAAGAAAGAGCAAGCAGTGGACTGTTAACAGTGAAGGTGACTGCTGTGCTCCTGCTGAGATACTGGGAATAAGAAGTATAATTATATAGATTGAGAAATATTGATAAGATGGTATAAGTGATCCTCCTTGCAACTTTCTACATACACCACGCATAGCTAATGCAGGGTTTCCGTATGAATGAAATACAAACGTCTGAAGCAAAGCTCTATCACAGATCAGCATGAATAACAGCACAACATCCCACCGACAAGAAAAAAGTATTCCAGGAGCCAGGCCATAAAAAAGAGACGAGCATTTTGACCCCAACTTTTAATCTTGAACTCTGTTTTTTTAACCCTTTAATGAGGCACAAACCACTCAGCCTGTGTTCTCTCCCTCCCAGACCCAAGCAAGTGGGACGGGAACGGTCATCAATGACGGGCGGCTCCTGCACAAGCAGCACCGCCCGCCCGCTTCGCGCTCAGGAGAGAACACGCTGCTCCTCCTCGTGGTTTGTGACGCCGGACACTTTCGATCACACTCCTCTAGTTACCAACTACAGAAATGATCCCTGAAAGTATAGTCCTAACCCGCCACTACCACCGCCGCGCGCCCCACCGCCACGCACCGCCCTCGAGCTCACGGACACCGCTCGCCCCCAACCCCAGCCCTGCCCCGAGCCCCGCACCGCCCCTCCCCGCACACACCCGCACTCCCGCCGCTGCCCGCCACCCCCGGCCGCGGTGCGGAACCCCGAAAACGCAGCGCAGGAAAGTTTGGTAAGACACGCCCCCCTCATCTGCATGTTTCGCCCCGGCCGACCAATCAGACGAACCGCTCCCGGCACGGGGCGGGTCCTGGGCTCCGCGCAGGCGCAGTATCGCCTGCTGGGTGCCGCTCCGCCTGCACTGTCCGTGCGCCAGCGGAACCGGGGCACCGAAACTGCTCTCCGCGCTGCGGCACCGGGCACTGCCTCAGCGAGTGTGACCGGATACAGCCGTGAGTGGGGCTGCGCTGACAGCGAGCAGCTTCTGCCCCAACCCTTCTACGCTGGTGGAGACACATCCGGCCCCGAGAGCCGCCCCGAGTTCGTGCTGCATGGCACGACGGTAAACAGCCAGAGCACTCTACTGGGAAACCCCGCAGGTGCCTCTGGACCGCTACCCTTCGCATTTGAAACTCTGTCTTTTTTAACTGCATAATAAGAAGGCACAAACCACTCAGCCTGTGTTCTCTCCCTCCCAGACCCAACCAAGTGGGACGGGAACGGTCATCAATGACGGGCGGCTCCTGCACAAGCAGCACCGCCCGCCCGCTTCGCGCTCAGGAGAGAACACGCTGCTCCTCCTCGTGGTTTGTGACGCCGGACACTTTCGATCACACTCCTCTAGTTACCAACTACAGAAATGATCCCTGAAAGTATAGTCCTAACCCGCCACTACCACCGCCGCGCGCCCCACCGCCACGCACCGCCCTCTAGCTCACGGACACCGCTCGCCCCCAACCCCAGCCCTGCCCCGAGCCCCGCACCGCCCCTCCCCGCACACACCCGCACTCCCGCTGCCGCTCGTGACCCCCGGCCCCGGTGCGGGACCCCCGAAAAAACCGGCGCTGCAAATCCGACCCGTGCCTTTATCTGCATGTTTCGCCCCGGCCGACCAATCAGAAGCGCCGCTCTCAGGAAGGGGCGGAGACACCGCCCCGCACTCGGCCCGCAGCGGGGCTCGAGCTCTGCGCGCAGGCGCGGCGCCACCCGCACTGCCGGCAGTACCCGCGGATCCGAGGCCGCGAAAATGCTGGATAAAATCCAGCAGAGCGCTACAGAAAATGATCGGAACCCGCAGCACTGCCCTCAGAAAGAGTGGCTGAGAGCCCTGGAGAAGACGGAGAGGAGATGTGATCAATGGTTATAAATATACAGTGGGCAGGAGACAAATGGATGCGGCCAGGCTCTTTTCCCTGGTGCCCAGCAACAGGACAAGGGTCAGTGGGCACAAACCGGAACGCTCTGAGAGCATCAGAGCGCTGGAACAGGCTGCCCAGATTGGTGGTGGAGTCTCATTTACCAGAGGTATTCAAAACCCACGTGGGTGCTTTCCTATGTAACCTACTTTGCACTGGGGGATCTCCAGAGGTCTCCAAGCCCCTACAATTCTGTTTGTGTGATCCTGCCTGAACCCTCCTGTGCCAGCAGGTGATGTACCCGGCCCCAAAAGCTGCCCCACTTCCAGGGCAGCGCTGCAAGACCAGGAACAGCCAGCAGGCGCTGCCAAACCCAGCGCGTTCCTGCCATCCCCCTGGAGAGCAGCAAAGCAGCCCCACGGCGGCCCTACAGCTGCACAGCTTTCCCGAGCTCGGCCGTAGCTGCAGCACAGCAAACTTGGGGCACACATGGAACAAGAGAAACCTGCTCCTGCCTGTCGAGTTACTAACAGCCACACACCGCTCTAACAAAATTGCTCTGCTTTTTTAACTGCATAATAAGAAGGCACAAACCACTCAGCCTGTGTTCTCTCCCTCCCAGACCCAACCAAGTGGGACGGGAACGGTCATCAATGACGGGCGGCTCCTGCACAAGCAGCACCGCCCGCCCGCTTCGCGCTCAGGAGAGAACACGCTGCTCCTCCTCGTGGTTTGTGACGCCGGACACTTTCGATCACACTCCTCTAGTTACCAACTACAGAAATGATCCCTGAAAGTATAGTCCTAACCTGCCACTACCGCCGCCGCGCACCCCACCGCCGCGCACCGCCCTCGAGCTCACGGACACCGCTCGCACCCAACCCCAGCCCTGTCCCGAGCCCCGCACCGCCCCTCCCCGCACACACCCGCACTCCCGCTGCCGCTCGTGACCCCCGGCCCCGGTGCGGGACCCCCAAAAAACCGGCGCTGCAAATCCGACCCGTGCCCTTATCTGCATGTTTCGCCCCGGCCGACCAATCAGAAGCGCCGCTCTCAGGAAGGGGCGGGGACACCGCCCCCTGCGGGAGGGCCGCTCCATACCGACCGACGCGGCGGGGAGCGGCGCCCGCAGCCGCCGGGCAGCCCTCGATAGCACAGCCGGGCAGTCGTGCTATGGAGGAGTCACGCTCTTACAGATCAGAGCATGAGATTTAAGTGTCCAGTAACATTTAGGAAAATTTACCTTCAAGCCTACAATTCATCTGTATAGTCATATTTCTTCCATCTCTAGAGAATACCACATCCGAAGCTCCCTGTGTTAGAAATGCTGCTGCTTTTCGTTGCTGTGTTCAGCACTTTCAGGCTATCAGCATTCTGCTCTCTGAATCACCGATTTAGGAACGGATTTCTACTTTTTAACAGCGAAATACAATGCACCAAGCACCAGGGCTGATTTGTCATTAAAAACACCAATATGTAAACCCACACTTTAACCACCCTGCTGAAAGCTGAAGATCCCCTCTGTATGTTCCTAAAGCAGGCCTCCAGAACTGAGTTTTACAGAACCTCCATCACTTACGACCGAGGCCCTGAAAGCCTTACAGCCAAAAGCACGTTATTAATTAGCGCCATTTGCCAAGAAGGCCAAAAGCAACAGCTTTTGTAAACATATCTCCACAAGAAAGTTGAATTGATGGCCAGCATTCTGATTCTATCTCCTTTTTTCCTTTAAACCACAGATATAAGCACATGGTTCAAAGCAGAGCTTTTCTGCAAGGCCCTTTCTAAGCAAGTTTTTACCTTTCTTCAGGAGCTTCTTCACCTTCCCACAGTTCCCCTGCCGGACACACTCATGCAGTTGAGCTTCCAGAGAGTCTCCTTTCAAACTTCCAAGCTGCACCGGGCAGGGAATGGGCAGAGGCAGCGCGTGAGCCATCCTCCTGCCTCAGGATGAGGAAAGGCTGCACAGTGCCACGGCTCCGGTTATCTCAGGCTTCAGGAACTTCAGGACGCTCAGCTGCCAGCAGCGGCCGACAACCCTGCCAACACGGAGAGAAGGGCCATCAGCACGGTGCGGCTGCTGGCTGCCCACAGGCCGAGCCGTCTGAGCACAGCCTGCTGTGAGGCCCTGACGGGCGGCTCGGGCAGAGCGCTAAGAGGAGATGGCACAGGGGAGAGCCAATAGGCATCTGAGCAAAGAGAGAACAGCACCAGTACCACTTCTGGCTCGCAGCTGCTCAGCACCGCTGCCCTCTGATCTACTCCCGTCCCCACAACCACCACACCCGGCCCAACACCGCCCACGGTTCCTCACCGCCGCCTCACGGCCTCGCGCCGCCAGCGCCCAACGGCCGCAGCCCCCGGTCACGTGCCCACGCGCCTCGCGCCTCCACGGCCCGCGCGTGCGCAGACGCTTCCCTCAACCCTCCCTTCCCCCCCTCCCATCGCGCATGCGCACGGGCCGCTCCGTCAGAGCCGCGCTGGCGCCGCGCAGGGCGGTATGCAGCGGGACGTGGGCAGCCTGCCGCTGAGCCCCGCGCTGCGCGCCCGCCTGCTGGCCGCCGGCTTCCAAACAGCGCAGGAGCTGCTGGAGACCGGCCCCTGCGGGCTGAGCAAAGGTACCGGCGCGGGGCGGGCTCTCCCCGGCCTGCAGGCCGCTCCGTGCCTCGGCTCGGCGCGCCCCCCTTGCGGAAGCTGGAAGCGCCTTGCGGGCGGGCCCGGCTTGGAGCAGGGTTGTGCTCGTGTCAGGGCTTAATGCGCGTTAAGCGGCTTGAGAAGCTGAAGTGTGTTATCCGTCCTGAGGTTTCTGCTCTGGGAGCTTCCGTGGGGGACCTGGGGCGCCTCCAGGGAGAGGGAAACGAAACGGTCGCTGTTTGTACGTGTGCTGAGTGATAGCGCTGAGAAATAAACCAGCCTTCTGCCACGTTCCTCCTCGTTCTGCACGCGTGACACAAAAGGAACCTCTGTGAAGTTACACGAACTGCTTTTCAGGAGGCTGGCAGGCCTCTCAGTCTGCTCGGCCGTGCTTTGGCCCGCTGTGGCAATACGTTGTAAGCACGTGGAGATGTTCGCAGGCATTGCTCTGTCAGGTCTGGAATAGCGTGTGCTGTGCTGTGCTGTGCTGTGCTCAGCCCTGGGCCGCCCCGCTGTGATCTGCGGGTGCTTCTGCACTTCCCTCAGGGACCTCCTTGCTTCAGACGGGCTTAATTCAACAGTACGCTCAGTGCACTACAGGTGAATTGCCCTGAATTGCTCTCCCTGGTCCTAAGCACGGCTGTGGCCGACCGTTTTGGCGTTCATTTGCAGATTGCTCACTGCCTCCTGATGCCTCAGTGCATCGTTGCTCCAAGTTTTGCAGATCGGATCGTTAGTTCTGAATGTGTTGGCAAGCTGTGTGCATTTTATACTAGAAAGATGAATAATTCTGTGTCACGCAGCAGAAGTATCGGGTTCTGCCAAACAAGCTGTGTTTTCTGTTTGTATTCTAAATAAATTGCTTGTAAAAACAAAGCAACTTCTCGTGACTTTGTCTCTTCTAGAGATTGGGATCTCCAGAGAAGAGGCACTGGAAGCATTACAGGTTGTCAGGCAGGAATGTGCTGGTGATGCAGCAAAGACGGCCGGCGGGTCAGGCAGCACCAGGAAGTGCACAGCTCTGGAACTTCTGGAAGAAGAGCAAACGCAGGGCTTCATCATCACCTTTTGTTCAGCACTGGACAACATTCTGGGAGGTGGCGTGCAGCTGACAAAGATTACTGAGATCTGTGGAGCACCTGGTGTTGGGAAAACACAGCTATGGTATTTCTTTTTTAGATTACTCCTGTGCGACTGAGAGAATCGCTTTTCTTTGTTGAATTTAATTATGGGGAGAGTTCATCTTGTTATCATGGCCCTATCCCTTCCTATTCCTGGCCCTATTCCTTAGCAGAAATGTAACAAGTTCAGAGGGGGAGATTTGCAAGGTACTTATTTACCTTTTTGTCTTTGTTTCCCATGACAGTATGCAGTTGGCAGTGGACGTCCAGATCCCGGAATGCTTTGGGGGTGTAGCTGGGGAAGCAGTGTTCATTGATACTGAAGGCAGTTTTATGGTAGACAGAGCAGCGGATATTGCAACTGCCTGTGTGCGGCATTGCCAGCTTATTGCTGAAGCTCATCAAGAAGAAGGTATGTTGCGGAGCCATTTATTTCTGTCTAGTGGGCTGTTTCCAAAGAGTGAATTTTGCAGTTGAAGGGTTTCAGCAGCAGTGCTTGCTTAAGCAGTTCTTGCTGCCAGCCTTTTACTTCCATCTCCATGTATCATACCCGGAACTGCGTCAGTGTGACTGTAGAGCCATACTGCAGAGTGAGCTGATCTCCTAAGAGTAACTTTGTTTCTGTGTGATGTTTCATTGTGGTGTTCTGCTTTGGAAGTGATCAGAAGAGTTCTTTTTCATAAGCTAATTTTTCATGTTTTGAGCACTCCCTTGGAGGCTCCAGCGTGTATGTGTGCTAATGCTGAGAGAGCATCTGCTCACTGCCTTCCTGACTTTCAAACCAGATGGAAGATATGTTTCTCACACTCTTTACCTTCGCTGGTTTATCTTAACAGACTTTCTGGGTGGTTTGCTGCTAGTGTTGCTATACGTGGAATGGTAGAATAATGAGGGCAGCAGTATGCTAGTACCTACAGATTTTTTACTTGGTTATTCATCTGTTTATTCTCAGATCACCTACAAGCTTTGGAGACTTTTTCTCTTGAAAGTATCCTTTCTCACATATATTACTTCCGTTGCCGTGACTACATAGAGCTTCTAGCACAGGTCTATCTCCTCCCAGACTTTCTTTCAGAACACTCAAAGGTAAGATCTATTGCAGAACTGAAAGGTAAAGGGTTATAATGGAGTTACCCGACGACAACACTCATTTTGCATTTGATGCTTTCAGAAATACTCCTCTGATATAAGAAGAGTAACACATTGGAACTTCATCAGCTTGGCAATATTGTATTGGCTGATGCCAGAGTACAAATGTAAAGTTTGCTTACTTGTTTGCTTTCTGTTCCAGTCCCAATGACTCTTGAGAGTAATTAACTTTGGTTACCAATGCTGCCACCATCCTGAATCTCAACTTTAAGGCAAAGGTACTGGATGTGTTGCCACAAAGGTTATATTTCTTCGATCACTAAAGTAGAAATCATCACAAAACTGCTGTACAGGAGTCTGAGCTGTGTGCATGTGGCCACTGTGCAGGGGGATCAGGATGACCTAGTGCCAGTTTTTACCTCCCAGAAGATCATGTAGAGCCGAAAGCATCCTGCACATCTTGGCATCCAGAAAGTGACTCTGATTTCTTTCCAGTACATCTTCTGTTGCTACAAGCAACGAAAGCCTGCAGCTTAACTCTTGGGTGGACTACAGCCAAAAAGTTGCCTAGTATCTAGTTCTTAGCAGAATGCTATAGCAAGGCAGATTTTCTCCACCTCCTTTCCAGATTTCTAGATTCTATACAGCAGATCTCTACATAGCAGATCACTCCCTAGCAGGATTTGGGGAACAAAACTTCTGCCTCATTGCATCAGAGCACAAATCAGTGTTGTTTAGTTAAATTGTTTTTTGCACATCATTTCCATTTTTGGAAGCTGTTATCATCTTGAAAGCACAGATGGGAGTCTTACTTTTGCTTAGTATAGTCTGGTATTTCCCTTTCTCTGCCAGTTACTAACGGTGCCCTGTTGTGTTTGCTCTTGTGGAAAGTACATGGCTTCATTAGCGCAGTTACACTGGGCTGCAGTTCTTTGGTGCCATCTGTGCTGATTATCGATGCTTGGCCTGGAGCCTGAAATACTGAAGGTTGCAGGAAAACCATACGACCTTCTGGTGATTCCTTGGACAGGCTGTAAGTGACTTGACAGATTGCTCACTGAAGTCCAAATCTCATTAAAATTAGTGTGATCCCTCTGCAAATCTAGAGTTGAGATTGAAACTACCGGAAAACCTCCAAGGAGAGGATACGGAGTTGTAAGAGAAAGACAGTGGGTAATATGCATTACTTTGAGATCTTGTTGGTATGAGAAATACCAATAATATGAAAAAAAAGTTAGAAAATGTCATTGTCATAATAAACATAATTCATTATGTCACGTAAAGACAAACTGACGTGTGACAGGCATGTGTTATCAAGCTTTCTCAAGTAGATCTAAAGCATTCAAAACTAGGCCATATTATTTGCCATTTTGTAACAAATGCAACCAACAGAAAGTAAACTAAATTCCATCTTACCTCGCCGTATTAATCTGATAGGGAAGTAATTGAACTATGTAAACATTCCCTTCTAATGTGAGTCATGCTCAGATTGTTAAACTGATTGTTTTTTTCCAGTCAAAAAATTACACAAGAGGAGGATGAACGGCTCACAGAAATGAAGGGAGAAAAAAATTAACAGCAGAACATCATATTTTAGTTCTAACTACTCGGTGTTCTTTGGTTTTTTGTTGGGTTTTTTTTTTTTCAGTTGGAGCCTCAGGGCCATTTCACAGTATGATATTTGTTGCAGGCTTGTGTGTTCCAGCCACAAAGCTACTTTCCAGTAACAAGTTAAATCAATAATACAGAAAATCAGCATGTTCTTGTTTCCAGCTTGTCTTGTACGTTAACACAAGAACTTGCAGATATTTGGGATTTTAGAGACAGCATGTGAATACTGAGGCAATCCATCTCCCTTCTGTATTTCAGACAAATTTGGGTCATCAGAACAGCTACAACAAATGAAGTTAGTATAAGTCAAAATCCCAGACTAATGTTTGTATGCTGTCTCGAGTGTGATGAGCCTGCAGCAGCATTTTATTCTACCTTCAACTAACAATTACTACAAAAGCAATAATTCAGCAAAGCAAACATCTCCAGGCAAGGCAGATACTCAGCTCCATTACACAGCATCTGGAATAACTTAAGGCATCTGTGAAAATGCATGTTTCCAAAACTGACAGTACCCATAGAATCTGATGATCTTAACAATGACTGCAAACAGCATGTCTTCTAGCTATGGTTTGGACTTCATTTTTTGAGGGAGAAGGTAAAATAAAATGGTGTTCCTGGAGAGTTGACAAAAATACGTTTCTGATTTTTCTCTACAGCTTTTCTTCAAGACCTTAAGTCCAGCTTTGTCATTTTGTATTCTGCACCAGGGATAAGTGAGCTTTAAGTGAATGAGATTTGAAACTGGAAAGACTTGGAACAGCAGCTCTGTTCTGAGTTAAATAATGGAAAGGTTTAGAGCAGCGTTTTGTTCAAGCTAATGCAGATGTAGTCTGAGCTTCTGTCTGTGCATAATGCAGTACTGCACTTACCCAGTGTGTTTGGAGCTTAAGGCTCTTTACCCTGCACTGTTTTGTGTGCTGCTGTTTGTCTCCAGTAACGGTAAGTGTTATGCTGTCACACACATCAGAGCATCAAATAACGTATTACCATAGATAAAACATGCCGAAGCTCTTAAGGAGGAACCTTACAGCTGTTCATTATCAGTCTGTAGGAGAGTAATGGCTGTTTTTTTCCCTTTCTTCCATATTGAGGTCCGACTGGTGGTAATTGATGGAATTGCATTTCCCTTTCGCCATGACTTTGAGGACCTCTCGCTTCGAACACGGCTTTTGAATGGTCTGGCACAGCAGCTGATCATCATAGCAAATGATCATAAATCAGCGGTAGGTCTGGGGCAGAGTTACATCACAAAAGAGTTACTGTGGAATAAATGTATAACAAAGAATGAAGCCAATCTGATCTGTAATTAGTCTACAGGCAGCAAATTAAAGCTGAAGGGATATCCTTTAACGTTTGTCAGTTTGATTGGAAGCACAGATAGATAGCACAGGCAAAGCTGGATAGATGGAAGAATTCTGGTCTTGCCAAAATAAGTAAACATTGAATAAAAAGCATCCTGGGAATCTTAAATCCTAGCATGTCTTTTTTTTCATGGTTTCACATAATCTTCTTTCAGAACATGGTTGGAAATAGAATGCTTCTTTACTATTTTTTACCTGTAAAGTGCACACAATAAAATTCTTTGGAATACAACAACTCCTGTTAGTTTAAAAATAAACTGTCTTAGCAGAGGATCTGTTCTTAGGAAGGAAAAGCAATTATCTGCTGGAGTTTGGTTTGCTGTTTTGGCACCCATGCAAACTCATTGCCTCCTTCCTGGGCATTGTTGCTACACCATTTGTGCTGGTATGGAGGCCCACCAAGGTGCAGCCGGGTAGCCAGCAGATGGCACTCAGAAGCTGCATCTGTTCCAGAAGTTGTTTTGACAAGTCCTTTGAAGTACAGAAAAGCATTGTTCAGGAATTAGAGCTTACACAGTCTCAAAATGGTGCTTGCTTCTGTAGCTGTTTCCAGGTGATTTGCTTCCTTGTCACCCACAGCTCTCTCATGCAATTGGTTTTTGTTCGTAACTGCTAAAAATAAGCCTTCCCTTGTGCATCCTCTATTAGCTGCAGGAAGGGAAGGAGCACAGCTCCACATTCTGCCTCGGTTCGGTGACTGTGCTTACTGCTGAAGGTGTACCCCTCTCCTCCCTGATGTGAATTATGAAGGTTCCTCCTTTTGGTGCAAGCACAAAGGGAAACAAATGTTATGTGACTGCTTCGTTTGCACAGCCTCCTGTTTTGAGTGCTTTCACTCATAAATTGGGTACCTGGTGACCTTGAAAGGAAGTGGTTGTCATTGTGTAGCCTTTTTTCTTCTTTGTTCAAGGGAAACATAACTTTTCTATTGAACAAGTGAGCAGTTTAGAACAAACAGTTGCTAAATAAACACTTGATAAAGAAGTGATCAATCACAGGGCTTCAGAAATGGTTTAGATCAGGGACCTTCTTGTTAGTATTTGAGTTAGACTGTTTGCAAGCTATGTGGAATTAAATTCAGCTGGCATACCAGAAGTTACTTGACTGGCAGCAAAGCTGGGCAGTCTGAGTGCTCTGATATGGCAGGAAGTAGGTCTCTTTAGTTTCTAAAGCTGAACTCAGTGGGTTGTGCTGGAGTGCCCAGAACAACCCTTTTCCAGCAGTGAGATGGGCAGCCTTGGTGGATTTGCTATCACCTGTTCAGGATGAGGAACCTTTCTCAGATGTGCAGTGTATATGTCTCAGGGCTTTCAGCTATATAAACATCTTGGCGTGTGCCCTCTGTGCTCAGTGCTCTTTTCTGACTGTTCAAGGAAGAATCACACATGCATATCAAACAGTGAAAATCCCTAGAGTTTAAGATAGATACGATTTTTTTTTTTTTTTTCATTTTTAATGAACTTTGCAATTAATATTCCTGGCTCTTCTCTGTCTCACCCACCCTCATTTCTACCAGAGATCTAACCTAGACTGTCTGTGAACCTCCTACGAGTGATTCGTGCTGCGAAAACACTCCCCCGCTCTGTCTGTTCACTTCCATCCTGCTTTGTATTGTACTCTCTTGCGCATTTTTAGACTATAAGGTGCAGAAATTCTGTTAATCACTAGGTTTGTACATGCTTTGTGCAGCATCAAGTTCACTTAAACCACAGTGACTGAATTGTTATCACTTTATAGAGGGCTAATACAAGACATGTGCATCTAAATACAGATCCAAATGGTATTCAGTACAAATACAATGGAAGATACAAGTTATGTCCCTTGGAGAGGAAGAAATTTAGGGGGAGTTGGCTTTGTTTTTATTTTTATTTAACCCTGAATGGAATAAATGCTCCTTTCATGCAAACTGAGAATATATTTTACAGAGTTTTCTTGTTTTGTTTTGTTTATGGGGGAAAAGATGAGGCACCTTTATAGTTTCTTCTTGTTAACACAAACGCTTCATTTCAATTGGCAAGAGTTTTGCTCAAGTTACTACTTGATTAAGAACTTTTCAGAAATGCCAGCCTTCCCTCCCAGTACTGTGTTTGTTTTCTGAAAATGTTGTTTGTTTGCTTGTTTCCTCTTTCAGGTTGTTCTGACAAACCAAATGACAACAAGGTTTGGACAAAACCAGTCCATGTTGGTACCTGCATTAGGTAGGTGTTCAGCTTTTGCAGTGTGTACAACTTCCTTCCTTTTGGCATTGGGAACAAAAAAAAATAATAATAAACTCTGTATTAGATCTATCAGTATTCTTTAAGAAGACAGCATCACACTCTAAAGAGAAGCACATGGTAGTAAGAATAGTAGCTAGATTTAGACCTGCAGTGAATGTGTTGCAACTTTCCCCTGAGGATCGTAGGCTGTGGAGGTATTCCAGCTGCAGCAGTGTCAGCTAAGGAGGCCACCAGCGCTGCTGGAGGTCTCTGTCACATCCTTTGTGCTGGCTGAGCTGTTTGTTTGATTGGCTCCCATTTCTGCCAAAAGTGGGCCACATAAGCTTCAACTGTTTAAATAATAAGTAAGCTGCTGGCAGGTGAGGTAATTGAGATGAAGCTTGCTGGTGATGGATCATACAAAGAATGTAGGAATGGAGGTAGGGGCTTTAAACTCCTGCCAGGAAGAATGTGATGAATAAGTTAAACAATAACAGGAGAACACATGTCCACAGCTTGGTGGTCATACACCTCAAAATACACTGCAGTTATCCTGAGAATCATTCATTGCCTCTCCAATGAAATTTGAATTGTTTATTACACTTGAAAAAGTGTTTTGTATTTGGTGCACAGCTGGAACTGTCTGCCCATTAATCTCTGCAGTTATGATACAGAGGAAAGTTCTCTGTGGGATCTTCAACTACAGCCTGCCCATAGTGAATTTAAGTGTTCTTTTTACAGACTATTCCATTTTGCCCTGTAATGAGCAGAGTCCCTCATACCTCAGAGTCTTCTGCTGTGGTCACGGGAAAATAGAACCATTCTTCTGAAGTAGAGATCTAGACAAATTAGGAGTTAAGTGCTGAGCTTTTTCTTCTTACAGGTTGTAATTACATTATTTTGTGATGCAGTTAAAGGGCACAAATTATCTGTCCACTGCTTCAGTTTCTGTGAACTAAGTAATGAACCCCTTGTTCTGGAGAGGAGGGAGAGAAAGGAGAAGGAAACAAAAGCAGAGGTGTTCTCAGTGTCTGTACAGGCATTGAACCATTTGGCACAGATGTAAGATAAGATGAACAAATACAGATCATTTCCTTGGAGAATGTGGAACTTTGAGCTGTGCATGCAGATAAAGAACCAGCTTTCAGTACCTGACCCTTTTTGTCATTTTTGCCTCTTGCTCTCTGAAGTATTAGTTATTTTTGGCAGCCTTTCTGGCTATAAGCTGAAATAAAGCTGATAGATTCTATCTTAAAAATAATAATAATAAGCAGCAGTGTTTGAGATCTGCTGTGTTTAAGTCATACGGACGGGAAGGAGTGTGAAAGGATTCAGAGTAGGCTATAACTCAAAGACATCAGGTACTGTCTGGTGCATGTTTTTATTTTTACAAACGTGTCATTTGACATAACTTCCTATTGACCATAAACTGTGACTCTCACCAGAATATGCATAACCACATGGTGTAGCTAAACTAAATAGGATGTACTCTTGCAAAATTGAGGGTTTGTAGCAGCTAGTAAAAGATTCAAGCGAGGAGGTATTCTGCTCGTCCTAAACAGCAGTATCTCAAGTTGAGTACTTTGGAGTGGTCCAAAGCTGTTTTCAATTGGATGTGAATTTATTCCAAAGACTCAGTGCAAGCACTGAGCTGATGGATTACAGGATGGTTTTTATGACCCGCTCTTAAGGGAGGCTGTTTCAAAAGCCTCATCATAAAGGCTGAAGAACCTCATACTTGTCTGTGGTTGCTTTTAGCTATTGAGGGATGGGTCAGGAGCAAAACCCCAAGTAAAACCAATTCTATTGCCTCCCCTGCATATTTTTTTTCCCCCTCATTGACTGGTGAGCCTTAGAAATTTCTAAGATTTTACAAGAACATTAATCTCTAAACTCTTACTCATCCTTCCTAGCAGAAGGGAAGTTCCTAATTATGATGGGGAAAAAAAAGCACAGATGCTGCAAGGTATTAAGTCAAAGCCTTATGGAGGGCAGCTCTCTTTCTCACTAGTGATAGCTAAGCTGGCTGTTCCTAGACATTTCTACTTGATATATTTAGAAAAGAGGTCAAATATTAATCTGCAAACAGTTTTAACTCAAAAATGTCTCATTTTATGGTAGCATTTTTCTCTCATATTCAATAGAGTTGGAACCGTGCTGGTGTGGAATTTATACCTTTTGATCTCTGACTCGGAACTGTATCTGATAACCAAAATCTCCAATCTCAATTTCAGTATAATGGAACAGAATCTGGCAAGATGCCTAGAGGGTCCAGGTCTTCCCTATCATTGAATCATGTTTTTTCTTCTCTGTGCTATAATGAATACCAGAGCACACAGGGCATGTGGGCCTGTTGACATGATGGAGATCCAACAAATAAGTGATTCAGAAGTTAGAGCTGTGTGCAGGCTTGCAGCACTTAACCCAAACGACTCTTTTAAAATCTAATCCATCTTCAGAATGCTAAATGTCTCACAGGATAAACAGAGAAAAACACTCAATAAATCTGTCTGTAAATTGTCTGAGCTTGCCAGGTGTGCGCTGAAACAGTAGGACCATTTCCAATGAAATACAGTAACATTCCAAACTTCCTTCTTTTTTCTTTTCCCCTCACTTATGGTTGTGTTCGTTTGCATTCTTCTGTCAGAAGTGGAAGACTGCTTCAGGGGCCCTTAATACTTTAGTAATCATTGACTTTCTCCCAAAGCATGTATCCCAAAGGGAGTGATGTTTGCTCATAATTATGCTTGAGAGACAGAATACCACAATTTTGAAGTAGGATTTAGACATACTACCTAGACTTCTTTACAGTGATAAGGAAGATCTTTTCTTCACAGTGCCTCTGTTTTCAGGATTTGTCTAGTACCTGTCCTTCATATGTATATGTACATTTCTTCTACAGATACACAGGTGTTGCATCAAGCTTTCTATAAAACACAGAGATTATTCATTGTTTCTGTCTATCTGATGAACTAGACGTGAAATCCTTATATGTATAAAAAGGACGGGAGTTGTTACTGCAAGAAAGATGCATATATTTAATCATACTTTTTTGGTGTTGGTTTTTTGTGTTGTTTTTTTTTTTCTGAAGACTGGTTTAATTTCAATTCAATTTATGAAGCTGCTGTTTTCTAAAGGAGATGAATAAAAAGGCCTGCCATTTCTGTTATGCAGGAGAAAGCTGGGGACATGCTGCTACCGTGCGTTTAATCTTTCACTGGGACAACACTCAGAGGTGAGTGAAAATATAGGCCAGTAAAGGTATGCAGTAGGACTGACAAGTGTGACATTGGAGAATCTTTTTCAAATGGGCTTTTATGGCCAAGCAGGGTTTTAAATTTGACTCTTGCCTTCATTTGATTTCTTAATCCTTTTGCAAACAGTGAACAAAAATGCTGCTGGAATGTTGTAGTGCATAGTTCTGCTTGTTAAGCTTGAAGTGCAGTGACACTTTCTTGTGGAATTTTGTTTTTTTTAAATTCTAAGAAAGGCAATGCAGAATGATTACAGCTGGCTGTTTAGTTTGGAATTAAATTAACACTGATTAGTTAACAGTCTTTATAAGGCAGAAATTGCATCAACATGATGATTACGGAATGAACAAAAGTTAATTTTGTATATCAGAAGTGAAGAGCTTTTTTTTGTTTCCTTCTGCAACACAGCTAGTGATTTGGGAGGTGCAGGTTCCAAACCAAAGACAGGCAGACATGTTTCATCTACTGTTAGAAATATGCAGCTAATATAAAGCAAGGCCTGCAGAAGCATAGCAGTTCGGATTACAATTGTGTGCCTGTAAAAAGCAGAAGTAGCTAGATTCTGCTGCATTCGTAGCATAAGCTACTTGGACCTGATGATCTGTTGTGGTTATTGTTGTTTTTATATTAGGTTACTGAGGTGCAAAGATGACCATTTGTGAATCCATTTGTCTTTTTTTACTGCCCTTTGACTAAATATGATACTTGTCTCTTTCTTTCTCTTTGCTACTGGAAATGTCAGAGCTTAATTGCAAGGGTTCTCAGTGCAG
The DNA here is from genome assembly GCF_016699485.2 of Gallus gallus. Taxonomy (NCBI): domain Eukaryota; kingdom Metazoa; phylum Chordata; class Aves; order Galliformes; family Phasianidae; genus Gallus; species Gallus gallus. The sequence goes on from NC_052550.1 coordinate 7,577,018, forward strand.
TGAGGAAAGATCCTTTTGAGTCAGAGTTATGCAGCAGAGCTCCAGCTGAGTGCTTGTAAAAGCATGGCTTCTGCAGCTTCGGATTTAGGCTATTCTGTAAAGTACAACCCACCACTTAGATGTTCTGAGGAATTCCCTGCGTAGCTAATATGAAGTGGCAGTGTTCCTCGGGCTGTAATTACGTGCTCTCTAATAGAATGGCACCTCAGGGAGGAAAAAAAGAAAAAAACAAAAATAATTAACAGGATCCTTGGCAGGCTGTCCTGGTACAGAGAGAACACTCTCTGTATTGGTATTGCGTTGCTGTAGTTTTGTGCAGGTGGGCATGGTGCAAACTAACAGCCTTAGAACTGGTTGAAAAATCTCTTGCTATTGAGGTATTTTGCAATCTTCTCTCTGTGTTATGCAAGTACCTGTTGGGCTACGTGCTGCGTAAGATCAAGTCAAGATGCATTGCTTAGACTCTAAATGCACGAAGTCAAGGAAGTGTTAGAGAAGAAATAGAAGAGAAGCTGTTTACTCCAGGTTATGCTGTATGTGGCTGGCAAGGTCAGGCTTAGAAACAGAACATGTTGTTCTCGTTCTGCATCCTCTAGGTTATATTGCCAGGCTGTGAAACACCTAGGAAAAAAACTCCCTGGAAGTTTTTGAATTCTTGAGGTATCTCCCAGCATTGAGGGGCCAAGCCAAAAACTGTTGCTTTATGGAGTAGTAGAATTGTGCTTGAAACCGTTTTTGTTTGCATTTTAAGAAAGTGGCATTTGAGATTAATTCAGAATTAATATTGTTCCAAGAATGTGAGGAATTACTGTAATGAAAAAGGCTAATTAATTGCTCTTTGTTAGTAGGTCTGTACTGTATTTGAGCTGACAGGTCGCACGGGGATGGGATTTTGGCATCCAGAATTTATATGACCACTGTGAAAATGCACACAAAAATTCCACTGGTCACCTGTCACATAATTGTGGGAAAACTTGGGTCTGGTCATTTGGTTACTTAGGATTTTTTATTATTGTATTCACAGACAATAATTCTCTCTCTCTTTTTTTTTTTTTTTTTTTATAAACCAGGTTGGCAACATTGTACAAATCACCGAGTCAGAAGGAGTCAACCATACCATATAACATTACAGTTAGTATTCCTCTTGGGATGGAGATACAGAGATGGGAGCAAAGCTTTGGAAGTACAGAAATTGTCAGAGGCAGGCAAACCTGAGAATGCTGTTTGCTTTCTTCGTGTTGCCTTTCAGCTTCTTGAAGGTAGCCAGGAATACCAGGATGTTTCCAGGTTAACGAGCAAATTTACAGGCAACCTGTGCCCATTTCTGCTTGTCCCAGTGCTGCATAGTTTCTGCCCTTCATGTTAACTCTTGGCCTAAGTGCAATTACAGAGGAGAATCTTGCACTCGGAGCCTTCCTTCAGGAAGCCAAGCTGCTTTCTCTCGTCAGATTGTTTGTTTCCCCAGTGGCTCTTCACTGCATCTGTTCCGATTTGTCATTTTTAGGACAAGGGTGACCAGAATCATTCATGGTATTCTAGAGACCTCCAGATCCCTGCTCTAAGTACGTTGCCTGATTCAACAGAGGTTGTACTCCTATCTTTCACAGCTCTGTCCTACTGGTGACCCTATGACCAGGCCATATATACAGACGTATATATTTTTTTCTTCTGTTGTTGCTGTATGATGAGATTCCAGCTGGAGTCCTTATTCAGCCCTAGGTAAATCCTGTGATAGTTTTCCTTTGTTGAGTGCTTAGATACATATCGAGAATATATATTGTTTAAGCACTCAGCTCTTGTGTCTTCAGATGACAGAGACATAGGTACATGCCATAACTATTTGCTCTGTGTCCTCATGGAAACACGTTGCCATAGCATTTCCTGCAGATTTTAATGCTGCCCTGAAATGAGGTCCTCAAGCTATTGAGCAGAAATCAAGGGTTTTTTTCCACTTCTAAATGCACCCACTATTTTTACTTATTTATATATCAGTTCTCTAAAGACTGGACAGGAAAATGGGACCACGTCCCAAGGTTGTTTAGATCATGTGATGCAGCTGTGCAGCCCTCTCTGTGCAGCTGCCAAACAGATGGATTCTCTTAGTTTAATTGCCATTTCAGCTTTATACATATTATAAAACAGCTATGCTGTCTTCATCCATGTGAAGGTACACGATCTTGAAGTACAGTTGAGAGTGTATCCTAATCAAAGATTAGTTACAACTTCAGATTATCCTTGTGTTTTTTCCTTTAATCCTGTTGAGCTGCTTCAGCAGATATTTCTGTGAGTAAAAAATGTCTTATTCCTGTTGCTGTCATGAAAGGCGGGTCTGATAATAATTGTTTGCTGTTACCATTTCTCATTCTCATCTCAGTAGTTAAACTAGAAGATGTAAATATGTGTTCAGTGTTTCCAAGTATGATGCAGGACATCTGTGTATAATCAGCAGACAATTAAAAAAAATCATCCAAGATGCTTAGGCTTATAACTGCTGTTAAATTCAATGCAAATCAGATAGTTTGGTACTTCTGACAACTGGTTGATCGGTGCTTGTACACTAAGGGAGAAATATGGGACTGAGTGCCTGAAGCTCCAGTTCTTTTCCAGCTGTTTCTTTTTCAGCACATTGGTAGGTCGGCCACCAGTCTGTGAAAGCGTGGAAGCTATGGAACACCTATCAAATGAAATAATAATTCTTTCACAGGCTGATGAGGATTCATTCTTAAGTGCAGAGTATAGAAATGTAAATTGATTTAAGCACATGGGAGTAAATGGCTCGTCTGATTCATCTAAATTTCCCAGGTAATATGACCTGATTATTTGATCATAAAAAATAGGGATCCAGAACTTGTATTCTGAGTAAGAATTGTTCATATTTCCCTGAATTTTCAAGGGTCTGTCAGACTAACAATGAGAATGTCTTTAAAGTAATAAAGACATCAGTTTTGATGCAGTCTGTAGGTGCCAGGAAACACTGAAGAACAACCCAAGATGGGTACAGCTGTGATCGGAGCTATGCAGTTCCAAGTGAGCCTTTTTCAGCCTTAGTTCAGTTAGCCATGTTTTCTCCATATAAAACATGTAGGTATATTTGCATATACCTCCAAAATTCTTGTTTTCTTTCTCACTGGAGAGAGGCTGTATACATGCCTTTAACTAAATGCAAAACGTCCACGCTAAGCAGCCTGCTTCATCATGTTCTGGCCTTTATAGCCACTGGAATGCTTTTACTGAGAGTCTAGCATGCTAGATTAAGTGGATTCTTGGCTTTGATCCACCTTTGTGCCTAAGGGAAATAGCAGAGATTAGATGCAAGCAGCAGTGAAACACTAAACTTGAAGATTCCCCATTATGCTATTTAGAATAACACTTGAGTTGCTTAAAATAGCAGAGGGACCGCACAAGTTCTGCCCTTGTGGCACCTCTTGCTGTTTGTTCCTTTCAAAACATAGCAGGCTACGTGAGGTGAGGCATTTAGAAATAGAAATACAGAGATGAGACACAAGCAAAACATTTTGATTGGTTTTATCTTGGATTCATCTTGGTGCAGGACATAGTGGCATTTTGAAAAAGTCACACATCTGCTAGTAATTCTCCCTGATTTTTCACACTGCTCTAAGCTGAAGTGTCGGCCTTCCCGAGGTGTGCTCATCCCCGCGTTGTCTCAACCTGAGCACTTCGGATCCTCAGAACAATTTCTTTTTCTGATTAACGCTTTTTCCTCTCTTAAGTCTGCAATACAGTGAGTCCTTCACTGAGCTGTCAGCAATGCTCCCTACACAGCATTTGGAGATAAGGCAGTAGAAGGCTTCACATAACATCTCAATGTTATGTAATAACTGTTGACATTTAACTATATGTTTTTTCAGACCTTCCATCTTTTAAAATCTTTTAAGATCATCAAACTGCGAGGTAATGTAACAGAAAATACCACTGGTACTAAGCAAAATAGATCATCTTAAGCTTTCTACTATGTAGCAGCATCTAGTTTTCAATTCTACATTTAGGTTTTGGCAGTTAAAGGTACTCAGCCCATTGTGTCCCATAAATCACTATGCTGGGACTGTCTCTGCTGACTGCAAAGGCCAGTTCGGGTATCCACTCCTCTTACAGTGTCTCCTCAATGTTTTCAGTTCATTAAATAGATGCATGAAACAGAAAGAGGTCTTAGAAGATTTTCAGCGTTGTTTCTGAAAATGGCTGAGGCAATTAATCCAGTGGTCATCTCCTTGCTTCTGCAGGAGTTTGGCTTGAATGTGGGCTGAAGGATTTGGCTTTTAATTTATTTAAATAGGCAGCATAAGTTAATTTGCAGAGAAGCATTGCTACGTAGTCGTGGGGGTTATTAGAGTAAAACGCAAATGGTATGCTCATTGGTGAAAGCAAGCAGAGACAATAACTAGTGGCCACGTGTGTTAAAAACCTTTCGGTTCTGAGCTTAACCTCATCTAGAAGCATTCTGCGTCCACTCATCTAAAATAAATGATAGCATCATGCCTCATTCTTATCTTCTGGGAACTAGTGTTACTCATGCTCTATATCTATAGAAGTAATGTCACATGATTTTACTTATATATTACAGCCTCAGGGCTTCCGAGATGTGCAGCCTCCACCTGTCACCCAAAATGCAGAAGGTACTGAAATGAACCCTCGCAAACGGCCACGGAGAGAAGAGGAAAAGTAATAGCGATTCAAAAGAACTGTTAGAAAAAGTTGTGCTGCATGGGAACAACCACGTAGAGAACATGCAGCCAGAGGCAGCCTGAGAGGCTCTTTAAATTTCCATTCTGGACTTTATTTTATTGCTAAAACTGTAATATGATTTTTTTTTTTTTTGTGGCAGAAAAATTATCTGTGTATGGCATAATTTTACTTTTATAATAAAATCTATTTTATATAATGAGGCTTCAGCTTTTTTGAGATGAAGAATACAACTGCTTGGGGTTAAAAAACAACAACAACAGCAACAGGAAATGCAAGCATCCAGTGCAGTATGTTTAATGACAGTTCTTGATCAGTCATCTGTTTCCGTGTGCATCTGAATTTTAACAAGGTTTCATGCAGCAATCTGCTCAGGTGCCTCAAATCAGGGCAGAAAGCTGTGGAGCTGCTGGGAGATGCTTTAAGATAAATGTGTGCTTTAATGCTACGCCAGATTGGGGCGTTAGCCCTTACCTGCTGCTAAGTCCTTGATCAAGGGCAGTCAAGCATTGTTTTGAACTTCTCATTTATCTTGTGTTGATAACAATAGAGACAAAAAGGCTAGATTTAAAGGACAAAAGATTTAATGCAATTTTATGTTTCTATTTTGGTAAGTGAGAATGTTCTATCACTACTCAAGCTTGAGCCAAACTGCTGTTCAGCCCTTAGCTTTCCATATTCTTTTACCAAAGCATTCAGAATGAAAATTCTGTAATTGGAATGTGCTTTGTTTGTGACTTCCATTTAACAAAAAAGAGACCTGGGCTGCTTAGACACCAGCAGTATATTAGCAGCTTCAGAATCTAAACTAAATGAATGATCATCCACTGAAAAAACAGCAGGGATTTGTCCTTTTTTATTAACAGAAAACAAATCAATAAGATTATTAGAGGAGAAGAGAGGTTCTGCAGTGCAAAATGGTAATTTCTTCAGTTGTGAGAAGCAGTTGTCAGTACACATGCACACATCTGACCCCCTTTCTGGCACAGTTTGATACTGTTATAGCTGAGGAAACTCAGCCAGAAGAGTAAATGGAAAATTCAAGTTGTGGGAGTCACTATCTTTAATTTTTAATTTAGTAACGCTAAACTGACTTTGCCTTGAAACAAAATTCAGTGCTGAGTCTGAGTCACAAAAGCTCTCTATTTAAAAAGCTGCAATAAAAAAAAAAAAAGTGACAGTGATTTTTGGATCATTATAGTATTAAGACATAATTTACATAATGAAATATTAAAAGGAAAATAGTCAGTTGCCATACAGCAAACTGGGCTGTATCAAAATTTTAAAACCATGAGTCAGGGAGAAGCTCTCAAGCAAGCATGACAGAGAGGAAGAAAGACAGCAGGATGCGTGACTCAGGCAAACATTTCAGTGCAGGAGACACAGGCAGACAAAAGGGTCCTACGGCATGTGATGTCAGCAAGCAAATGCTCCATTTGGGAATAATAGCTTCCTACGTATTGCAGCGCAGGAGGAGGGGGAGCCAGCACAGTGCACATGCCTACGTAGCCACAAGGAAAACCATGCACTACAAATGGCGTAGCAATATTTAGGGAGCGCTGCTGGCTACTAGTGATGGCTGCTACCTAATCTGTTTGGTGTTTATGAAAAAATCCATTTCTGTCAAGTTATTGTTTTGATTTAATATCCTCAGCACATCCTTACGTGTGCAAGGACATATCCAATACACTATTCATTTCATCTGACTGTTCTTTTTATTTCGTTTGTAGTAGAGTAGCATCCAGAAGCCCCAGCTGAATGCTGATCCTGTTATACCAAGGCAGATCCTTTTGTCTGAGCAAATGGTAGATCTTCCAGTATTCCAGATGCCATAGATGCCATTGTTAAATATATATACATATATATATATATTAGTTATTTGCTTAACAGAGGGAGTTATAAAACATCCAGAGAAATATTGGAAGCTGTCTATGCTGAGATTTATTTATATATTTACTTTAATTGAAGTTATAATAAAAATCAGCTCTGCAGACCAGAACTAGAGAGAAGAATCTGTTGGCGGAGACAAAATTAGATTAAATGAGCCAGATTTTGTTCTCATCTGCTGGAGAGAAGGAAGGAAGCTGTTCCAGGCTTAGAATTGCATATAAAGAAATAATTTGACCATTGCCTTACCAATAAATCTTCCATGGCAAGTTGGTATTTTCTTACATGTGCCTGGAATTCTGCATTTCAGAGCGTCGGTGCACAACAGTGAGCAACAGAAGAGAATTTTATGACTGCACAAGAAGTAAGATTCTAGCTAGCTACTTCGTGGCAGTGAATCAAGACTGAAATAGGTCGTCTGGTTTGTTGCTAAAGTTCCACTGTTCTGAAAGGCAGCAGCTTTAACTGTCATGCTGAGTTTAATATTGTTCAGTTTTGTAGGGTTGACATTTACTTGTGGTGTAGGAACTTACTCTGTCACCACAACAAGAACACAGTATGTACCGCAAGGCCTGGCAACAAGAAAACATTGTGGTTAGGAGATACTTCTTCTCCAGCCTGGAATCCTACTCTGAAACTCTTCAGTTTGGATACGGAAAATAATTTATTTCTTCCTGATTTCATGTGTTCTGTGCTTTTTCCATTATGAGACACTGAGAATCCAACCAATTTCCATGTAGAATAATATTAAGAAAACCTGGAGAGGAAATAGCTTAATGGAAGATAAGAAGATGTAGCCAAGGTTCAAGTTACGCAGCCAAGCAGCCTTGCATTAAGGTCAGTTACAAACTGGTTGACTAATGTGGATGGATGCTCAGCTGCTAACCTGAATGTCAAATACAGCTTGGAGAGAAACATCTATTTTTCTGTTGAATTTCAGTCACTGTTCCTTTAGTCATTTTGTGTGAGACTAAATTTAGAATGAGATTTATTCAAAGGCATTTCATGGATTAATGACAAAGGTGAAATCTTTACTGCCTACTTTTCTATCTCCACCCTTTTTCTGAGCAAGAAAAGAGATGTCAGCTGGAAGGACAAGTAACTGTATTCCAGCTTCTCAGAAGTGACTGCCTCTTGCTCAGGATCATAATTATTTAGAAAGGTACATTAAGTTATATTATATTGTTTAACATATATTAATTTTATATGGAATATCTTTAACTTGCGGTTTGATGCTCCTTTGCCCTACAACAGAGTACCTAGAGGGAAATTAAATAGAGTGCCTACGTTGCAGTAATACAAATATTACAACAGAATACGTAAGAGAAACAGTACTTCTCTTCACAGTACTAGAACTAGAGAAGTTAACCTGTGGTTCCCAACCATTCCAAGTGCCACCCCACGGTAGGGGAATGTGAGCCACCGGCTGCTGGATTTGGCAGTGTCACAGGGCTGCCAAGCAACCTGCCCAGGCCTCCTCCGCACCAGCCCTCCCTGTGACTGGGAACCAGTGCCAGCTGCTCCCTGCTCCTGGGCTTCCCCTCTCCCTGGCTCCCAAAGCTACGTACTCGGTGTCTTGTGGCTCCCAGCCATAGAGTGATTTTGGACCATTAGGGTCAGGAAAGCTGGCTTGCCTTAGCTAGTGAAAGATTTCTGCATTGATGCTCTATACTGAAAATGAAATCACTGGGAACTGGCCCACTTCCCAGTTCTGAATTTCACCCATAAATGCACCCACTGTTAAATTGTAAGCTACCATTTTGCTCCCTACAAGCAAGGAGTATTTGTACAGTATGCCCAATCTATTTATTAGAGTTAATAAGCTCTACACAGTTGTAACAATCTACAGAAATAATAAATGGTATTAAAAGCAATCGTTCAATCACTACATAAGCAGTATAAAGTTAGATTATATGCCAAACGGATGCATTGAAAAATACATATTTTACTGAAGTCACACTTCAAGAATTATAGCTAGCAATGTTAATTTATTTTAATTAAAAATTCTTGCCACTGATTTAAATGGAGCTTGAGAAGCATCAGAATAAAAAAATAGTTAGACTTCATTTTCAAACAGTGAGAAGGGATGATGCTGAAAATATAAAATATCAAGTAATGTAGATAGGAACACAAAGCAGAAACTCTCTGGGCCACAATAAATGGTTCTAACTGGATGTGGGTGTTATTTTCACAGCCCCCAGGCACACTGTTTGAATACATGCTCCGCGTGGTATCTCACATGACATTATTTTGGACTTCTAAATTTACAACTTGTGTACTTCTAATACTCTAATTTATTTAGTGCGAACCACTGCACTTTTAGCAACAGTTACAACTGCATTTCCTTAGTGATTCAGTTTTTATTATATACGTTGCTAAAATAAAATGTTTTGGGCTGAAGAACAAGTTGCCTCCTTAGCACAGAAATTATGCCTATACAGTGAGAGATAGTCAGCAGGAGATTGGAACATTATTTGTCACACCTTTTTCACTATACAGGCTTACTGCGCATCTGGCTATAAAATGTTATGGGAGGCATTACATAAATGTCTCTCTTTAAAGTCATTCATTCATTTATTTTGTATGGTTCGCCCAAACTCCTATCACTGAAGCATATTATTTGAGGTTGTTCAAAGGAAATTAGCATACCTATTTTCATGTCTGTGAATCCTGCAGTTTTTTCACTGTACTTTTATAGCACGCGTATTATAAACATAATGCCTGGAGTATGGCCACAACAGAGATTGGTCGGTGGTACTCATGTAAGTCAATGATATCTTTTCTTTTTTCTTTCCTTTCCCTTTTTTTAATAGGCATTTCTAAGTAAGCGACTGTAAAATTTAAAGTCTTGTGACTGGAGAAAGATATTACAGAATCAAGAATTGAATCTACAGTAAGATGTCGATAAGTCATTTAAAGTAAGCCCTAAATCCCAGTAGGCACCTTAACGAGCCTGGCTTACACTTTGTTTTCATTTTAGCATGAACTTCACCTCTATCCTGAAAGGGCAGAATATGCACACACTGTGAAACCCCCAGAACAGAGTGTAAATGTGATTTAAGTGGCATACGGTCTTTTTATTGCCTCTGCTGAATAAAAGTGAGCTTCAGGCTTAGAAATTCCAGTAGTGCTACATTCACACAGTATGGTGCTGTTGGACGTCAGCCGCAGATGAAGTATGCTACAAAAATGGAAAGTATAGGGGAAAAGCCTGGCACAGAAACAGCGTCAGTAAAGTCTGTTGTTTGCTGATACCCAGGAGGTCTGCGCCCTTCAGCTCCATTTAGCAGTAAAAGGAAATTATGATAATGAAGAGTGACTGATAACTGAAGTGGATCAACCTTAACAAGTTATTGGACTGTGGTGTGCTCCTGCCTGCAAGATATCTCATGATTTGACAACATCCAGACCACACTGTTACGCGGTAAGCCGTGTTTTGCTGAGGTAAATCCATGGGCACTAATCTACAGGCACACTTCAATCAGTCAGTCAAAGATTTTATGATGTAACAAATGACCTTTGTTAATGGGAAACAAGGTATGTCATGCTATATCTTGCTATGTCTGCTCTGAGGGTGTTCCAGACACGTCCCATCACTCTGAAGGGCCCAGCTTTTCATTTGTTCTTTTTTCCGCATATTTTTCTCCAACAGATTTCCAAGTCCAACCAAACAGGCACAGAATAATATCCTATTTCTCATTATTGCTATTCAAAGGAACCCCTTTCCTAAGCAAGGGTATGAGTGGAATACCGAAAATGGAATTTTCCTTTAGAATGGGACTGGAAATTTCCATGATAGCTGGAAGTGGGATTCGGGCCTGAAATCCTGCATTTTGCAATGGACGTGGTTATCTCAAAATAGTCAATGAATAATAAACTTAAAAAGCTGACTTGGCCCCAAAAACCATGAGAGGGAGAGAGACTGCGGTTCATAGGAACATCTGAATAGAATAACTGTTAATTTATAACTGTTAAGTCATTCTGTGGTGAAGGTTCCAGTACAATTGTGGTGACTAAAGATACTGTGCTTTTTCAATCTGCAAAGGAGCAAAGGCTGAAGCTAAGAAAATCAATTAGAGCTTGATGAAGCTTGTTAACGAGAGCCTTCTCACTGTATTCCTTCAAAATTCTCACTGTTCTTACTCTTAAACAATTGAAATTATTTTAGTCAAGTTGAACAATAATAACATCATTGAGTTTTAAGAGCTATAACAAGAATGCAGACTTGCATTCACATTCACAAGGTGACAGAAATTGATCACATGAATACACGGAATTTTAAGCTCTTTCAGCAGCATATTACAAGTATAATTTCATATATTATCCCATATACAACACTGCAGGAAATTCAACAGTAGAATTGCTTTCAAAATGAGAGCAGTCAAAGGCTTTGAAATACATGCATTTCTGATGGTTTCATCTGACCAGGAAAACAGAACATAGCTTCTAAAATTACCTCTGGTTTACTACAGAAGCCCTGCATTTTTAAGAGATCACCTTTGACTGCAATTTATTCACCATTAGGTTTTCCCACTGTACTCCTTCATATAGTATCAGAACACATAACATAGGTATATTATTGTCAAATGCTTTTTAACAACCTGTCTTTTTTTTCCCTATTGTCAGTGCGGAAGAATTACTTCCAAAGGTTACACAGAATTAAAAAGCACTTCTCCTTGCACTTCAATACTATTCAGGTCACCTCCCCAAGGCCTGTTTAAATCCTACTTATTTCCCACCAGTATAACAAGAAAGAGGAAGACACATTTTCAAGACTAGAATAAAGCAATTGTTTTCTAACACAGGACTGTAAAGTCTTAAAACACAACATGATGGAACAAAACAGAATACAAACACATGCATTTCCTTCTCAGGTTGGGTGCAAGCCTTATCTTCTTTTGACAATAAGTTGTAAACCAATGGTTTCGTCCTCAAAACTTTATGAATTGTGAGTTTCTTCCATTCACCTGACCTCAGCACAGAGGAACCATTCATGCTGCTGCTACCCAGCAACCCAGAGTGCAGGCAGGCATTCTAATTTTAGCTTTCAGAGTTACTAAACACTAAAAGCATTCTATAATGGTACCAAACACACCTCTCACAGATTAGAGCTTTACTTGATAATACGTTGCATGCAGAGCTTCCTTTTCTGGACAGCAGCACGGAGCACTGTGGCTACCTTCTGTGGCAATTGCCCACCCCAGACTCTGCACAGCGAAGTGAGAGCAGGCTCCTGGCTGCCTAACTTAGCCCTACCACCCACAGTTACCATATGTTCCACACTGCAGGTTAATAAGAATGGTTTTTCACCTTCCCTCCCAGAAACAAATGTCAGCATGGCTCAGGGCCAGAACTTCTTGACTTAATACCAGAACAAAACAATACTAACATGACCATGGTGCCAAAACTTGACAAAGTATCCCGAGTACAAAGTTCTACTCCGTTTCATTTTAATTAGTGTCCTTTGCAATCCGACAAATGACGAAAAGCACATGGGACTGCCAAGATGAATCAAGGACATCTGGTAACTAACATTTCAACGTGACACAGAGTAGGTATTACTCTCAGATACTCCTGAGTTTTAAACAATTCAGAAATACCCAATTAACGAAATAAATAAATAAATTAGAAAAAGCCTTGAATGCTTTTAAAATCTTTCTTGGATAGCTTAATTGCTTTTTGTCATACAACATGAAGCTAATCATACATCTTGTTGGTGCTGCTCGCGCTTCCTAGGAAATGGTTGTAATCAGACTTTTTAGAATTAACACCATACTCCTTGAAGATTATTTAGATCACAGTTTCTTGGGAACTCCAACTGTCTCCGAATTACTACTGAATAACACCTAATAATGAACTTACAACTGTTATTTCGGGTACTTGCACTGAAACGCGTTCTCCTGAGGGCTGTGACTCATGGATGATGCAGTACAAACCTAAAGGAAAAGAAGAAAGAAAAAAAGCAATGATGTCATCAGCTGCAGCCACGGGCTGCCTCTTCAGAAAGAGCTGCAATCATTTGTACCCCTCAGATCGACCTGGCATCCTTAAATACGACGCTACGCTGAAAATACGTAACCGGCAGAGCGACAAACGTACTTTGAGGGATCCTCTGGGGAGAAGCCGAGGATTTGCTGCCGCGTTAAGAGCTTCTGGCAGCGGAAAACCAACTGGTGACAATCGCAGTTTTAACTCTCGGGGCTTTTACATATTCACAAGATTGCAGTGCGATCAGTCGATGCGATCACTGGAAACACTCTACAGTCGGTTTGGCCCCGAAGTAACCGTGCCCAGCACAGAGCAGGCACACCGCAGCAATGCCTGCCGGGCGGAGAACAACAGGTCCCTCACCCCGCTCCATTCCTCACCCCAACCCGTTCACATTTGGGAACAGTTTTGCACGTGGCCGTTTTTTTTTTTTTTTTTTTTTTTTTTTCAGGGCGCAGCAGACTTTCGGGGTGCCATTCCTCCCCCGTGCTCACACTATTTCAACCGTGCGACACAATCAGAGCTGCTCAACGCTGCTATTTACCGACCCCACAGCTCTGAGAACAGCTTTTTGCCAGCAGTGAATAAAACAAGCCGAGAAACGCCTTCCGCGAACGGCCGGCGCTCATCAGGCGGCAGCGGAGCGGAGCGCTGCGGGCACAGCGCTGTGAGCGCCCCGCGGAGCCGCTCCGCCACCACGCGCCGACCGCTCGTGCGTCACAGCCGTCCCCTCAGGCGGAGCTCTGCAGAGCGGCCGCTCTCCGGCCCGGGGATGTCCCTCAGCCCCTCGGGGGCTCCAGAAAGGGCGTTTTTTTTCCTCGCGCATCGCGTAACGAGCGCTCGTTTTCCTCACAGAACTCGGCTCTGCTCGCACAGCCCTTTCTGGAAGGCAGCCCCGGGGGGCTCCGCTCCGCTCCCCTCCCCCCACCCCGTCCCGTCAGGGCCCACGGTAGGCGACAGCGGCTGCGGAAACGATGAGCGTAGGGAAATCCTGAGGCGGGGATTAGGTAATAAGGAACGCACTCTCATGTTTCCTCCGGGTTCCTGTGAGGAACCTACGCGTCTGGCTGCCTTCGCGTGACTCATCACATCGGCGCGGCCGCACTCCGTCTGCTCGCCCCCGGCCCTCCCCTCCCTTCCCGCCTCCACCTCGGCCCCCTCAGCGCTCGGCCGCGTTCCCGCCTCTGAGGCGCGCGCGCCTCCCCCCCCCCCGCGGCGTGCGCGCCCCCGCAGGTCCGGCTCGGGAGCGCGCGCGCAGGCGGGCGGGCGGGAGGCGGCAGCCGGCGGCGGCGGGCAGGGAGCTCTCTGCGGGCGCAGTGCTGATCCGCCGGCGGGCGGCTCGGGAATGCGAAGCGATGGCCGCGGGCGGCTCGGGCAGTAGCGGTGGAGGAGGCAGCGCGGAGGAGAAGAACTACCGCCGCTTCCTCGAGCTGTTCTTGGGAGAGTTCCGCGGGCCTTTCGGGGCAGAGCCGGCGCCGGCTCCCCCCCCTCCCGCCGCCGACACCGTCGACACCGCCGCCTCCGAGGAGGACCCCGCGGCTGAGGGAGAGGCGGCGGCCGCCGAGGCGGAGGAAGGAGACAGCGCGGACCCTCGGCCGCCCACCCCGCCGCCGCCCCCCCCGCCGCTGCCCCCGCTGCCCCGGCCGCTGTCGGAGTACATCACGGAGGAGGAGGTGGAGGGCGAGTGCCTGGACCTCTGCCTGCAGCAGCTCTACAAGTAGTGAGTGCGGAGCGGGGAGAGGGCGGGGGGTTGAGGGGTCCGGCGCGTGAGGGACTGAGGGGACCCGGGGGGCGGGAATCCCACCCGCGCGTGGGAAGGGCGCGAGGCCGCCCTGAGGGGGCAGCGGGGCTGAAGTGCCCGCGGGGCGCCGTGAGCTGAGCGGCAGCAGCGCTCCCCCGCCGCCCCCCGACCCGAACGCGCCGGGACGGGCCGAAGCGGAGGAGCGGGGCTGAGCGGGGCCGGTGGCACTGAGATGGAAACGGAAACGTTCCCCGCCTGAGGGTTTCTGAGTGGGGAAACCTCTCCGAGAGCGACGGAAGGGGAAAAGCAGGGGGTGCGCCGCGTCCCCCCGGCAGAGCGGGAAGCCGTGCAGGAAAGCTGGCCGCGCCGCGCCGCTCTGCCTCCGATCTGCGCTTCCTGAAGGCTGCAGCGTAACGGGGAGCAGAGGGGATCCGTTCCCGGCGCGAAAAGTCTGCGGGCGGAGAGCTGAGGCTGAGTTGCGGCGCTTTGTGCTGCGCTGGGCAATGAGGGCAGCGGGAGCGGCTGTCGGAGGCGTTTCTCTGGGAGCCCTTCTTGGCTGATGGCACAGAGGAGGCAAACGAACCTGTGAAAATACGCTCAGAGCACCTGGCAGCTCTGTGAGCTGATAATTGTAACGGGAGGTGTTACTCGGTGACCAAAAACCAAACAAATACGGAAAGAACCGGGTTTTACAGCTGCCGGATGCGCTTCTGTTCGGTCCTGCCCTGCCGAGGGGATCGCACAATGGGAGCTGAGCACAAAGCTCTCCGCTCGCACGGCGCTCGTCCCAGCGCAGCAGCGAAGTCTTTCTCGTGCAGCAGCAGGGGATGGGTGCGGGGTGCCGTGGGGAAGGAGGGCGCATCCAACCGCCTGTCGAGAAGGCTTGCTTTCTTTTAAGCACGCTCGTGAAACCAGATCACTTCCAATAAAGTTTTAGACAGAGAACGGGTTATTTTAAAATGTTACTTAAGGTGCATCTGTTTGGTAATTTTGAATGTGACTCCGGGTGTGTCTTTCTCTCTGCGTGTGCCCATAACCAGGACAGGCAGACCCCGCTTCCCCAGCTTCTGAGGTCCCTCCCTGTTCACGCATTGAATTACTGAGCAAAAGACCTTTTGAGAGGATTCCTTACGTAGGGGCAGCTCTTGCCAGTCCTTTTGTGTTGTTGGGGTTTTCTTCCTCCAGCATTTGTGGAAATCTTTTGATGGTTATTGAATGACTGGTCTTCGTGGCTTTGTTTATGGTGAAACCAAAGCGGGCTGCCTTCTGCAGGCATCTGCCTTACTGAGCAGAAGGCAGTGTCTGCCTCGGAATAAAGGGGGCAGAGGATCGTTTTGGAAAAGTTCTTTGCCAAAGGCTTGAATGCCGTGTTCATGCTTGGAAAATGCGTTTTCAAATAGAAAACTAGTGTGTTTTGTCTGGTGATTGGTAGGCATTGATTTGTATATAGCTACCTAAGATAACTAAAATGTTGTTCTTTGAAACATTTTAAATATAATAATAAATCAAATCTAATACAGAGAGCTAAACTGAGGTAAGTACAGGTCTGCAAAAGTGTTCTCCAGGTGAAGCATTGACTCTGCAGTCATCAGAGAAACGTAATGCTGTCAGAAGGCCATAATGCTGACAGGAGAATGATTTCCCCATTTATAGCAAAGGGTTCCAATGGTCGGATGGCCACAGGGATGAGAAACCGTGCATGTGAGCAAAGCCTCTTCTGTCCAAATGGTTGTGGTTTTGTTGAAGTAAACAACAGAATAGAACCCAAGCAAACTGCAAACAGTGCCCACGGAATTCATGCAGAGGGAATGTTTTATTGGTGTGTTATTAGCAAGACAGACTATATTGGGAAGGCACACTTTCTGTAGCTGTAACTATGCGTTAGTCTAATGGCTGGTGTGCATCGTGTGTAGAATGAGCATAAATCCTCCTTCTGTGAAAAATCCAACAGCTGTTTTTCAGCTATTTTAAGTGCACTACTTTGGTTCTTCTTAAAGGCAAATGAGACCATTTCAGAAATGAAAGCATATTGCCAATCATGACAAACATGTAATAGTTGAGTGCTATTTGTACAGATCAGTGTGAGAAGAGTTCCTATTTGTGAGATTGTCCTGCTGTTTTCCAGAGGACTCACAGCCCTCGTTGAGATTTCCAGTTCCTGATTTCCTTCTAAAGAGAGCATATGCTTGGAAAATTAGATTAATGTAATCTTTGTACTGTCTAAATGCCACAAAATGTGTACAAGCATGTGAGCTTTCTTAGTGATCCTTAGCAGCATGGAAGTGATTAATAGGGAGTATGTTAGATGGAGAAAATGAGCAAAAAGGGAATCACTTTGAGGAGTCCCGTTGGAACACTGGATGATGTCTTGAAAGTGGGGTTTGTTTGTCTGTGTGTGTGTGTTTGTCTCATGTAGAGTCTTATTGCAGAGAAAGCTGTGTATTTTAAACCATTTCAGTGTAGCAGCCAATATATTAAGGACTTAATCCCACATCTGTTCAATGAGCCCCCATGGCTTACTTGCACTGAGTCAGGAGCAGACATCATTACTGGCTTCTTTTAAAGGGGGAAGTTACTAACTTGAAGTAAAGTTGCTTGTCATGATCTTTTATTCCTCTTCCTACTGATTCTGTATTAAAAGCAATGTACTGAAGAAGCAGGTTCTTCACAAGTCATCTGAGGAACTGATCAGCGAAGATGTGGTTGCTGAGGCAGGACAGGGCCAGGCTGCATGGAGTCGCACACCCTTACAAGCTGTGTCATTGGGAGGAACAAGTTTATCTTGCTGCTACATTTTTTCCTGTACAAATGACATTAAAAACAAATTCCAGTGCTATATTTTCCAGACTGTCCCTCACTCTTTTTTTTCTTCTCCCCCCTCCCCACCCCCCCCCCCTCCCTCCCTAAGCTTTGCTGGGAGTAGAGTCTGTGCCATTTGCTGGTTCAGGTTTACTTCCACTGACTTTGGTGGTACTTTGAAGCGTTCATTCAGAACCATCTCTCTCAAACTGATAAAGCAAATCTATTTCTGCAGTGTTCAAATCTGAAAAAGATCACTCGTTTAACCAAAGTTTTAAAGTCATCTTCATTGCTTAACTAAAGAGCTGATGGCCAAGTGCTAATCTTACTCCTGGAAAATGAAGAGATGTGAGCATTGCTCTGCTAGAGCTCTTGGCAGTGCTGTGCAACATTCCCAGGGTATCAGAGATCCCAGGATTGGGATTAAACAAATGCAAGAGTTGGTGAGATTTTTAACATTAACCTCCTTCTTTCTAAGAGAGGGTATATTTTTACTTAGGTTTGAGTAATCCATGTAGTCTTGCCATGAAAGATCAAGCAAAGCAATATAGGCTTGGAATTATGTAAAATATGGACACTAAATCAGTGTCTTTTTTTTCCCCCTAAACTTGCAGTGTTAAGTTGACAAGGAAGAACATTTCATGGTAAGTGTGTGTGAGCAGGAATCGTTTTGTAATGTACACTCTTGAGCAGAAGACAAGTTCTGTCTGCTGCCTCCATCACTGCTGAGCAAAGAGGCTGTTTCTTTCCCCAAAACAAAGCATACATGCATGTTTGTAATTTACTTTCTTAGCTGCTGCTGTATGAAAGCTGGCATTGCTGTCAATATCTGTGAACTGCAATTCATGAGTTGTGCCAGATTTTTTTGAACTTCACGCTAAATAGGCTGTGATGTTTTACTCTTTTATTTGTCTTTCATCACTTCTTCTATTGATTGCAATCTAAAAGCCCTTATAGGAAATATAATTACACTACTTGCTGTCTAATATTTGTCACACACACAAAAGAAAAGGAAATACCACCCTTTTAGGATGTTACTTCTTTAATCCTTCTTTGTGTGGATTTACAACGGAAACCATGATAGTGATGTTAGTCCATGTTCACAGTGAACAACTGAAGTAACTATTGGTTGCACCTCTTTTGGGGGTTTTCATGTTGGTTTGTGTGGAGGTTTGACAAACCATGACTGTTGGACTTCACGCACAGCTCTACTGCAGTCCCATCTGTACCTCAGCCTGCATGGCAGCAGGGCTGTGCTGGTCTGAGGCAGAATGCTGCCCTGCCACCATTAGGAACCAGTGCTGGGCAGCAGCAGCAAGCATGCAGCTCTGCCACTGAGGTGGGGGGCATGGCTGGGCTGCGTGCCTCACTCCCAAGGGGTCTTGGTCGTATAATTTCATGCTACTACTGAATTCTGCCTGTGTTCCAGATGATGGCGGTGTGTTAGAGTTCAGAGATGGGCATGTTTCATACACCTTAAACTGGAAACACTTATACTCTGCAAATAGCTATTTAGTGGTAATCACATTCAGAACCCAATGATGATCCCCGCAGCAAGAGATTCCTGAAGTCACTTTCAAGGCATCTTCAGTTCACGCTCCCACGCGTTTAGAAATACTGAATCGAATCAGATATTTTGATCTGCCTTCTAAAAAAAGTGCATCCGCTAAAATGAGCCATTTAAATTGCAGATTTACACTTTGTAATGGTTAACATGTATGGTGACATTTCCAAACTTCTTACTAATTTATGAGTAAAAGGATGCGGAGTTATTCAAGTGCAGTGGTGACTGCTTGGAAGCTGCTTTATATAGCACTCAGAAAACTCACTCTCAGTGAACAGATGATGGGACTGTATTCATACCACTGCTTTTACTTCTCTGAACGCTTCCAGTACAACAAACCGAAGGAAATTAATTTTATGAGGAACCAAGTCACACCAAGGTTTTTTGACCCGAATGAAATGCACATAGATCCTACTGTTCCCAGTCATGCTGTTTGCTTTTGCACACATTAATTAAGCAATTAGTCCCATGTTTATACATTCTTTTATTCAATCTTGTATAACCAGTGTTGAAACCAGTTTGGCTTACGAAGAAAAAATGTGTTTTTGAGTGTGTGATAACATTTATTTGTAATATGATACTTCTCATTGGAAACCTTTAGCTAAAATCTATTGTCTGTCTCATGAAATTGCTTCTAACTGACACTGGGATGTGGTGAGCAAGTTAGGCTTCATTCCTTTGGAGTTTGTTTGGTGATTCTGCTATCTGCACAAAGCTCCGTGTGCAGAATGTTTTTGTCCTTAAAATTCCTCCCTGTAATTCCCTTTACCAATGGCAGAGAATTTCTCCACCTACTCCTCAAAGAACCCATTGCCTTTTCTTCTGTGGCTCTTCCCACAGAAGACCTTTTAAAGTTGTTTCTTGATGTTAAAATTTTAGTTTGCTTTTTGTTAAGTTAATAGAACCTTCAATGTCTCGACTGCTCTGTCACTGCAATGTGTTTTCATTCATTTTTTGTTGTCTTGCTAAATTGCCTACATGATCGCATTAAAAGCAAAAGCAACAGGGCATGTAGTACACATAATGAGAATTCCATTTATTCCTCTATTTGATGTCATTCTGAGCTAATCTCTGGCTGTTCTGCATCGTTCTCTTTCTTCATGGTTTTTTTTTTATTGTTTTCTCCTCATAATATTCTCACTGATTAGCAAAGATAGGTGAAAAATGAGATGAGATGGAATTAATGCTTTAAAACATCAGATGTTCTTTGTACCATGCTGCAAGGCTGCCTTATGCAATGCATCCATAATTACGTAATGCCAATGGTTCCAGAATTAAAGTGCCCTGGACAATATGTGTCCGTGACATGTTGGCAACCTGTGATGCTACCAAAGTACAAATGGTCATTCCTACACATCAGCACGTGGCTCCTCATCTTCCATTGAGCTGAAATCAGCTGCTAAAGAAATATTTTAGATTTTGGTTGTTACGATGCATTTAGTGATTAGATGAAATGAATGCAGATCGTGGGCTTGTTTTACAGCAACATTTCTGCTGTGCCTTTGTACTTCATTAGGAAGAAACAACATCACCCACAACTAATAAGGCATTTTATAAAGAAGCAATCATCAGTCTCATAAATTAGAACTGCAAGGGAAATAGATGCCCCTGGGTACTTCAATAATTAATACAGAAGTTAAACGAGCTCGCTAGATTGCAGGATTACCTCAGTTTATGTTTATATTGGATGGAAAACAGCTCAGGGCAACTAATGATTGAGTAACTGAACCAGTGTTTCGAGCTGCAGCACTGCTCAGCAGTTCTGGATTCTGCTGGGGAAGTCTGAGATGTGCTGTGGAGGAGCACGATTAAAAGTTAGCTGCAAAACTTTGGGCGTGGGAAAGCTGTGCTTGGATGCAGGAGAGTTTGGATTAGGAAGCTTTTGTACTTTCTTGCAGCGGTAATCGATAAAAGGAATATTAGAATAATTGGGTGAAATTGTGGATAGCTTCTTGAAGTTCATTTTCCCAGAGGATATGATTTTGAAACCATTTTTGCTACTCTTTTATGATCCTATAAGTTCTGTTAAGTTGTATCTATTATTATTATTTTTCATTTAGTTTCTTTTGCTCTTATTTTACACAAAGAATTTGAGACCTTTCTCTCGTTTGAGAGTATGGTTTTGTATGGGCTGTGCACTTCCACAACTAAAAATAGGAGCAGTGTATAAAAATAGGACTTGGCATTTGGAATTCTTGGCACTGTTTCTGGGGCTGTTCCTTTAACCTCGGGCTGTGACCTTCTTACTGAGGTTCAGGAATCTGAGATGAACGTGATGAGTTATTTCTCATGAGTGTTACCAAAACAGTGCATTCTGTGCGTTATATTAATTAGCTTCCAGTGTGATTCTTTTACTTTCAGTCCTTGAAACTGTAGAAGGCCCAAACCCCCACACTGCAGCCAAGAATTCAGTGAGCAGTCATGCTTTGCTTTTTCTGTTTCTCAGGAGATAACAGATCAGGCAACTGCAGTTTTTTTCCATGCGTACCAATGTTACACACAACAAACTTTTGCTCCCTCGGCCATTGCTTGATTTCTTTTTTTTTTAATTGTATGATAGCTCTGCTAAGTCCCATGGTAGGAATTATATTTTTAAATGAGTATTGGGTTTATTAGTTTATAATGGATCATGAAGATCAGGTGGTGCAGTTCTTTTCTGAAACTTACGAGACCCTCTGAGAACAGTAGCAAAGTATCTGAATTCCCACCTACATAAAAAGGAGTATTTCCCATAAAATTAATCATGCCCACTTACATGTAAAGTATGATATGTGTTTTAAACTGAAGCTTTTCTTGCAAGTAGTGTTGCTCTGAAGTCATCTAATTGTTGTGCTGGAGGCAAGTCTGACTGAGCACAGCTATTGACATAGAGAGGTTCCCATCCCAAAAATCTGATGCTCTCAGATGTCACTGCCATTTTCCTCTTGGAAGCTGTGTGAAAATGTGTGCTGAGTCACAAGTGGCCAGAAGTCCAACATTTCTAGAGATTGAGAGGGTCTCTGCTGTCCAGGGAACGTATTGATATGTGTCTGTGCTTTATGCACACAGAGCATCAGTGCGCTGGGCTGTTCTGACTCCTGCTGTCTCTGTGCACTGTGCTCCATGGGGAGGAAGGGAGGTATCTCTTATCAGAAGAATTTAATCTCACCTCTTCCTTATGCTCCCAAAAAGTTGAGTCAGATTTTACAAAGTAATAAATCGTTAATGTTCAGATGTGAGTAGTTACTGAAACTACTCCTGACAGAAACAAGTGCTGGTGTAAATATTGCACCAAACTACCAACATTAGTCCATGTTTACTTAAAAAAAAAAACATCTCTTACAATGTCTAAAAGAGATAGATCTTGGATTTTTATTGAATATTAAAAATGTGACTCATAGGAGTGATTCCAAATACTTCTGTTAGTTCTCATGTGCCCCAAAAGGATGAAATCTGAGATAGATTTTCTCTTTAGAAGACAAAGAGGAAGTGAGATGTACTGCCAGTTCGTAATGTCTCTCTCTCAGAACAGCCTTGTTCTCTCCTCCCAGATCAAATACTGAACATCTTTATTTATTATTTGATTTATTGTTTTATTTTTAGAGTGAGCTCTTCTCTCTGGCCTTTAACCTTTTCCCTCAATGTTAGCAACCACGTACAGTTCATGGAAAGAGTCATCTGTCAGGGATCCAGGGTTAGACTTATCTCTGTGCAACACTTGTGCAGTTCCCATTGAGACGTGGAGAAAAGAATCTGGGAGAGAACCCCCCGGCCAGTGCTTCTGCTAAGATCTGAGCCCACATTAAGCAATCTGATCGTCTCCCCAGTGCATGGCTCAGCTGAGAATGAATTTTAAGTGCTTTACATTTTCCTCATTGGTGTTAACCTTTTTTAGTTTGACTGATTATGAATGACCCAAATGATCATATAGAATATTTAAAATCTTGTTAATTACACTGTACACTAATTTTAGGATAATAATTTTGGGTATTAGTTTCTTTTGGTGTAGCATC
Organism: Gallus gallus; assembly: GCF_016699485.2. NCBI lineage: Eukaryota > Metazoa > Chordata > Aves > Galliformes > Phasianidae > Gallus > Gallus gallus. The sequence continues at coordinate 7,599,690 of NC_052550.1, forward strand.
TCACAAAATGGAGTTGGTGCCTTTTGTGTTGTTTGTCTTTGTAAGTGCTGCTGATGTTTGCCACATGCAGTTGCGTCCTTTTTTAAAACTTGGGGCCTCAAAGTTCTAAATCCAACTCTGGGCATTAGAGAAAATCTACTTTATCCAATGAAATAACCAAACCTCCTAAAATTATTTTCCCCCAAAATCTTTCAAACTCTCAGCAACTGATCAGTGCCTTTATGAACAGAACTGACTTAACCAAACAGAAATTTGGAATAAGAAGGGGTGAAAAGCTGTCTTCCAGTCTCATCCTCTTTATTATGGAGCAGAACAAAGTGTTAATTCTGGAAGTAACTCCTTGGATAGGGAGTTATTGGCAGTTATCAATTCTGAGAACATTGCCATCTGAAACAGAGATAACAAAAAACATCAGTTGAGAAGCAGAGAAAGAAAAAGGAAAGCACTTTGAGGAAGTCTGTTTTATATTTGATTAGGTGCTTTTCATGTCTTTGCAGGTAGCATGAAATAATAAAACAGAAAGAGGAAGGAAGATGTAAGTGATATCAGCATCTGACTCACCCGTGGTCCTTGCATTCATTTTTTAGAGACTTGTTGTCAGTCTGTGAAATGGACCTGCAAAATAGCAAACCTCATCAAATGTCCATTTTACCCGTTTTATTACGGCAGGCTTGCTAAACTTGAATCCAGGCTCCAAGAGCTGGTTGTGCGCTGCTGTATTTATGTTTGCTTCGACTGCTTGGAGATATTCGGGCTACGCCATTGCTCTAACTTCTAAGTTAGAGATCTGGTTCTTCCTTATGCTCTTGCTTCCTGCGGGTTGCTCTTAACACCCCGTTAGCAGTTACAGATACTTTTCAAGGAGCTGTTGTAAGCCTCAAACTTTTCTTTGGGAGGACTGAAAAGCAGTTCAGCTGCTTCCTTTTAGTGCTGAGAGGGGGACAATGCCATTCTGCACTGCCTGTGGCTATCTAGCACATAGAAAAGAAAATGTTCTGAGGTGCTAAATCAGGGGAGAAAAAATAAAGGCTGCTTCTGCGTGGGAGTAAACCCCACATTTCTGTAGGCTGGAAAATGAAACATTAGATTTGTTGGAATTAACAAGCAAATACTAGCATAAGATCATATACCATTTTAAATACAGTATGCCAGCAGCATGTTTTCCTCATTTTCCAATATGTTCACTACTGCAAAAATGAAAAATACTGTCGCTTCATGTTGTTCTGTTAGCCTTGTGGTGTATTCTATAATGGGATCTTGTTGCATTTTGTGATGATAGGCATCTGAAGGTTGTATTCACACTTTCAGTAGAATAAAGAGTCAGAGAGTTTGCTAGAAAAAAAGAAGGATAGGTGCAAAATAGATCTTGTGAGGATAATCAAGAAAATTGATCAGGCTAAGCAGACCTTTTGCTGGAAGCGGTGCCACACAATTGTATCTATCTGGAGAGCCTGTGTAGGCTCTTTAAAACATTGATCAGGAACTTGTATTTACTTTTCTTACTTGCTCATTTTTGGTAACCAAGCAATGCTACCCATGGAGCAGTTGCTAGTCTCACTTAGAGCAAGGTTAAGTGGCACGATAAAACCATTAGAGTGAGAAGTCTAAAACAGCTACCCTTGTAGTAACACCAGTGGCAGCAATAAATGTGGAAAATTTCAGGAAGATGCCAAGCTAGACAACGTGTTTGGAGGTTAATTTGCATTTTCTGCATGTCAACAACTTCCAAGTTGTGTCAAAGGAAGTTTGAGGTAGATTAAAAAGGAAGAAGATGTGACCCTCAAAAACTGCTACTTTTGAACCCAAGAATAAATGAACGCGTCCTGTAGTTCCATAAACTTGTATGTTTCAGAACTTCATTAGTTTATTTCCTACATATTAATTCTTCTGCTGGAGAAAAAGATTTGTTTAACTTTTCCATTCTCTGAATAAGGAAAACTGAGTACATAAAACAGAGCAGGAGGTTGGGAAACTTTATAGTCAAAACAAAGTAAGTTCATCTTGATTTGAAAGTAAATGTTTATAACAGTTCATCTCTACTTCAGAAAATCATTTTTTTTTCTGAATCTTCACTCCCCGCCTTCTGCCCCTCCTTCAGACGTGTCGTGTCTTTCTGTAAACAAAACCTGCAGGGAAGGTATGTGTGTGCCTCTGTGCACCGCGTGTTGGATTCTGGTATCTGTTCATGGGCTAAATATAAAAGTCACTTTCTGCCATGTATTGATGATGTGAGAAGCATTGAAGAAATGGAAGAAGATGGTATGACCTGAGGTTCTGTGCAATTCAGAATTTGGGATTTAGGAATTTTTTTTATTTTCTTTCTCATTTGTAGGTCTTGCAGTGTTGCTAACATGCATTTTCAGTGGTATACATTTAACTCTTCTTTAAATTTCTTTCTGTGCACAGTTAAAAAAAACAATTACGGTGCTATCTGTGATAACAACAGAGAGTACTAGTGCTGATATGAATAGAAGTTACAAGCTACTGCTCTCAGTATAAGGGTAAGTGACATGTTTGCTACTTTGATGATGCACAGAGCTGCTGCCTCCCTCTTCCCAAAATATATCTAAACTGGAAAAAACAAATCTGGATGGTGTATAATCCTGAGTAGCCACATGGAATTGTAATTCTTCCTGTCAGTTATCTCTGTTTGTATGAGTAAGTTTCATTCAAGCCCTATAGGGTTGAAATTATAGATTCACTTTCATTAGCTCAGGGCAAATTAATTCCAAGGCAATGCAGTAGGTTGTACTCACGTTCTGTTAGCCAACTTGACAATCAGGTTCACTTGGAATGCAAAAGTGCAGCAGCAGGACTGTATCCCAGTATCTTCATGTGACAGCTAGCAAGGGAATTAGTTTTTGAAGCAGAAGAAGGGAAACTGGAAACATTGAGGGGGTGGATGCAGACAGATATGACAAGATTCTAAGAACCTGGGATTCCTGACAGCGTAGGCCTTCAGAGACCGCCCACTGAGCTTTGGCAGGTAATAATCTAGGAAATTATAACACATTTATTTTAAATGAAGCTGTTGAGATGTTTGATCTGAGATCTTCATTACACATACAGTAATGCTGTTACTGCTAGAGCTCTGTTATTTTACCAAATGGTATTGAAGTTGAGAAGAGATTTCAGAATGGATTTTGTAATGATGTAGCATTCAGTAAAGTGAGTAGAAGTGTGACCACATTCTACAGAAGCTAGCATTATAGTACTCTTACTAAAGAGGAAGGTTCAGCCAACTTGATCTCTTGCTGCATGGTACTGGCAAGCATCCTTGTGCCTTTGTGTTCCATTGTAGATGATTACATTGTAAAATTCTGGTGTGCAGAAGAATCTTTGCAACTAAAGATCTAAGACCTAATCTGCCCCCCTAATCTAATGTTCAAAATAATCTATCAGAGGAGTAACACTGTGCAAAAGATGGAAATTACTGCTTGTTTGTAAACACTTTGTGTTTGCATCGTATTCTGTAGCCTCATGCCTTTGTCACAAAGCCACCAGATAGATTTTCCTTGTACAGCTAAGCAGGTGAAGCGTGTTGGCTGGAACTCTGTATGCTATTACAAAGGATCCCATCTACTCCCCCTCCCCACTCCACCATGCCTGATGTCTTCCTTTGGACCTTGAATATAAAGCAGCATGTACGTAACTGGGGAAAGGAATATATTTACTGGTGGCAAGGGAGTTCAGCCTCTACTGGGGGCAAATGGCAACATACATAATGAGGTTCATAGCATAAGATTTAATAGCATTTTAAAGGAATTCCTGTCAGACCATTGCTGTGATAGGACTTATCAAAGAGTACTTGCTACTTATCTGTCTTTGGCAGAGGACTCTTAACTCCATGTAACTGTCAGTGCATCTATAATCCTTCCTAGTCTGGAATAGTTGATAGAGCACCAGCTATCTTGGATTACGTTTTGTTGGATAGAGTAAAAACTGTGTTTGTAGAACCAAAGAAGGCAAATGTAGCTATTTAATCAAATAACACTGAGCTGTTAGTATGGCATAGCATAAGCTCAGACTTTTTTTCCATTTGGTAATGAGCCATTTCAATACTGTATTGGAGATAAGATGGGGAGATAAAGAGTATCACAGACACAAACCAGCTATTTTGTAGTTATTCTTGCATGGTGGAAGTCTTAATACACTAACATGTGAAATGTTCTGGCCATTTAGTACCTATGTGGTGTTGTGAAAGTAGTATTAAGATACACTGGAGAGAAGACAGTGTTACAGCATTCAGCAATTAAAAAGTAACACAAAAGAACAAAACAGCCCAGTGCTGGATGGGGTCCTGCAAGCAGGTCAGTTCTAGCTCTCCATCATGTCTGCTTGCTATTTTATTTTTTAAAATATAAACACATGCAGATGTGCACACATGTTCTGTAAAGAAAAACATTTTAATTTAGGGCTGATAGAGACTGTTGTTTCTCTCTTGAAGGTGATGTGCTGTTATTTCTCAGAACAATTGATGCTAACTGCTGTACACATTTTCCTTATGGTATCTTCCAATACAAATGATTCTTGTTGAGAAAAGGATTAGTGCAGAGCTTTTCTGGTTTCTGGTGGTTGCCCATCGGTGCTCAGCTAGAATTGCATGCTGCTGGCACTTCTGCGGGTGATTTATGTGGCAGTTGTGTGTGGGAGTTGCATGTGAAGAATTAAACCAATGCTACAATCCATGCTATCTCAGTTCCTTGCCAAATGAGCAGATAGGTCATCATCACTTTCAGCTATCTGGATACAGCCCCCATTAACTTTGGCCAATCTTACTGCAAAGGATGCAGTACTTTTTAAGTCCTTACCTATCCATAAGATGCACATTAAGACAAACATTTATAAAAGATGAATAATTCTTCTGCTCTCCCCACAACAAACAAGCAGATTTTTTTTCATCTGTATCACAGACCTCATGCAAACAGCTCCTACAAGCTCCGATAATTCTACATTTCCTTTTCAAGTCAAGTGTAATAGAAGTGAAATCTAGTAAAGTAAATGTTGATAGATGGGATTCATTCCTCATGTCAAACTAATGAGGCATCAGAAATATATTTTTGAATGTGTAAAATCCATTGGGGGTAATTGCTACAGTTGGAAAGAAGATGCAGAGCCTTCCTGATCCACTTGTTTTGAATCAGGAGCTCACAGAGCGAGTCACCATTGATTCAGATTCTTTCATCCTGCCATGGTACAAATAGATTCTTCTTGAAAATTCTCCAGAGAAGAGATGTGACAAAACAAACCTTTTTTTGTTTGTTTGTTTGTTTGTTTGTCCCTAAAGATGCAATAAAAATATGGAAATGGAACAGTATGTTGAGGAGTGGAATAGATTAGCATTCCCATTTCTCTGCAGCAGACATCCATTGTTTACATGGTCTTGGCTGAGAGTGCTTTTGTGACTCATCAGTGTTGTTGCTTCATATACACAATTGCCATTCAATGGATTTTTCTTCTGAAGAACAAGCAAAAGGTTACCTGTGTGTATTATAGAGTATATTGATAATGAAGCTGGTCTTCATCTATGCATTGATATGCAAGTCTGCAGTCAGTGATTAGAAAATGTCTGCCAGTGTTTAGAAATGTTTGTCATAACACAGGGAGTTACAAAAGCAATTGGTAGGCTGGAATTCCTTTCATACGGAGTGCTCATTTGCATCTTAACAAGATACTTCTTAGAGGAAGAAATACAGGTGAAAAAACTGGTTGAAATGTGGTTGTTTTGCTTCTGTGCCTTGCTGTTCATTTCTCAAAAACTTGGATTGGATGAGTGAATATTGACTGTATTGATTATCAATATGATTTCTGCAGTGAGAAGCAAATTAACCTTGAATTGCAAAACCTCACAATGGTGCATATGTGTTAAATCAGCTAAAGTCTTGTTACTGATGTTGATATCTTACTGGGAAGTTCAAAATTCAAAAGAATAATAGTTTAACATCATATTCCTTTAGATGCAGTGGTTTTACTAGTTAAAACTTCCTGAGAATTGTAATGTAACTTTTAAGGTCATTGTTTCTTATGCATAAAAATGGGAAGAGGAAGATGATGCATTTGTAATGGAAAACAACATTGCTATGGAAAACATCAGCAGAAATTGTTCCTCTCATGTATACATAAGTTCTGATGTCAAAGGTAAATATCCTGGTATTAAACACTGTGGAATTTATCCAGCTGTAGCAAATGCTCTTAGCCTCAGTTATCATCTTCTGGGGATCAGCTTATCTGACTTGGAGCTAAATTGTGAGAACTTGACACTGACATTTATTGTGGACAGGAGACCCGGGAGCAAAACCAGTGCAAGTGGACACGTCCTGACTTGCCAAGAAAATTTCCTTGCTCTCCTTCTTCCTACATTCAGCTTTTACGTCATCGTTCTGTCTTGGGGAGAATGTGCAGATGTCCTTTAAAGCACAGGCATGGCATGGACAATTATTTGTTGCAATAAAGTAAAACAGAAGATGAAGGCTCTTAAACTGGATTGTATGGTAGTGCCATTGATGTTTTTCTTTAGCAAAGATTCAAAATAAATGTTAGTGTTTTGAATCTGGTTTTCTTTTGGTGGGGTGGGATATGCCTATAGAACTGTGGCACTGAGTAACTGTGCTCAGTTATTGGCACTGCTGCTGCAGTGCTTTGGGTGAATGGCTGAATTTTGCCTTGCACTGTGAAGGTGTACAACAGCATGCAGCTTATCTCCTAGGCTGTGTTGTCTTTCAGGCGTTCCTCAAAGAGTATCAGCAGTTCTATTCCTTCAGTCAGTTTTATTACCCCTTTCTGTATTTTTTCTTGTCCTTCTATGTGTGTACATTAGGAGAGGGAAAGTGGAAGGAGGGAAATTGAAACTGAGTCCCAGTCAGACATGGCACTCAAGCTGCATGCATGCTCGAGGTTTATTAAGCTGTATAATCGTGTTTCTATTTCTAGTGATTACTACCATTCTATCACTTTCTTTTGCTTTAGTGAAGAGTAAGCTGGCATTCTTATAGAGCTCTTTATTATAGCCTACAAGATGTTTCTCCTGTGTGGTAATAGACAGTTCAGAGCCCACTGTTTTCTATATGGGGTTGGATATTTTTCCCCAGGTGCATCCCTTTGCATTTATCCAAACACAGAATTGTCTGTCACTTTGTCCCCATCCTCTCATATCGTGACATTGCTGCATCTAACATTATTCTATCCTGAAGAAATATTGCATTAACATATGTCATTTAAGAGAAGGTATATATAGCGCTGATTAACTTTCAAATGCTAAACAGATCAAAATAGTGAAAATAAATTGCTCCTCTGTTAAGTATAGGAGAACTCCCATGAATTTTAAACGGCCGGCCTCAATTATCCTTCCTGCTGTGGTGCGTTCATTCAGATAAGCCCGCAGCAAAGCACTTGGCCTAAAGATGTTTCTGTGCTCTGGTCTCTCCATGGAAACAGTCTTAAACCATAGGAAACAATTCAATTCTAAAAAAGCTGAATCTCCTTTCCAGTTGGCTCTTAAAATAGCTTAATTCAGTCTTACATGTGCTCATGGCAGGTTAACTAGGCAAAGGCTGAGGGATGATGTTGGAACCATTTTAGAAGAGAAAGCTCAGGCTGTGGTTATGCCTGCCATTTCACTTATACCTCAGCTAGGGCTCTCTTAAGGAACAACCTGGTTGTTCACTGCTGAGTTTTCATGCTGCAGCTGTTTCGGAAAGCTGAGGATTGTGAGCTTTACTAAACGTGTACTGCGGACTCCTGCCCTTAGTTGGCTATTGCTGCTTGTTGGTTTGTTTTCCCCAGTTGCAGAAATGACAGTGAAGGTTCCATTTTCAAGCTCTTTTGGCAGCTGTGTGTCTGGTTGATCTGAACACCTTTGTATTTTCCTGTTCTCTACAGACCAAAATATTTTTTCTGAGAGATGTAAGAAGGAATCAACAGTTTGTTTTAGTCATAATTATCCTGAATGTGAGCCCCAGCAAACAGTTCAATCACTATTACAATTAAAGTTGTCTGATAGGTCCCTTTGGAGCTGCATGTTTGTTAATTTTACATCCTCCTTTCCTGCATATCTCTCATACGGTACATTTTCTTTGAAAAATGATCACGTATGAGAAAACAAACCCAATTATTCTGACCATATGTCAGGGCTACTCAGCAAATTATAGTTTGTAAATGTGACAGCTCGATCAAAAGGCACTGAAAAATCATTCCTGCTTTAGTGATTTGAGGTAGTGATTACAGCCGTGAACAGATGAGGTATTTTGCTGGTATGCTGATGTCATACAAAACCCCCACTGTTCAGAGGACTGGAGCTGGGACAAAGAGATAAGTCAGGACTTTCCTGAGCAAATGCCAAATCCTGTGTGAATGGTCTGAAATGCTGCTAGTGAAGTGACTAGATGATGTTGATTCCTTATCACTTAGAGAAACAGCGAATGCTATACAGTTGTTCCTGTCATGTTGCCATGACATGACCTCCTCTGGGTAAATTATGCTCTCTTTTCCAAATCAAAACTACTTTTATCGTAATTTTCAGGGCTCCTCCTTATCTTAGTCATGTTTTCCCTCTCTGTTCATGGCCTGTCCCACCCACTCCTGCAGTCTGACATTGCCTTGTGCAGCAGTCCCTCTGTTCACCTTTCGGCCCCTCTGTGCCCATTGCATTTCCTCTGCCCTTGAATGATGCTCTGTTTTCCTCTGGTCTGTCAGCCCTTTTTTCAAGGTTAATGTTTCCATCCTCCTTCTAACGCTCTTTTCTGATCTCTTAACTGACTTGCTCTGCAAACTGTAATATGCCAACCTGTGAAAATATGTTCACTTGATAGAGACATATAAGAAATATACAGATAATTAAAATAACATAATTTCCCTTACTGCTCTATGTCTGTCAAGTGTCCTCCCAGTTAAGCTAAAGATTTAGCCTATTTTTGTTTGGATAATTGCATGTATCCTGCTGTGGGCCGACAACTGAGGCAGATGCTGAATTTCACTCTTTTTTTGAGATAATTGCACTTTATTCAGAAGGTGCATGGCTACTTTCCTTTCTTAAAATTCTGTGCATTTTTCTAGTGGTTTTTTATCCCTCCATTTTCAAACTTACCATTCATCTCCCCGACTATTCATACTCCTCACATATATTAAGGTCTTTTTCTTGAGTCATTTTTTAGCATGGAAAGAAATGTAATTCCACAATTGACTGATTTACCAAAAGCTCGGCACCAGCCTGCGTTAGCCTCATTTCTTATTCCTGCTGTGAAAATTTCTTCCTTTGCCAAACTAAGGCATAGAGAAAATCCAAAGGGTTTCATGTTTTTGGTTACACAATTCTTAGCATCTTTTTGGTACCACAGGAATATTTTTTCTTCTACTCTGAGATACTTAAGAATTAAATCATATTGTTACCCGTTCCTCTACCTCGACTACTTCCTTCTTAGCTAGCCTCTGTAACTGCAAGGTAAATCTGGGCAATACTGCTGTCAGCCTGGGGTATGTGTTGAGTCTGGGTACAAGTGATGGATGGTATGTTTGTGAGTAAGAATAGATGTTTCATGCTCTGGTTTTACTGTACAGATGTGCTGATATCAGAGCAGAACACGGCAGCAGCCGATGATGTTTACATGCTTTCGGAGTGTTTTTCCATCTATGGGAGTTGCATGGTGGCAGAAGGGACTGCAGGATGAGGAATGTGATTTATCTTCACTAAATAGATTTCCTCAGTGGTTAGCAATTGCGAGGTAAAAAAACTGCCTGGTGCTGTAATATAATGGAAGGCAGAAGCCAAAGTATTTGATCTCTGATAGTTACTGTGGCAGCTACAGCCATCTGGAAAGAGAGATTTCAAGTCTACAGCAGAAGGATCAGCAGAAGACTGCTGTATGTGCAAGGAGCCTGAGAGAGTGGCTGACTGGAGGCACCAAAATGTCTCGCTGCATCTCTGCATTGGGCTGTGAGTAGAGCGCTGTGGAGGTAAGAGGAAACCTGTACAGCTGGAGCTGCCCTTTGGATTAGTACTGTGTTTTTCAGGACTGTCAGACCAGTGCTTTTCACATGCTGTAAAATTTAAAACAAATTTGGAAATATTTCAGATTTGTGAGTGTACACAGTCTAATCTGTTTAATTGCTGCCTGACAATATGAAATCAGTTTTGAATGTATATCATTCAGTAAAATAATAATTACCATAGCAACACACACTACATCCAAAACATAGCTCATCCCTACAAAAGCCCAGAAACAGAAAGCCTGAACTCTTCACACAGCACTAAGAGCAATTAGTGAGGTTTCTTCTCTTTTTTTTTCAAATCACTGTATTTGAAAGAGGCCAACAGATGTTGAAAGGTAAACAACAATCAAGTGTTCTTTCTCTCCTTCATCCTTAATTAGGCAGAAATCAGTATATTGCATCTCTTATGGCAGAGATTGTGAGTGATTTTTGTGCACCGAAGATAAAAGCTCAGTAGGGACAGGAAATCAGCGGGGTTTATCATGACGGTGTTTAAGTCTTTCTCACCCTCAGCGCAAAGGAACAGACGTGTCCTGTGGCTGTTTCCCTCAGGGTTCTTTGCTGCAGCCGCCCTTCTGGCTTAGAACCAGCAGCAAAGCCAAGCCCCCCCGCAGCAGCCAGCACGACTTGGTACAGGGGCTTCCACTGCACGTTAGAATTTTAAACTTGTTCTTAAAATACGTCGGGTCAAATAGAGATATCACAGTGTTTTATTGTGGCTCTTCTGCGTTCATTGATATATGGGGACTTGATTCTATGAGTGTGTTGCTTGTGAGTGTGGGAAAAATACAGAGGCCATTTCTGAGCACCCTCACAAAATGAGGTAAAATCTTGTTTGGAAGGGGAAAAAATTGTCAAAGAAAGAATAAAAGGGTAGCAGTGGTCTTAACTGCTTAATTTGTTCCTTTCTGTAGTTCAAAATGACAGAAGTGAGGATGAACAGACCATGCCCTGCAGGGAGTAAAAAGCTATGGAGGTGCTTGACTGATAGATGACTACACTAAAAGTGGTTTTCTTTCCAGAATTAATTCAGAGATCACTGGGTCTATGGTATGAAATCTGTGCTCTTTTGCCTTTGGTTTTATTTATGTATGTCTGTATTCCGTTTTTTAAATTTTGTTTTTGTGAAGAGTAGAAGCTATTTTCAAAGATGAGCATATTTACAAAAGCGTTTGGTGGATGTGAAGTTGCTTTCTTGCCCATTCCATCAGCAGCAGAATTGTTCCATAGGTGCAGCCAGGGCATGTGACTGAAAATACATACTGAAATAATTGGGGATGTACTTACAGTCATTCTTGCAAATATTTAGGAACAATGAAAAGCCAGCATTGCAGCTTCTTATTCTTAAATTATATAAACGTGATCGTTGCTTCAAGTGAAAAATCTGTTGCCTTTTTCTGGCACTGCAGAAAGGCATTTCAGTGAGACCCAAAGGCATTTGCATGTGCTGTCTGTCTGTAGCAGAAAGTGCCATTTTCCCCCGCTCTTCAATAAGGAATCCATCGTGAATGCTTTTCTCATTGTCACTGAGAAGTTCTGACATACCTGACCACTGCAGATGATACAGGTACATAGGAACACAATGCTAGCTCGACTCATTTGTACCATCTCATTAAGCATTACTTAAGGACAGAATTAGAAGCTGAAACCAAATTTGGCTGTCAGCTATGTGTGTAAAATTATTTAATGTTATTTGTTGATAGAAATTAGGATTGTGTCAGAGAATATTTAAATTTACTTTTCTTTTAATGTGAAAAGGGCTATGGACTTTTGCCACCCCACTATTATTGCTGTACTTTCCATCACATTATGGCGTTACAGTGACTCTCCCTGGTTTTTGTTGTTTGTCCTGTTTATTATGCTGCAGTGGATTTCATATTTTTATCTACGTTTCTGTGGGGAAAATTTGTAGTTTTCAGTTGCTTAGTTCCATAGCAGCAACAAAATCATTTGGAAGGACTTTTTTGGGAAGCAAGAACACGCTTATATTTGCAGCTTAAATTGCTTCTTTATTCACTTCTCTTTTTCCTAGCCTTTACTTTCTGTGTTTCCATAACAACAGAAAAACTCTTTCTTTAGTAACTTAGTATTTTTCAGCAAAGTACTTGTTTCATTTCCCCTCTCTTTGCTCTTCTTTGGATTGATATCAAAATGGGTACAAATTGGAAGCGACAGTGGGGAAAAATGGTTCTCTTTTCTCTCCTTATAGAGCATTAGTAAGGTATTCATAGGTCAGGATTGCTTCTGACTGCTGTCATCCGATCTGCCTTTTTTCCAGGGAACATGCCTATGATCTTCACATTTTCCACAGTTTTTCCTTCTCATGCTGTTGATGTAAACCATAGCAACTCAGCCTCCAGCCAGAGCGCGCTGCAAAGAGCTGCCAGTGCCTCCCTGAGCTCTGGCAGGAGGTCATGGCTTGGAAAACAAGTGGCAGGCTTCAGAACACCCTCTATGCATTGTCATATACCTAACAGCCAGGTTGGCCTGACCTCTGCTATCAGTGGCAAACTCCAGCGAATGCACCTTTTGGCAGTGCTTTCTGATTAAAAGGGTTTCATTTTATTATTTTTAGGCACGGTTGTCAATTTGAAAGCATTAATTGAATTCTGTGTGTGTGTATGTCTGTATCTCTAGGGAGGCTATTAGTGACATGAAGGATAAAATGCAGAGAAATTTCATGGCTTTTCATTGATTTTTTTTTTTCTTTAAGCCATTCTGCTGCTATTTTTCTTTGAAATGTATTTAACCTCAGTTTCCATAACTATTAAATTTTTATAGCAGCTTTCATCTGGTGTTATGAATCATACAGTAACTGCAAACAGTGCAATATCACATTGAAGTTTACCAGGTTCTAAACTTTTGTTTGGTTTTAGATATTTACTAAATCACCTGGAAAACTACAGGAAAGAGATTGAGTGTTAAATTTGGTTTTACTTTGATCATTAAGAACTGATTCTGTTTATGAAAGGTAACTTCTTACATTTTCAGCACATAGGAGATCAATGTCATTTATCTAATTTGGATGCTGGTAGTTTTTAAATGATCAGGATACCTACTGAAAAACTGTGGTGTTTTCTATGGTATCAAGTAATTTGCTGTCTTTGCAGTGCCCTGACTTTTGATATCAAACATTTGAAAAATAGAATAGCTAATGGTATTTAATTCCAATTTGAACGTTATATCTGTTTATCTTCTATCACACAGTGTCTGTTTTATACCATACCTTTAATATTGAGTAAGGCATCCACCTACTGGTCAGAAAACCAGTTGAGAGGTCTGTGTTGACATGGTGATATTTTTCCTGATGTTTTTGCATAGCTCTTGCTTTTTATTTTTTAAATATTCCTCATAAAGTTACTGAAATTACCTGCAAAGGCAGGCCAGTCCTTTGGCTGTCCACTTCCTCCTCATTTTTTGTACCAGAGCTGTAAACCCACAGGCTCTATATTACAACGTTTTGTTTAGCAAAATGCATCACAAGATTTCCCTGGATGCAGATCTTATTTCATCTGGTATGAAAATGTTTCCTTTTGGTATAGTGGTTATTGAAACCTTCTCTGCTGGACTTTGGCACTGATCATTATTCCTTACCCCATTTTATTTTCCACTTTCACTAGCTTCATTAAGTATCTCTATACGAGGATTAAAAAGATGGGTTGGAGGTCACATCATCCTCACCAACTTGTAATTATGTCCCTATTATCTCTAAAATCAAGACTTATCTTATTAAGTAAGGAGATTTTCTTCCCACTCCCTAGGGTATGCTAACCTGATTAACACAAGGTCATTCTCATATTCTTTAAGTTGCTTGAACTACTTGTTTTTTGCCTTATCCTAACAAATATGTTGCCTTCTGTTCTGCACAAGTAGGTTGTCCAGTGTGTCACACCTCCAAGTTCTGCATACTTTATAGGTTGGCCTTGTATCATGAAGATCAATACAGCGTATTGCAATCCTCCAGGTTGATCAGTGGCCCTTCTGATTAGCCTGCACATGGGTCGTGACCCTAGAGCAGAAGTATTCTGTTATGTGTTGACTGTGTTCCAAGGCTGTTTTGTTGTGCGCTTTTTTCCTCTATTTCCCTACCTAATAACTGCACAGCATCTAGGTATGTTCATGGGTCTTGCAGAGGTCAGAGAGCTGTTTGGCTACCAGGGCTTCCTGGTTGGCATCTCAGTACAAATTCAAGACATTGGGTTTCAACTGTTTCAGATTTCTGCTCTTTTCTGTTTTGTTTTCTTCTGGAGAATTGTGGAGAAACTACTGCCTTGGGCCATTTGGTCTGTGCTTTCTGTGATTCTTCATGCCTTATTTATTAAACAGCGTGGAATTTGCTCTTAAGATCGGTACCGCATCCAATTCTCCAGCATACAGCTTAAATACAGATTTCAGAAGGTCTGCACAAAAGATTGCTCTTCAAGGGATGGGATTCTTGTCTGAGAGAAGAGCAACACCAAGAATGTTCTTTGATATTTACCGGGTAATTGAACACTTCTCTCTTCAGGAAGCTTTCCAATAAACTAAGCTTAGAAAGTGTGAACAAAACTATTGTCCACCCTTGGGCTGTAAATACTCCAGGCAACCAAGTTATATCCAGTAAGCTTTTCCAGCATATAGGAGGACATTTGACTGTGCTGGGCAATCAGCTGGAAGCAAATTATTAAGAAAAAACTAAGACTGGTTTTGCCTTTTTTTATTGCTAACTGTTGCCTTAAGCTGTAGGCGTCTGTGTGAATGTGAAATGTCCCAGGCTAAAGCACTGGCAATTTACCTGTCTCTGCATGACATTAGTAATTATTGATCAGCAGATGCAATATGAACAATTCTGTACTGTTTTAGAAGCAGTGTAGGCGTTGGATGCATTTACAGTAATTACGTATTTACAGCTAAAATCAGAACAGGGAGAAAATAGATTCAGGAGGACCCTGTCACAGAATGTCATGCCCTCCTCTTTTGTGACTGGAAAAAATAAAGCAAATATTCTTGAAATCTGCGTTCAACAAAAGTGCATGCACTTATTACCTCTATAATGTATGTGTTGCCTATTTCCAACATCACAGTGGAATCTCTTATTTGTGATTTCTGTTCAAAAGTAACAGGTCTTTTTGGAAACAGTGGGATAGGATTTTTCAGGAATCCACACAGTGCTTTGTGACTCCTCGTACTCAAAAAGACTTTGCACTGCTGGAGGTTACCTCTGCTGGAGGAGGGCAGGGCTGTGGTCTCACCAGGCTGCTCAAAGCCCTGCTGGCTATGGGAGCAGTGGTTTATAATAAGCACTAGGGTATAATTCATTCTTTCCCAATCTTCACGGGCAATGAACAGTTCACTTGAGCAATTTGCTGTAATAATAGGATATTCCAAATTATGGTGTAAAAATAAGAAATATGTTGCTGCATAGAAAGTGAGTGTTAAAATGAAGTTTTCTAATTCAGATGTCAATTTTTGCATTGCGTAGCTGTCTGATCTCCATTTTATGTATGATTAAGACCAGAGCTCCTAATGTCTATTTCCAGCCTTAGAGATATCTGTGATCTGGGGGCCTGATTCTGCAAGGGGATGAGGTAGATCAGCTTCTGTTGCTGTGAGTTTCACACCTCCCCTGTGAGGAAGCATGGTGCTCCACAGAGGCCCTTGGTTGTTAGCAAATATACTGAACCAGAATTCCCTAGTTTCTGTTGCTATGAAATCTGTTGAGCTGTAGCATGTACAGAGTATTAAACTTTGTAGAGGAGGCTTTCCTGAAGCCTGATGGGATGTGAATCCAAAATGCAAGTTTGCGACTGTATTCTGTTCTCAAATATTGATCTTGACTTTTATGTGGAAGTAATGCACAGGGCTCTTCTTTCATAACTTCTTCAGATTTTAAAACACAACATTTTTTAAATGGCATAGAATTGCTTTGGGTCTGTATCCTTCACCTGACTGACCGGGTTGGACTCAGAAGCAAGGGCTGATGGATGCATGAGGTGCACAGGAGGAGGGAGGATCCCTTACTGCAAACTGCTGCCTACGCTTCCTGAGTATTTTGAGTGCCGTATATCTTTAAACAATTCTTTTGGAGAATTCTGGAAGTTCAACACACTTTTTATTTGCCCTTTTTTTATTGGATGGGAAAGTTTTGTAGAGAAAGCTGAGAATGGTTAGCTGCTTTTTTACATTTGTTTGGCTGGCACAGCCAAATGCTGGTTGTCTCAAGCTGTCATGCTTTGTTCTACAGAAAATCACACATCAGCTTCTTGGTGCTCTCCTGTATTGCTAAACTTTAGACAAATTTAGAATGTGAAGGTGGTATCTCTGAGATCAAAGATCTCAGTTATGAAGGCTTGTTCTGCCCTTGTTGTTCCAGTGCCAAACTGGAGAGGAGGAGGTGTGTTTGTATGGGGAGAGTGTGAGACTCTCATTGCTCCTAGCCAAATTGTTGCTCATTTTACAGTTTTCTGCATGTTTTCTTTTTCTTTCTTACCAGAGATTATTCAGCTCCTGAACCTGCTGGACTCTGACATTTGTCATTATATTAAAAGCTTATTCAAAAGAAGAAAATAAAACACTTTTTCTTATGAGTGAAATTCAGACAGACAAATCCAGCTGTTGCATGTAAAAATAACTGCAGATGTCCTCAACTATAAAAGGTTTTCACATGTTGTTATAGCAACAGAAATTCAGTAGAACTTTAAGATTAGATGTGGTGTGTTTTTTATATGGTGTGGGTTTTTTTCCCCAAATTTTAGTTTGAAAAGCATGCCAAATAATTAGCTTTTTTGCTTACAAAATACATGTAAAGAAATTATGCAGTATATTATTAATTTCAACTTGCAGGTTATATCTGCTATTTTTGCATGATCTAAAAAATGAGCTAACTTGTAATGTGTGGTCAGCCTGAAATATGCTTCACATTACCTGCATGGCATTCTGTGCATCTCTTGATGTGGGACACACAGGAAATTGCACAATCACACTCTTAAAAGAAGTAGTGCATTGTGGCTGAAGGGTTGGAGATGTGTTGAGGAATTTATTCCGATACTTTGCTTTTAATGACTAGTTTTTTTGAATTGAATATATAAATACTGCTTCATCATTAATGGATTTCTGTAGCAGGTGTCCAAGCAGTGAGCCTCACAAAGTGAGCCTCTGTTCTTCATCAGCTTCTCCACCGAGAGAGTGGTTTGCATCTGGAGCACTGCCCTGTGGTTCCCTTCCCTAAGTTTGGAGCACTGACACATGACAACAAGGCACAATTCCAGTAGAAAAATCTTATCATTCTGAGTACTTATTGTTGTCATTGTTTTTGTATGTCTTAGGCCACTGGGTTTGTAAGATGCCTCCAATGATTGGCTTCCATTTCTATCTGTGCTTTATCTGGGCCAATTTAATTATAACATAGACAACATTTAAGTTAAAATCCCAGATACCTACCTGTGGAACTAGCCTGAATGGCAAATGGGTATTATTTTCATGCTATTAATACTTAACTTCTCTTGCCCTTCTTTTTTCTCCCTTTGACTGTCAATTTAAGTATTTAAACTGTATGTTCTTTGGGTCAGGAAACATTTTCTGCTGTGCGTGGTAACTATTATTTGAAATTCTACTGGAATATAAGAAATGACCACTCAGACACTGAGCCTCCTGATCTGTCTTGTTTTTTTTCTGTACATTCATAGGGGACTAAAGTAAAAGCATTGCCATTGAGGACTGTGTGTTAAGTAAGCCCTTCATTTCCAGTCACCACCACACTGCTGTTACTACCATTTGTTGATTCGTGCTTTGCTTTTGCTGCTACTTCATCCTGCTCAGCCTTTGTGCTGTGCCTCCAAGCTGCCCTGCTTGGCATGCTCTTGCAGTAGCATGGAAGTGCCTGGAATGCTGTCCTCAGCAGCACCGAGTAACAGAGGAGACACGATGGAGATTCTGGTCACTGTTGCTTGGGACTGCAGAAGGAGCTGTGCAGCAGCTGGAGCAGAGCATAGGTAGAAAGCAGTGTGCAAGTAGAGTGATGAGGTAGCATAAGAACTGGACAGTGCTCTGTTTTATTCCTGCAATGTAGTTTCTTTATTGTGGCCTTATCTGTGTAGATACCTCAAGAATTGGATGGCAGGAAAAAAAAAGTAGAAAAAGCCCCCCCACTAATTCATACAGAGCATTCCATTGAAATCTCCAATTGCTATACTGCTGTAACTGAGATGATGAATGAGGGAATGGTTACATACTGAACAGTTCTTTAAAAGTTCTGTTTGCAAGAAGGGTCAAAACCTGAGGAGACCAAAGCATGGTGTTATCTTTCAGAGCTTCCAAAGGAATCTTGATTTCTGGAAAACCTGAAGTTTTCTTCTCAGGCTTTGAAGTCCCAACCTACTTAAGATTTTCTGTTTCTTAAAGTGTACACAAATCCTGGGTAAGCACAGAAAGCCACGACTGACTCATGAGATTTCCATCAGTGTTTAAGATCTGGTTCATATCAGGATAGTCCATTAAAGACATCCTCCCAGGCATGTGATAAAATGGTATCCTGTCTGAAAAGAATCCTATTTTAAAAAGTGTCCCAATTACATAGAAAATAATTTTATTCTGTAACCTGGGGAAGATTTTACCAGATTCAGTTCAGTAATAGACCATCTTATTCTCAGTCATGCATTCCCTGCTTTTATTAGCAAATAATACTCCAATTTAAAAATATTGGTAAATATTTCCATGAAAACAGCCAGTAAATCAGTATTAAAATCACTTACAATTAAATATTAAATGTAGTTTCAGTTAATGCCATCATAGTCTTTCAGTGGGACCTTGCCCAACACTGAACAAACGGATGTGAGAGCTTTCAGAGTGGAGCTCTGAATTGTCTGCTAGACTTCCCATTATTCATAATCAAGATTTTTTTTAATAAGTTGACCTGTTTAAGGATAAAAATGCCTGTGAGTATAATTAAATTGAATTCTGTGCTTCAAGTGACCCTCTGATTCATGGGCATTTGCAGTAGGAAGAACGAAAATAAAATTAAAGCCTTATTGAAAGGTACAGTAATTAAGTCTCTCAGTTCTGATTATTAGCAGCTGGGATGAGAGCAGTAGATAGACAAAAGAATAATAATCCAAGCAAAAGGCTGCCCCTGTGATGTACCTAACATCTGTCTACATGGGGGGGGCGGAATAAGTTCTTATTACAGAATCATGGTGGTGTTTTGGTTTTTTACAGGCAGGTATAGAAGTGTTACTTCTAGGGTTGGTTCTTCACAGTCTCACGTCTTTCTACAACCATACCTCAACTGAGGACTGACCATATGACTGGTGTTAATGCCTGGTAGAATTTGCTTTGCTACAGAGAGAGTTGCCTTCTCTTTCCTTGAGTGTTAAATGAAATGGTGAGACAGGGAGGCTCTGCACATGAGAAAAAGGTGCATTTTTCCTGGGAAGCCAATCTATTATTTGGTGCCTGTTTTGGAAGATTAAGCAATAGAAATTACTTAAACTGATTCTGAAGTCATGTCTTTCTGCTGCTTTGGACCAAGGACCTGATGATAATTCTTAATTAGTTACCTAAATACCCATTGATTTCAGAGAGAGTTAGGACACACCAATATCTTTGTGATCAAGCTCTACATTCTGTATCCAGAAGACACGCTTATGTAGGACAGTTGCTGGAAGGGGCACACAACATTGCACAATGTTACTGCAGGTTACGTTATGAGGTTAATTAATAAGGGCTATGCTCTGGAGATACAGTGTCTCTTGAATTACCCTCTTTCCTTCTAAGGAAAAGAGCTAAGGGAAATTTCACATGTTTTTAATAGCATAGAAAAACCGTAGAAAATAGGGCTGAAAAGAAGCTCAGGAGGTCATTTATCCACGTTTCCACCTCAAGGTAGAACAAACTAAATCTAAACCATGTCCTGAGAGGTACTTTTCTGACCTCTTCTGAATTTCTGGCAGTGGAGATCCCACAACGTCCTTATGTGGGGCGTTCACTTCTTGGTACTTTTACTTACAGATGGGAGGTTTTCCTTAACACCAATTCTGGATCTCCTGCTATTTTTATTTATTTATTTCAGTAATACTTGCCCCTTTCTCACTAATGCAGAAGATTATATAAAGTCTGCGTCTGCCTCATTGTTTTGCATGTGAATTTCCACATTTCCCTATGCCTCATCATGGGTGATATTTTCTAAACTTTTGGTCGTTCTCATTGCTTTCCTTTTCTTGTCCCTCTGACATTTGCTGTTCTTAAGCTAAGGTCTTGCTGCTGAAATAGCTTGGCCATTATCTGACTGGAGGAAAAAAATACCAGAAAACAGACGTTGCTCCTTGAACCCAATGGGCATTACAGGATGAATGCAAGTATATCCAGAATGGCTGCAGCTTGAAAGTTCTTTTGGTGGTAACTTCAGCACAGACAGGAAAATAAGAGCTCAGCACTGGCTGGGGGGGCTCTGCTGGCGTCATTGCTTTGCGAGTGGTACCAGAGGCCCAGAAGTGAACTGAGGTGTGTGTGCTCTCCTTGGCCGTCTGCTCCTTTTTGTCCCTGCCTCTAAATCCCTCATACTTTGATCTTTTTTTAACACTTTTTTAAAATTATCCTTTTATTTTAAAACTCTGTGTAGTTTTTCTCAAATTATGTCAGTGTTTTAGTGATGTGTGTGAAAGGGGGATAAAAATCTGGTTGCCAGAAGTTGGCATGAAGTCAGATCTAAAACTCGTATGATAATGAGGGAATGAACTTCATGTTTATATGTTTATATCAAGATGAAATAATAACATTGAGATAACATTATGCATGAACAACCTTGAATACTGTGCCAATGGCAGCAAGGTGATGGCTGTAGAATGACTTTAATAATGTATTCTGAAGTTAAATTTGTTTTACTGGAGACTGAGGGCACTTCCAGAGGAAGCCCTGTCCGCCTCCAGGCAGGTCTGGCTGGGAGACTGCTGGAAGGCTCAGTCCCTGTTCAGTCTAAGAGCAGGTTTTGGTCTTGAATGTATGTAAATCTAAGTGTCTCCCACTTACTGAGGGATTCATCATGAAACAATATGTTGTGAGAAATCTACTGCATTAGATTCTTTAAAATACAATACTTCAGCATGCCCTTTATTTCCAGTAATTAAACACTGAAGGATTATGGGAACATCCCATAGTACAGCCAGCACTTTTGTTCCCCTGGTTTCCTCCGGTTCCTGAGCACTTCGTGTTTCTTTTCAGCATATCACAGCAGCTGCATTTGTAGGAAAGGCCTGAGACATTCACATCATAAGAAAGATGCATTTAATTCTTGTAGTAGCAGGTATGCAAACTGATCTCAATCATTCTATTAAAAAAATTGGTTTTCTTGTCACGGTAAGGCATGGGAGCTCTCTAAACTGAAGAATTTTCAGACTTGTCTTACTGTACACTGCTGTTTTCTTTCCTTGCAGACCTTCTGTAATCACTGCTGAACATGAGAGAAAACTTTGATCACTGAGGTGTTAAAATCAGTAAGACTCACCATTGTTTTCACTTGGGATCACAGTAAATTCAGCGTATGGACTAAAAAATACACATATACCCTCATCCTTTTCCAGCCTAAATCAAGTTTCCTGTCAACACAGACATTTTCTTTGTACCAAGACTAGATCTGTATTTAAGAAGTTGCTGTAAACACAAATATTTGTTTGCAGTTTTTTTCTGTTTTCCTCCTTGCCATTTGCTAGAAAGGTTGGGGCAATATATTCTGCAGGAGGAAATATACTGAAGGAGTATCTCTTAGGAGGAGAAAGTATAGCTGAGATCTGAAGTCCTCCATCAAATGTGGAAACCCCTTTTCCTTCTGCCCAGGACTAGCAGTGTTTGTCACACCGCCCACTGGAGATTAATTTTTCATAGTCTACGTAATAAGAGGAAGATGAGAGAAATGAGTCAGTTACTTAAAAATATTTATTAAACTTCCCGCCCCGGATCAGAAACTCTAAAAAACAAACAAACAAAAGTAATATACTCTTCCGTGTTTACTAAACTAGGCTCATTTTTCCTGTTTTAATGGTGACTCATAGCCAAAAGGCAGAAGAGACTCCAGAAGAATTGTGAGGTACTGCATTGTCCTTGACAAGCCATGCTAAATATCAGGAATTAATATAAAGCTATAAACAGGGGACCCAGGCAGTTTTCCTTATTGGATTTTTCAGACTTCCTGCCACAGGCTGCCCTTGTGGGTAGGAGAGCACATTCTGTCCTGCTTTTAGCAGCAGAGCCAGGCCAATTTGCATTCTTGTGGGCATTGTTTTCCCTTTCTTTGTTTTGTGGTTACTTGAGCTTATTTATCTCTTTTATTGTCATAAGCATTTTCTATTCCCACCATCTAGCCTTTATGAAAGTGTATCAGCGCTGAGGCTCCAGTCTTTCTGTATTTTATTTGGGAATGAGTTGATTTTCTATCTGTCTTTGGTACTAATAAAAATCTATAATTTAAATGAACAACTTCAGCAAAAACATGGCATGGCTGATGATTATATAACCAGCTCTGATCAGAAAGAACAGATTGAATATTAGAAAACGCAGAGTTTTGGTACAAGGATGACATATTTGTCACCAGAGCATTATTGCTTTATAACAGAGCTCTGAAATACTCGTTTAATTTCCCTGATCTCTGAGGAGTTCACGTTGCTGCCTTTGCATTCCTTCACATTTGGTTTACTACTCTAATTTGAGTTAGTTTTTATGTTTTCAAATAGAAAAGCAAAGGTAATGGCTGTATTTCTAACCATTAATGGCAGTGTAGGACTGAATATGCCCTTTTTCTAAAGACAGGAAAGTCTACAATATTTTACACTTGTGAAGGTTTTGAAAGTTTATCTTTTTGCTCATACTGAAAGGAACATCTGAGCTTAATTACAGCAGGTGCTTCATTAAGATCTCTGGAAGTTTTGAGCATCATGCAAGCATTCAGATTCAGACTCTTCCCTGTCATTCTCAGCAACTTCAGAAAACATTTGGACCCACGTGACTCTCAGATCCCTTGCAGTTTTTCTATCTGTTTTTCTAGTACTTTTTACAGTAAGGTTTTAGAATATTTGTGACTGCATGGACGAAGCAAGATTCTTCCTACGTTTCTGTGTAGGTCTGGAGCAGCTGCATAGCTCTCAGTCCCACAGTGCACTCATCCTACAACATTACCTGAGACAAAGAAAAGTCCTGAGGCATTGTGGGGCCTGGAAATTGAAGCAGGAGAGCATGAGAGAGAGAGATGAAGAGTTCACTAAAATAAATAAAACAAAGGAGATTCTCTGTCTCACTGCAAAGATTGTCCCTCTTTGCTGTCTGCCACTGCTGCACACCAAGGATCCTAATTGTCACCTTTTTACTGCCACAGCTGTGTGTGTTAATGAGGTGTTGATAGTATTTGTGTGTTAAAATATCTTGCAGTTGTGTGTGTGTGTTTTACTGTATAAAAATAACTAGTTTTGTGCTGCTCCATATGTGATACACGAACAGGAATTAGGCCGTGCTTATTGTGTGCAGTTGGTTTATGAGGCAGTATATTAGTAGTGTGGTAATATGGTGTCCTTTCCCATCACCTTCTAGCCAAGGATTAAAACACAGTTTCCAGGTATTAATGAATTAAATTTCATGGTGTTCCTCCAAAGCTTGGAGGCAATAAACTTATTTTGACACCCAGATAGATGGATGCGTGGAGATTAAATGATTTGCTGGGAGAAGTGTCATTTGTCAGATGCAGAACTGGGAGCAGTGCTTAGTCTCCTATCTTGTTACATCTTCCAATTTACTACTGCTGTGTTATTATAACTTAAATCTTGCTTTAACAGTTACTTCTCCTGCGTTATCTCTGAGCTCAGCTGGTGTTCCTAATCTTTCTTTTCTTGGTATATTATTTTCAGTCTAACCAATTGCAGTTGGTCATTGTTGTATCTCTTATGCTGACTCTGTGCATCAGTAAAAGCTCACTGGTGCAGATGCACCACCTGTATGTTTGTTTGAAAGCTGTCTGCCCTCAAGGCAATCTTTGTACTGCCTGACTGTACTTCTGATAGATCCAGTTGCATGTTATTAGCAGTCTCTTATGTCTAAATTCAACAGAATTCATTGCTATTTTTTCAGTATGGATTAAAATACCAATTTTGGGCTTTTTAAAATATATTTGGTGCTTTGTTGATGATGAGAAGTTCTCACAATCCTGGCTCTTCTCATGGCCTGTCTACAGTGTCACAGAATTCTCTGTTCCAATGAAGAAACCACACTTGGATTTCATCTGTATGTGATTACTTCCTCCTGACTTGGCATTTCATGGTTATGTAATTACTATTCTAATTTACTGTTATCCTTAGTCCTGAACTCTGCTTTTTGGAGACCTCTTTACGTTTCTTTGTTTCACAAAGGCTGCTGTCATTGGTGGGGGTGGTACTGCTGTGTGTTTGGGGAGCAGAATTGATTGAATTTCTTCATTTTCAAAATATTGCTTGGCACGGTGTCTTAATGATGTTGTTTCCAGGCTCACTAAATGCTTCTGTGTGACCTTTGATCTTCTGTCTGTTTTAATAATTCTCCTTCTTTACCCACAGAATCTGTGCTAATTGCTCATACTTAAAAACAAACCAACAGAGATGTGTATGCCTGTATTTCAGTTGCAGATGCTGAGTGTTTACTTTCAAGTCAGTGTTAATAAGAACGATGAGAGGATGGTGATGTTGTTTGGGGGATGAGACATCAAGGTACACATGAATCATTCTTTTCATTTCCATGGAAAATCCTATCATGGAATGTTCAATCATAGGACATTCACATTGCTGGGTTGAATTTTAGCTTGGAAAACTCCAGTTCCTATAGAGAGTCCTTCTTGTTTCTGGTGTGGACAATTTTTTTTGCTGTTTGTTCAAAAAAGCTGTATATTGTTTCCATCCCTAATCAGGATTTTGTTCTTTTTCATCCAACATAGCCTGCGTGTCTGTAGAAAGTAGAAGTGATCATTTACCTTTAGATTATAAATCCTTTGGGTATACATAAAGCACTGTAGGTGTAGAAGACAATCATTCGTCCCCAAAGGTTCCTTATTTTTTTTGTTAATATTTTGATTTCATATTCTCTCTGCATATCACTCCCTGCATATGTATTACCATTGTAATTGATGGTGTGACTCCTAAGCACCTCTCCTAACTGCTGATTCTGTGATGTCTCTCCATTTGAAGAAGCTTTGAGCCCACTCATCCCTGTGGGTGAGTCAGTCCTCAGCAGTGTATGATTTACAATCATGCTTTGTGGAGCTTCAGACAAGTTCTCTTGTTTAAGGAAGATGTCTTCTGATCTGAGCAAGTTTGTGCTAGATCCTGAATTAACCTCCAGATAACGTTGCTTGTTTGCATTTGTTTATCTTCTGTAAAAATAAAACCCAAGTTTTACACATACTTTGCATGATTCCACCTTCTGCTTTGTTTGGCTGTATGCAGCATGGATGCAGGTCTAGGCATTCAGTGACAGCAGGACAGTAACGCAGACCTTCACCCCTTCCCACTTTTCCATTTCACAGGGTCGTGTTGTCCACAGGCAGTTGTGTGCTGCTGCCTTTCTTGAGGCATTATGTAACGGAGTCTTTTTTATAGTTAGAGCTTGTCTGCCTGCTGAAGAGATCACAGGTTTAATAATAAACTTAATGGAAAAGACAACAATCTTCTTTGAGAGAAGCAGAGAGAAAGACCAAGTGTTGGGTTATTTTTATATCAGCTGCCATAGAGTGGGGATGGCGTTATTGCCCTGCAGTGGGTGAGGTGAGTGGGTCAGTGCGACAGGGCTCATACCGAGTAACATGCCACAAATAAGACTTTAAGAAAAGACTGGTTCTTTTGCATTAGCACAGATCCAGTTTGTGGTGAATGGACAGGTGGAATATGGGTTGTATGGAGCAGTCCAAGGTAGGAAAACAATGTCTGTAATTCTTAGAAGGTTTACTTTGTAATGCCATTGCTGTAGGAGGTGGTAGCTCTTATTTTCACCTGACCTTATAACAGGTTAGGCTTTAAGTGGTGCTGGAAATAACTTTGTAACGTGTTTTCCAAGTTTTAAATAATTCACTGTATCTTTCAGGACAGGAGAGAGACTACAGCACAGCAGACTTGTTGGAAATCCTCAGCTTGCTCAGAATGGATTCATACAGCCTTTGTGCGCAAAAAGAGCTATATATAGATGCACACTGCAGGCGAGCTGTATGCTGTGCAGGCTCAGGACCTGCTTTACCCAAAGCAAAAGCCATATTCTTCTTTTGAGCATGGTCATTCCTGTGTCGTATGGTATTCTCAGCACAGCTGTCTCTGTAAAATCAGAGTGCAGGTTTTAAATGAGTCTTTGAACAGGAAGGTTGGAATTTCACCTGTGGAGGGGAGTGGGGAAGCACAGAGACCTGTATCTCTTGAGCCTGCAGCTTGGATACTGTGGCTTATCCCTACAACCTAGCATGTGATGGAGGCAGTTTCAGATGCCTTATACCCTCACACGAGCTGAGAGTGACTTTTTTTCCCCCTATTTCTTTAGTGCTTGTGCAGATAAAGGTTTCTGCTTTTCTTGTATTGGTGTAGGTTTTTTTTTTTTTTTTTTTTTTTTTTACCTCTCCAGATTTTCTATTTTTTCTTCTTTTTACTCCTCAGAATGCCACAAATTGCAGCATTTCCTGCTATAAATCCATATAGAAAGTGAAGGTGAACTATAAAAGGAAAACTGTTTGGTGTAAGCTTATGGTGCTACAACTACTCCCCCAGTTCTTCTCTCTGCAGTATCCAAGTGTAAATCTCTCCTTGTCATTTGTGGGCATGGCTCTATCGATCTTGCATAGTGGATTTCACACTGGCACAGTCCCCTGTGATGTGCATACATGGTGGGGAAGCAGGATGTTCCCCAGACACAGGTCAGCAGACACACACTATCCCATCAGTCACTCAAGACAGATCATTTCAATGCATTTTTAAGCCACAAAGAGCATAACCTCAGCTGCCATGTTTGACATAATTTGTCAAGTGTAGCCAAGATAATTTCTGTCCCTGTTGTTTTTCATGCGTGCAGTGTTTCATGATGTGCTCTCTTAAAAACATAGAGAGGAAAGATGAGGCTTGAAATTTCCACATTGCACTCTTGAATGTGAAGTTGGATTTGCCATTGTGACATGAAGATGATAGCTGGGCTTCTTTTTGCAGCAGAAAGATGAAGGAATGTAGGTAAAAGAGAACAACACTAAGATCAAGATAATTAGACAGATATTTATCTCATGGCATGGATTTTGATTTAATCAAACAGGTCATGTTCAATTGATACACATATGTGTGTGTATATATATATATCTTTTTCTCTTACTACATCTATACGTATATGATTATATTTGGGCAAATCTTTCTTACCTGCTCTTTGTGAATGTCATCTTTGAAGATAGACAGTGGTAGGTTTGACTGTTGTATTTTCAAGAAATCTTCTAAACCAGCATTGGAAGCAGAGCATTTTACAGCACCAGCCTGTGGAAAAACATCTAAAGGCTGCCATTGTGTCATTCAGGCAAGAACAACTGAAAGCCCTTATGCATTTCATCTCCTTTTCTGTTCCTCAACACTATAAATAATTCAGATCTGTTGGCTTAACTACGACTGGCAACTGCTATTTATTAAGAATGACTGAAATAACTGTGTAGCTCAGTAGAATAGAATGCATTTGGGACTTTAATATGAAACAGAGTGGCTAAAACATTTTGGTTGTCCTTTGAAGAAAAAAAGTCTTAAAACCTACTGCGAATATCCCCTACAACTCTGCAAAGGATAAGTGTCAGTGGGAATTAGGATGTGATCTTTCCAGAGTAAGCAAGGGTTTGCTCACATACAAGAGCATGCACACTGATCTTGTAGCACCATTTCCCCTTTCAGTATCGTGTTCTGTGTGCATCGTTATCAGTAATTTTGAAATTGAAGTTACAGTTAAATCTTTAGTTTGCTCCAGTGTAAAATATATGTATGTATTTGTGGTTATAAGTTTATCTGTAAAATGCTTTTTAAACACTTTGTATAGATTTTGTTTTCTTTTAGCAGGCAAAAAAGCAGCAATATTTTCTAGTGATCAGCGTCAAGTGAATTGCAGTTCTCATTTCTTTCCTGGTTTAGGGTTAATTAACAATACCCACCCCTCCTTGGTGCTGTTGACCATTAGAGTTGGAATGGCTTTCTGAAGGTCGATGTCATTATCCCTATTCTACAGACAAAAAATTAATCCATTGGAAGGGCTAAATTCAGGCAGGGTATTGCTACAGCAGAAATAGAGTATGTTGCTGTGGAGCAGCAGATATTTGGCTGTACATCATAAGATGTATTACTGTATAACGTGAGAACGCTTTTGCAAGTCAACTGATTATAAATGGTGCATTTGGAATAAATTCTGTATCACAGAAGAGTTGACATCCAGGACTCGGATGACTAATTATCTAATCTTACATCTGGCATAAACACCCAAGCCATTTGTACAATGAACTGCATTTCACGAGAGAGAGAAGGGAGAAAGAGAACATTCTCTGCTGACTCAGTGGTCGTAAATCTTCTGGGGTGTGTTTTGCTTATATTTGGTATTTGTCCAAGGGGCTGAAAGAAGTAAAGTGATCAAATGTCATTTGAAAATCCTGGCCTGCAGCTTCTATTTTTCTCATTTACCTGAAGATAAATATTTCAGTACAGGCACAATTATTTGGGGAATAACTCTGTGGTATCACTGAATGGGCGCTGTAGATTTATTACCTTCACCTTTTATTTTTTTGAGAACTCATTTTACATTTATTTGCCTTAATAATTATCTACACTGGAAATATAAAGGAGGAGAGCAGTATGTTCTGCTATGAAGCCTTTTGTTTCATTTGCATGAAATCAAGCTGTAAGCTACAACACAGCTCAATACATTTTTCTTTTTTGGCCAGCAGTCAGAGAACTTTGGCATGGGAATGTGACCTGAAATAGAATAGATGCTCTGCGTGGGGTGATTCTTATTGAGCTTTTGTTCATGGACGTGTTGAATTTATGTGGTATTTCTCTTCAAGGTAAGGAAAATATCAGTGATAGTTTATTTTTAACAGAGAGGAAAATAGGAGATGAATCAGCAATAAGTAAATGATATGTACAAACTTTTCAGGGCACAGTGTGACTGATGCAACAAGGCTTTCTGCAGCACAAACTTTTCCAGATAGTATGACATGAATAAGATTTACGAAGGAGAGATCATCAAAAACTCCAAGTAGGGCATAAAACACTGAAATAAAAGGAATGTAGGTAAATGTCTTCAGGACAATTTTAGACACTCTCATTGATTTTAGTTGGCATCTCATTCTGGCTGGACAAAATACAGAATGTATAAATTAAATTTAATGTATACTGTGTATGGTTTTATGCTGATGTTGGCACACTTTCAGATGTAGAATTAAATTACTTTTTCCAATAAGGCAGCATAGATTGAGGCATGGATTCCTTTCTTTGCTAATGGAACTAGTAGAAAGATATTGAATTATGCTGAGTTTCAAATTGACTGAGAGCCAAAGAGAGGAAAAAATCAATGACATTTTTGATGTCCCTTAGAGCTTTTTAACAGGCCCCAGCCTAGCAGGGAAACTCACTGTGAGATAATAGCTGTTGACATTGGTTTTCCCGTTAAGAAATGTGTTTCTTCAGGTAAGCATGCATCCTGCATAGTCATGGACATCGTTATCGCTCCGAGCACAGGGATGCTAAGTAGGCAGTGACTGCTATTTGGGACGCCAGTCAGAGGATCTTGGTTACAAGCTATGCGTGTCACTCAAATGTTAAGCATCTCCGTCTGAACAGAGAACACACTGTGTGAATATTCTTTTACAGAGATTGGCTTGAATAACAACAACAACAAATAAAAACAGAGAGGGATCTTTTATTTCAGTATAAATTCCTGAAAGTACACATGACTCAGGTGGTTAGAGACCAGCTATGTAAAAACAACCAAAGATCTCATCATTATAATAAATGTCCATCAAATAGGTGACTTGCTGGTATTTTAAAATATTTGTAGTATTTTTTATAATTTTGTAAAAATGTACTTGATAGCAGCAGCTATAATTTAATAAAAGATGGTCCAGTCCCTCAGAATCTTGCTGCTCAGATGGAAAAGGTTCTGATTTAGATAGACTAATGCATAGATACAGCCTCAACAGCTCAGTGTTGTGTCAGATTCATGGACGCTGCTCCACATCTGTAATGAAATAATTTCTCTTTGCCTTCCTTCGAAGTTCAGGTTTACCTTTCATTTAATAACAGATGGATATAATTCACCTCTGAAGGACTCTAGTCCTAGAGTGGTATTTTAAGAGCGAACTCTATACCTTCAGCTCTTTGATGTAATGAAGAAAACTATCATATCATCACTTCTGGGAATTCAGTTTCTTGCAGTAATTTTGCTTTCTGCTCCTTGAAGTTTCATCTTGTTTTTTTAAGGGCTATTCATGTTATCATAGGCTTCTGTCATTTTAAAGGCGGGCTTCAATGCAGGTGGCATCAGCTCTGCAGAGACTGAAATACAGGTAACCTCAGAACTGCTATGTTGTGAGAATGAGTTAGAGAAATGAAAGAGTTAGGTCTCAGAAATAATATACGGATAATCCCTACAGCTCTGTAGAGGCTGTTTTATGTATTTTGTATTCTTCACATTTCACCCCTCCAGCATCAATCATTATTAGTGATAGTCATTAGATCACACATATTTGTGTGAATGGTTGTGATCAGTAGCCATTTATTTTTTTAGATGTACACCAGTCAGTACATGACATTATACCTCATCACAGAGGCACAGGTGTGATCCTGCCATTTTGTCCTGCTTTTAGCTTCTGGCTTTCTGCACTGCCATTCACACTCACCCCTCTGGAGGAAGGGAGGAGCAACTTGTTGCGCTTAATCTAATTCAGGTGCTGAAGACAGCGTGCTAAAACTCAGGGGTTGCCTCGTATGATCTGTGACACAGGATAAAATTCTACTAATGCCATTCTGAAAGTTAATTTCCAAAGTCTGGTTTGTAATGGAAGAAGGCTGTGATGCTTGCACATCCTGTCTACCCGCCAGGTTCCTCCCACCAATCAGCCTAACCTTGCAGGCTATCTTCAATCCAATTTGAAAGAAGAACTGGAGTCTACAAGATAACTAAATACCTTTTAATTTTTTTGACGACTGAAGGCAGAATGGGTGAGAATGGTCCTCCAAGGTAGGGTGGCAGGGGTGAGCCCCATTGCATTACCTGGCAGCCTCCCAGCCAGCTGTGCCTGTCTGCTCCTGCTGCTCCTGTCCCTCACTTGGCCACCAGGAGCTTCTGGTGAGCCAGATGTTAGAGCAGTGTGTTAGGAAGCCCACATGGGAATTGTGCTGAAACACGACAGGGATGGGGAAGTTGGATGTGAGTCAGCACAGCTGGAAAAGTGCCTGGTCTTGGGTTTGGCAGCCACTGGCAGTTCTTGTGCCAGCTGCCTCGGAGGATGGGAGTTGGCACAGCCCTCCCCTGCAGTGCCTGGCTGGAGAGGCAAGGTGGGGTGTCCCTCTGCAGCCAGCTCTCCCAAGGGGTCACAGAAAAGAGGATATAAACAATCACTTCCAAACACACTTTCATGGGTGATTTTTTTCAGTGTTGTGCCAATGTTTTAATTCTGCTCTCTGCCCTGTATTTTTTTTTAATTAGACAGTTTGATGTCCCCTGCAGTACAGTGGTTTCTTTACTTCCTTATTTATAAGTTCCTATCAAAATCCCTGACAGATAAGTGCAGCACCTGAGCCCTTTTGTGGGATTGATGCCAACACACTCTAATTGAGTTGTGTGTTCTTGCAAATGTTTCCTGTCTGATGACCAAACATAATTTCCTAGAGTTTTCCATTCATACCTGTTTCACACATGCTTTACTGTAGAGAGAGTATGATTGACGCTGAAGGGGTGAAATGTGAAGAATAGGTTTTATTCTATTTTGTGATATAGGGTTTCAGTGATTGCAATTAAGGAGAACTTGTGCTATTTACCATCAGCAAAAATCTCCAAACCTAATAAGAATTTGCAAAGAGAAATTAGTGTCCTCATGATAATAATTTCATCCTCATTCACTATACTTATCTGTGGAGTCTCTGGGACATTTCTGAGATCATAACCTCCCTGAATGCCTTGGCAAGTAAGATGCAGCTATTACAAAATTAATACAGCTTTAAAACAGTCTGCTGAGCGTATTGAAGCTTCTTAATCCAGCTGTTAAAGGCACTATCTTTTTAGGTCTAGTTAAGATAGACTTAATTACAGGAAAATATAAATTTCTTCATGCTCTCTAGAAGATGGCAGTGAGTACAATCCCAAAGGTTAATTATTTAGTAAACAAAGACCGCTGCAGTTTCTGTTTAGAATATGGGCATGGTAAGCACATCAGAAACGGTGTATTTCTGTAGTGGTTGTGTATTATATTTCTGTTGCTTACAACTGTCAACACAAGGACAGAATCATTTTGAATGTGACCAGGCAGCTGTCTCTGTGAAGCCTATAGATAGCAGCTTCCTTGTGTAGAACATTTTCAGCTCCTTCAAACAGATTTATCAAGCATCTTTACTGCCTCAACACTGCCAGCTCAAATGACTTCTCAAGGAGCTTTGGTTATGCAATCTTTTAAGAAGTGCATTGTTGTTTTTGTTTGTTTCTTCTCTTTGTTTGCTTTTTCTGTTTTAGTAACTCACTGCAGCAGCTAAAATCTAGTGCAGGATTTCAGTGTGTTTTAGGAAAAACATACCCATTTGTCCACCATGACAAGGCTTTAAATAAGCTTCTAAGCTTCCACCTGCTGTGCAGAGCAGCGGGACAGCACAGGGCAAAGCAGAGCAGTGAGCTCATGGGGGAAGCAGTGCTTTGTGAGTGAGGAGAGGAGAACCTTCAGAGACAGGAGCTGGAAATAGCATTAGTCTGGCATAATTAGAATAGCACCCGTAATTGTTGTGGGATCTGAGGACTGCTTGGTGGAATGTTCCTCTCTGACGTACAGACGTTAGGAGACAAACAGAAAACCCTTGGCTTGTGCCTTGTTCCAGTGGCTGTCCCCACAGACAGGAGGTGGCTG
This sequence comes from Gallus gallus, assembly GCF_016699485.2. Classification (NCBI taxonomy): domain Eukaryota; kingdom Metazoa; phylum Chordata; class Aves; order Galliformes; family Phasianidae; genus Gallus; species Gallus gallus. Next base: position 7,632,751 of record NC_052550.1, read on the forward strand.
AACAGAGCTGGGTAAGAAGCAAAAGGATCTTCCCAAAGAATTTCTCTGTTCATTACTGCTGCAGTTCACAGCATGGGAACTTTCAGTAATAAAGACTGTAAAGGTTTCTTCAAAGGGCTTCCAGGCTGTTTGAGAAGCTCCATCTGGAAAGGTCTCATGAGACTTTGGAGTGCTTTGTAAATACAGGCTGGGGACAAATGAGAGTTTTCTTAAATTGAATTCTTGCAAAACTTGCTTTCTAACAAGAACTTGCAGCAGGCCACATTAACACGGGAATGTTTACCAAATTGCATCCCTGGTGTAATGCCTTTTGGAAAGTGTACAGTTAGCTTGTCATCCCTATAAAGACTTTTACTAACACAGTAAATTAGAGGTCTTATGGGAATGTGCTGTAGTTGGTTCTTTTCAGGTCATGTTCTTGGTCTTGGATTACTGTGTGAAACTATATATGATGCTTTATACTGTTTGCCTGTGGATTTGTTTTGTGTTTCAGCAGATTGAATAGCATTTCTATTTAAATCGTGTTTCATTCCAACTAAAACAATTGGTGTTCTGCAGTGCCAGGGGATTCTTGAGGTAATAGGAACGCTGTATGGTTTGTGATTTACTGACCATTTTAGCCTTTGAGAGGCATCAATACATTTCAATCCATTTTTCTTGCTTTGTTTGAGTCAGTGATGCCTCATCAGTTACACCACACCATGACAGTGGGAGTGTTCTCAGCACTGGTGGCTCTTGATTGTGGATTTCGGACAGAGGCAGCAGTATGCCTATAGCATCATTTTTCCAACAGCAGTGCTAATGCTCCAGGAGCACCAGCATTACCAAATCTAAAGAACTTGATGTCATACTTTCACAGTTTTCCCATCTTTGAAATGCTTCAGCTTTTCTAAAAATGTGTTTACTTCGTGCAGTTGTTTATGACTGTGTGTTAGCTGCCTGCATCAGACAAAACCTGCCTGTCTGGGGCTCTTACTTATCTGTACGCTCCACTTAGCACCTCTGGCAGCATATGAGAATGGAGAATATGAAGCAAGAAGAAGCTATGAAAGCTCCATAGATCTTACATAGACTGAAAATATCACCTGCTATCATCTTCATATTTTTCTCTTTGCTTATGTTTTTATATTGAAATCTCAGAGTATTTGATGAACATTGAAGTAAGCCTCCTACAGCCTTCCTCCTTCTCCTTCTCTCCCCCAGGAAATGACATTATCACCCCCTCTTTGTAGATGAGGAATTGAAGGTCTGAGTAGTGAAGTGACTCGTCCAAGGTCAGCTCCTGAGCTAGTGGCATGGCTATGAATAGGCAGAGACATTCTGGCTCTCAACTGTGCTAAACAAGATTGTGCCCTCCTGGTTTCAGTTCATCATAACTTGATGACTTTTAATATTTGAACGTAAGAACATCACAGTAGAATTAATTTTCAACCAGCCAACAGGTAATCTTTTGTTACATCAGCAGCAGGACACAAAATATCTTCCATGCCCTCATGGATTCTGTCTGCTATTGCTTGCTTTGTGTAAGGGAAGATGTGAGGAGAGCTGAGGACTACTAGAAAGAGTTATTTGAGCGTGGGTCTTTGTTGTTTAGCGGGATGTGGTAGGTACTTGCCTGAACATTCGCTTTCATGATAAAAATGAAGATAATGGACCTGATTCTTCATTTGTCTCATTATAGCAATAATGAAGTATCCTGATAAAAGTCAGACTTCAAAGTCTAATCTGTTTTAAAAGCTGCCAAACTCCAGTGCACTCAGCGGCTTTGTGAAGGGGAGAAGTAATTTCACTAAAGTCCTCTGAGAAGAGAAGTAAGAGAAGTGAATTTTGTGTTCTGCTAATCAGGAAGAGGAAGTCATCTGTCTGCAGCTGGTCGCTTTGCTGCTTACATGGCATAGCCCTATAAAGGCTACATAAGAAGCTTTGTGATGAACAAATGTCAAGGGCAATTAATTCTTTGGCAGCAGCTGTTATTATTAGGACAAAGAATGGCCAGACGTGGAAGGAAAGCCTTCAGCCGATTTATTATTCTCTACCTTTTCCATCAAAACTGTTAAGTCACTCAAACCCCAGCAGTGAACTTTTATGCAATGAGAATTTTAAATTGGCCATGTCCCTTTTTTTTGTGTTAGGTTTAGAGCACAGAGGAATAGCTCAGAGAAAATATTTGGAAATTCTTCACCGCTTCAGTGCTATCAGCAAGAAGAGTTGTGTGTTAGGTTGGTAACATCATAATATGTGGGCTGAGTTAAACCCACTTCAGACTGTTTTTCTCAAAATTAATTGATGGAAACTGCCCACTTTCAGGCTTGATTTATTACCTTGGCAGAGTTATTCCAGGATTGCTGCAGTGCATCTGTGGGTGTTCTAAACACGCCCACAATGCCAGAGAATCAGGAAGGATGTACTTAAAACCCCCTAATTTATCTAATAATGTCTCTAGCAGTTTTTGTGTGTGTAGGTTTAGTATTGTAATGGAAATACATTCTTTGGCTGGATAAAGAGCTCTGTGTGAGACTGCTAGCATTGGCTGTAGGGATGTATAAGTAGCATTTGGAGCTGATAGGGGAGATGCTCTGACCGGCTGCATAACTTGTAAATGTATGTCTTAGTTTCATACTTAGCATACTTAAAATAACATCTAGAATTGCAGATATAAACACTCACAGTTGTGTGTTAAGAGGAGGCCATCCCATCCCATTTTAGCAGCCATGGTTCCAGTTCTCAGCGGTGTTCCCTCTTTGCCCAGTAGACGTTCTTGAGGGCTCGTTTATAAGGGGTAGGAAACAAATTTGGTTCTTCCAAAGCTGTCTGCGCTGACGTGTTGAGGGCAAGCCCTGGACTGGGGATCAGCTGGGATTCCTGCAGGTCCCACACAGCCTGTTCCATTCGTGCCTGAAGCGAGCTCCATCCGAGGGAGGTGTGTTTGTAAGTGCTTTCAGCGTGGATTCTTCTGCTGTGCTTTATTTAGGCTGTACCATGATAAATAATCTTTCTATGGATTTATTTAGAATGCTGTTCTCGTGGTGTTGCTAACTGCAGACATAATTATCCCATCCCAGGCGTCACAATCTCTCACTTCTGTTGTAACATGAAAATTGCATGTAACATGAACAGCAACCAGTATTGCTGCTCCAGAGTATTGAAGCTAATAATAGAAAATAGAAACCTGTTCTTTGTGAGCTAAATAAAGGCAGACAAGGCTCAATAGCAAATCAGCTTCCACATGCACCCAAAGTAAAGGAGGTCCCGGTGTTCCTCCTGCTGATCACTCTTACCACCGGGCACTGCTGTATGTAAATAGGATCAGAGTTCCTGTGCTGTGCTGGGAAGAGCCAGTCCTAAGGCAGCTGATTTCCTCAAGCCGTCGTGCTTCATTAGCAGGCACACTGCTGAGGCCTGGAGGTGCTGCGTGAGCAGAATACTCTGCTGCTAATTCTAGGAAATAGTCTTAGTGATGGTGCAGTAACACAGCACAAGTGGCTTTCGGCATTACTTGGAGGGCTGGAGCTTGTCTTGTGATGATATATCACTTGCAAAAAGGTATTTATTGCTGATCTTATGTTTAAATAATTTATAGATATGTTGAATGCTGAATAACAAGGATTGGAGGATGTATTTCATGTACCTTTCCTGAATCTGTTGCATAGTCCTACTGCTTGTAGCAACGTTTGGTATCAATTATCCAGAAAATGTTATAGTATAATAGTTTTTCAAAAATCCCCAGTGCAGTTCTCTTTCCTGGGCAGCACATCGAATGTGAACACAAGGGATGGTTGCCACGTGCTTCTTGGGCTCTAGAACTAGTCTGACAGGTCCGTGTTTTGTGTGTCCAAGTTTTATGTTCTGGATCTTGGGTGGATGCTTGTAGGCTGATGCCTCCTCTCCATCCTTGGTAGAAGCATGAGCGCAGACTTCCTTGGCCTAAGTGGAAGAAGTAGGCTCGAGAATTGTATTTGCTCATTGCCTGCTCCTTGGACTAGCTGATGTGCAGTTCCATTGTTGATGGGCTGTTACTGAAAATGGAATTAGCTCGTATATCTCTGTGTGATCCTGCAGTGGTAGACATGTCTTATGCAGGACGTTGTTACCCCTGCTGATTACTATGGAAACTGGAGGTTTCAAGCTGCATCAGCAAGAGACACCTGGAAAAGCTAAGTCAGACAAATGGAAAATACAAAGGTGTGCATAAATTAAGGGGTATTAAACTCCTCTCGAATGAGAAAATGTACATTCAAGTGGCCTTGGTTTGCTATAGATTAATTAACCTTGGGATTTATCAGGTTTAATTAAGCTACAGTGAGTTAAAGCCACTTTACTCTTGATGGAGAACATTCACGAGGGAGCTTAATTCCCTTTTAACCTTATGCAATGCGCATAGACTTCATACTTCCTGTGAGTTTGCCCTAACTTTCCTCAGTGTTGCTTAGGTTTTGGAAACTTTGAAAACTGAAGAGTTCTGTTATCCTTTGGAATCCTGGCTCCATTTCTTAGGAGGAGCTAGACAGAATGGACTTATGATATAAGTATATAATGGACACTCAAAAAATATGCAGTACATGAGGATTGTGTGACAAACTGCAGGGGGTTAAAGTCTATATTTGAAAAGCAAATAAAGGGTAAGAAGTGAAACATTGAAACTTAAGAAATGGGGAAAATAATAGTGAAATGGGGCTATTAAAATCTATCTGGTAAGCTTGGGGAGGTCCTGCCACGGGACTGTGGTGCTGTCTGGCAAAGACTCAGAGTCTTTACAAGTCTTGCACAAGTCCAAGTTCCAGTTTTTCTATAGAAAAGGATTGTGATGTATTATCGTGACTGCAGATTGATTTGCTAAATATCTTTATATGGGTTTCTTTTTTTCTCTTTTCCAGTAATTGCCCTTCATTTCTGGCTGCTGCTTTAGCTAGAGCAACTTCAGATGAAGTCCTTCAGAGTGATCTTTCAGCACACTACTTACCAAAGCATGTGGACAACGCCGATGGGATTATACGTAAGTACATCTGTGCATAACAACATACAGTTGTATGCGTTGTGAATCTTTCTTTTACACCATATGCCAGAGTGTCTTACAGATAATTCATCGATTTCAAATTCATCAGTGCCTTAAGTGATCCATCTAGTCTGACCTTCTGATTTGGAACTAGATTTTCCCCACATTAGCTCCTGCTATCAGTTAGCTAAATAGGGTTGGACTTCACTCGTAATGTCATCCTCCATTGTGATATAAAAAGATTAATGGAGAATTTACCACACCCCAGATAGCACTACTGGCTAGTTTCTTAGTCAAAACTTTCTTGGTTTTGACTCTTGTCTAATTTCAACTTTTACCACTGAATTATCTTTTTTTCATTTTGTTCCTTTCTCCAGCTGTACTTGAGTCTTTTATTGTATTTTTGCTCTTTAGACCAGATCTAAGTCAGTCCTTTATTTTATGAGCATCTCTATGAGGACTAGGACTATATCTGGTGACCCTGGATTTCTTGATAAGCACTTGCAACAATGTGTCCTGCTGCTTGCTGGCAAGCAGGAGTTGTTCTTCTTCATCCTTACAGGAAAGTCAAATATGTGTAGGAAGAGATTACTGAAAATAGTTCAGAATTAAGTTCAGCTTTTACTACAGCTCTTTATTTATTTATTTACTTTCAGCAAAGAGTAGTACAAACATATTTCATGCTGAAGAGGAAAATTTCCTTTTTATTCATATATCTTTGTTAGCTATCAAGATTTTGGCAGCATCCACCTCAAGGCTGTGTACTTTCCATGCATTAAATGATTTCATAATTCTGCTGACTAAACAGTCTTGAAAAACTTTCTGGGATGCTCATTACAACAAAGAGCAACCTTCCTCATACTTGCTGAGAGGAATTCTGCAGTTCCATCTGGAAAAGACTGTTGCCAAGCCACTTTGCCCATTCCCTTTTCTCCTGATTAAAAAAAAAAAAAATCTGGGGATAAGTAAGAAATATAAAACTGGCTATTTGAAGATTAAAATTTGGGTGAATTTCTCAGAAGCCTTTGGAAAACTGAGAAAAAGAAAAACATGAGATGGGTTCCCTTTTGTAGGTATTGCTGCCTCCTCCTGCTGAGCAGGTAAATGGAATAGATTTGTCATTGTTCTGGCTGAGCAGCCTTCATTAATTTCAAATTGAGATCTCAGAGACTTGCATAAATATTTGACAGTCTCCAAGGAAATGTTGACTAAGCCTCCACGCTGAATATCTAAAGAGTTCAACCAAAAAAAAAAAAAAAAAAAAAAAAAAAAAAAAAAAATCACACCTACAGAAATTTCCATTTAAATCTATTTAAATCTGTAATACACAGATGCAAACAGAGGTTGGGTGGCATGGTACGGCCTGTATGTAGCAGACACAAAGTCTGAGACTTCAGACAGTATGTTGAGCTCAACTGTCATAATGAAGGTATTTAAAGATGAAATATACCTTTGCAGATTCATTGTAAGGTATTAAAATATGAAAATACAGAGAGAGAGAAAGAGAACGCATCTGGACCGTGATAAAGCAATGGTTTTATATAAATACTGCAATTTCATACAACTTCACACCAGAAATGTACAAGGTTTCTCTAACCAAGACAAATATTTGTCATTGACTAGTCAGAAACCAGGGTTCTTATGATCAAGGTTTTCCTTAATCTCATCTCAGTGGCGTGTCAAACCTGAGTTCTGATCCCTGTTGTCACGCTGCCCAGATTTTCAAGAGAGGTCTTAAAATTTAAGTACTAAAAAGCAAAATCTGATTACTGGTATTCTCTTTACTCTGATATTCCTCTAAACCATGTCAGCGGTCTTTAGGAACAATAATGCCTGAGCTGGATTTCCCACTAGCTGTGGTACAATTAAGCACTGCCTCCAACACTAGGGATTTTGGAGCAGCAGGAGGGAAATGAAATTCTCCATGACACAACCACAATGACAGCTGAGTCAGCCCTGGCTCAGTGCTGCAGCATTAACGAGTGATGAGTAATTTACAGCTGTGAGGGGGTGGTTTGACTTTTGTGGGCCTTTCTCCTGTTTTAACCTCAGGAGCAATTATTGATGAGGCTGACACTACACATACTCCCTGCTGGGGAAGGGTATTTAGGATCTCAGCACAGCAAATCCATTTACTGCATTCTTCCTTTGGAGTCATGATCTGAATTGTAACAGCCACATGACTTTGAACTGTACAGTGTTTCCCATTATATATGCCCATTGGAAAAAGAAATGGAAGAGTAAGTCTATGGAGTTTCCTTCTGGAAAATATAATTTGGACACTTCAGGCTGTACATGTTCCCTCTTTAAATACATTATCCAGAAAAGAGATTTCTAATGACACTGGTGGGAGTGGTATAGGTGTTATGGGAGAACTGGTCTGCATTACTGTGGTGGTGGTAGGATGACCTGGTCATTTGCTTTTATTTCATTTTATTTTTTAAAGCTATGTGACCAAGAAGACAGGACTCCTTCCTTCTGTGGCTTATTTCCATCTTAATGATTGCTCTTGCAGATCAAGCTTGAACCAAATGCTAATCAGCAGAACCCAGGAAATATTTGCTCCTAGAGATCTTAGCTTCCAGATATAGCCCATGCCTTGTGCAGACCTACTACTGAAATCAGTAAATGCTGCTTTATAGGTTCTTTACAGAATTTCTGTGAACTGAGAGATGCTGTAGCCTCCCCTCTACTCCTTGTATACGGGCTATTCCTCTGTGAGGAATGATTGACATTTAGGGATTGTTGTTCAGCTTTGAAGATCTCTGGCATTGGTGAATGGTCAAGATAAAGGAGATTTTGATGTGTTCAGCTCTGATGCATACTTCTTGTTTCCCTTCTTTGAACTTTGGAATGACTGCAAATGCCTGAGTTTTCACATTTTAAAATGACCATTTTTCAACAGTGACAGTACAGCATTTTTCTTAAATTTAAGATCTTTGCAGTCTTCTCATTTGTTTGTGGAGACTTCTTCGACACACTGTTGATTCAGGAACTGGACAATAATATTATGAAACTAAGAAGGTACCTAAACGTGTACACTGCTGAAATACCTTTAAGTAATGCTATTATTTCTGCAGCTCATTTACTGTATTGCCTCAGTTCTGCAGCAAGACGTTGTTTTGAATAGTACTTTGGTCTCAAACAGTACCTGGCTGTAATGGTTTGTGCTTTGTGTGTGTGATCCTGTATACCATGAAGAAGTCCCTATCAGAGCTGCCATAGCACGGCTACACCACCCTGTGCACAGCTACACAAGGGATCAAACGCTGCAGGAAACGCATTGCTTTTCATTTTTACTGATTCTGCAAATGAGTTCCCCAAAGGCATGGGGGCATGTTTAAATTAAAAACACAAACAATGAGCTTCTCACTGATGAATGCTGATTATGATAAGTTTGGCTTCCTCTTTTCATGTATCAGCAGCCAGAATTTCCCTGCTGACATCCATCTCAACTACTTGGCAAAAATGGTTTTGTTTCATCTTTGTAATATATGCAAGAGAAAAGCTCTCAATAACACTCTCAGCCTTTTATTTGTGGTTTTTGTTTTCCCCAGAGATTGAGACAGTGAAACTAGCCCGCTTAGTTTTTAGCAAACTCCATGAGATCTGCAGCAACTGGGTGAAAGAATTCCCACTCCAGCCGAAGCCACACCGCTATTATGAGACGTCCATCCACGCCATCAAGAATATGCGGAGGAAAATGGAAGACAAGCATGTCTGCATTCCAGACTTCAATATGCTCTTCAACCTCGAGGTAAAGTGAGATTATGTGGAAGATAATGAATACATTTGCCATTCATAGGGGGACTAGACAGTCTTCTACTGTGAAAATGAAAACCATACCTGTGATGGACCTGGGAAGGATTGAATGTCAGGAGGCAAGCCTGGTTGTAAGTTAGTTCAGTTGATTCTGTAATTATAGCAGCTATATGACATGCACTTCATATGTAGTGTATGTAGAATAAAAGAGCAATATCTGCTAAAATGCCACCTAACTAAACACATTATGTATCTGCCCCATCCTAATGTAACCATTCATGCAATGTCTGAAGAAGTGATCTGCCATCATGCAGAAAGCATGATGTAGTATTATTTGGTGGAACTGGGGCCCAGACTTCCCTTCTGTATCAGCCATCAAGTGCTCATGCTTGCTCTTCCTTCAGATATAAAACTGGACACTGAGGAGTATCAAGAAGAAGAAAGCGGCAAGAATTTTACCATTGGGATCAGATTGCTGCATAATTGATTCTTTATTACATTTTGTCACTTTAATAACCATTTTCTGTGCCCTATCCAAATTCTTTCCTTTAAATGATACTAATGCGAGCAGAGGCAGATGTTTCCTCTGCCTGTCAATTGTCAGCTTTCTTATTCCCATTTGTGTTGGAGCCTGTTACTTAAAAATTACAATCTACAAATACTCCAGTCATTGAGATGGCTGTCAAGGTTGAATTGGCACTGACAGTGGGTTGGTGTGTTATATGTATGAATAAGCACAGGAGTTGCTGTCTCCGGGTGCAAAGCATTGTTGCTTTGTTTGAACAGATAAGGAGAAGCAGAGAAAACTTGACTCTAAGATGAGTGATTTTGCTGTACTTGATTTGTGAATGCAATCACATTTAATTATATGATGAGCGAGTACATACGGGTATTTTAAAAACAGGCATCTAAAGTGATGTGGATTAGAATAAAAAAAAAAAAAAAGAGAGAGAGAGAAAGCAAGCAGAGGTTAGCTGGCTTCACATTTTAACTATTCTGGCATTTTATCCCTGGTGGATTTCAGTCTTGATGGAGACTTCACATAAACTGTCCTGGATGTTTTTCTTCGGTCTGTGATTTTCACAGTCAGAAAAACTTCTGCTCTATTTGATGGGAATGGCACTTCCTATTTGAGTTGAGTGACTGAACTGTAGCAAATGGAACATAAGGAGCACTGAGAGAGCTATACAGGTGATTCTTGCAGGGCATCTCCTGCCATTTGCAGGTAAAATTCATTAGCAACGAAGTGGGAATTTTTGTACATATTTCCCTTTGATGCAAGTGAAAACAGTCTTAGTACTTTGTTGTTCTGATGGAGGTTGCCTCTGAGTGCAATTTAATGCTGGTGAATGCTCACAGAGGACATAACAAATCTCAAGTTCAAAAGTTTCAAAGACAATTCAATTAATTGTTTGCATTGCTTTCTCCTTTAGTTGTTTTCTCAATGTGTTTCCATTGACAGGACCAAGAAGAGCAAGCCTATTTTGCGGTGTTCGATGGCCATGGGGGAGTGGATGCTGCCATCTATGCCTCCATCCATCTCCATGTGAACATGGTCCATCAGGAGATGTTTCAGCACGACCCGGCAGAGGCGCTGTGCCGAGCTTTCCGGGTGACGGATGAGCGCTTTGTCCAGAAGGCAGCCAGAGAGGTGACTGAGTTATAGGGGAGACAAACGCTTGACTCTGAAAGTATTAATTGTCTAATTAAACAAAACAAAAATACAACCAGAAGTTGGGTGAATATCATACTCATGAGAGAGACAGAACAAGCTTCCGGCACATCAGGCTATTGGAACAAGAACTTTGTTAGCAGGGGTGCACTAAGTGCTGTGCGCAGCCTGGGGTCAGCAGAGGGTTGTCTGTGCACAGTCCATAGAGCTGATCCCACTGGTGGTCTTCTTCATGTTCCATAAAACCTCACCCAATGCACTTCTTACAACATCCAGTTCATTAAGAAGGATGCTGCTGTTCTTATGTTCATATGCTAACTAGGTTTAGTCCTTGGGGTGTTGTGGTTTTTTCTTTCCTCTCATTTCTACAATGTAAATCTTTCTTAGCTCTAAAAAGCTTGAATAAACTGATTGCTTCCTCAGCCTCCTAAACTCATATAAGGGCTTGGTTAAGTGGAGAACTTGAGATGCAGATAGGAATCTGGCATAGGAAGTCAACTAAAACGGCAGCAGATCTCACTAGCTGAGCCCGGGTTCTGAAATGTGATTCCAGTTCAAGGCAAGTCATGGGGCAAAAATTAGTGACTTGCAGTGGCCCCGAGGGGCTTTGAACAGTCAGAACAGTAAGGATAGTGCTGCCCTGTTCCTCCTTGAGAACAGGCTGCATGCACGTTAGAAAATCAACATGTTCTGTTCTTGAGTTAAGCAGGAAAGTGCTTTGAAATGGTTCTCAGTGTCTTACTTAAAACCATAGGCATTTTTTTCTCATCCAGAGCCTGCGTTGTGGAACCACCGGGGTGGTGACTTTCATCCGAGGGAATATGTTACATGTGGCTTGGCTTGGGGACTCCCAGGTTATGCTTGTGAGGAAAGGCCAAGCTGTGGAACTGATGAAACCCCACAAACCAGATCGAGAGGTGAGAACGGCCTGTTTTAAATCTACCTGGGCAGTGTTTACCATGGAAGCTGACAGGTGTCATCGTGATATGGGATTCTTGGACACTGAGTGTCATTTTGTCAATGTGTCTCAGAGAGGCAAAGCGCGTTCATCTGATTTGATTGGAAGTTAGGATTTGCACACAGATTCATACTTTGTTCTCAACTCAAAGGGCTTGCAGCACTCGCCCTGCTGTGTTTGTGAAAACGCCAGGTACTTGCTGAAGCGTTCAGAGGGAAGTACTAAGAGCTCTATTCAACCAACTCCTCTGTTGTCTTGCTGTTTAGGATGAGAAGAAACGCATCGAGGCACTTGGTGGCTGTGTGGTCTGGTTTGGAGCATGGAGGGTAAATGGGAGCCTGTCAGTCTCCAGAGCTATTGGTAAGAATGGGCTTTAATTCCTTTTTCTGCCTTGCTTTTCCTTTTAATTAAAACTTTTTTCCAGTGATCAAAACATGAAATGCAGCTGAAGATAGAACTGTGTGCACTGACCTCTATTTTTGCCTCTAGTTTGAGGGGCTGTTCCAAGTAATTTCTAACCTGAGGAAGAGAGCGCCGCTTGCTCCATGCTGTGTTAAAAGGGCTTCCAGATGCTGCAGCTGCAAACCCACGGTCTTGTGTACATGTGTTGTTTTTCCACAGGGGACGCTGAGCACAAGCCATACATCTGTGGGGACGCAGACTCTGCCTCCACTGTACTAGATGGCTCTGAAGACTACCTCATTTTAGCCTGCGATGGTTTCTATGACACGGTCAATCCCGATGAGGCAGTCAAAGTGGTGGCTGACCATCTAAAGGAAAATAATGGTGACAGCAGCATGGTAGCACATAAATTAGTGGCATCCGCTCGGGATGCTGGTTCCAGCGACAACATTACTGTCATTGTGGTATTTCTCAGGGACATGAATGCAGCAGTCAGCGTTAGTGAGGAGTCGGACTGGACAGAGAACTCTTTTCAAGGTGGGCAAGAAGACAATGGGGAGGATAAGGAAAACCATGGAGAATGCAAGCGACCGTGGCCCCAGCACCAGTGCTCAGCACCTGCTGACCTAGGCTATGAAGGACGAGTGGATTCCTTCACTGATAGAACTAGCTTAAGCATAGGGTCCGGCATTAACCCATTTGATGATCAAGGTTATGTAGACCTGACAAAAACAGAAACTAGTATGCCTAATAGTGCCAAATACCTGCCACCAATTCAAGTGTTTAGTCCTGGTATACCAAAGAATGCAAGTTTGATTAATGGTTTAACAGTGAAGAATGAGTCACCAGAGAGCACATCATCGATCTGTGGACAGAGCAATCCCAGGGAGTACAGCGCTCCTGTCAGTTTGCATGCTGCAGGGCAGAGCATCTACAGGGTGAAGGGTTTAACCCCCATCTCCTTTGGGCTGGAAGATGAACTGTTCAAGTCCTTGGGAAAACAAGTTGCATTCTTTCATTTCCGATTCTGTAATGGGAAGAGGCGACGAGGAGCCAGGCTCAAACCAAAGTTTCACACGCCGCTCTTGGCTCGTGAGCCTTCCCACAGAGAGGGGTCGGGTCTGCCCTTGCCTGTCCGAAGCCGTGGTAGCACGAGGCTGTTGGTAAGACACTCCCCATGGTGGAGGCTGCCTAGACCTAACGCTTACAGTGAGAGCATGTTTTTGATGCGAAGACAAAGTCATTGTATACCAGATGCATACCTTCATCAATGCTGTGAGATGTAACTGTATCCCTTGTGTTTCCCCTTCAGACTCCCAAAATAGACATTCCCAAAATAAAACTGGCATCATCAGGAAGAAGAAAAAAAAAAAAAAAAAAAAAAGTGGGCATTTCAGAAGTGTGCTACAGTCCCCTGCAAAGCTCAAACCATGTGTAAATAGATCTAGGAATTAACAAATATAGTTGTTTCAATCTCCACAAGGTTTGCTGGTGGTGCCACCCGAGCAATGCCACAGCCACCCGCACACACAGTATCTAGTCACACTCACCAGTGAAAGCTGAATAGCAGGGTCCTGGGAACAGATACTGGGAGGGAACAGTCCTTGAAACTGCAGGAAGGTGAACCCACCTGAGATGCATCTATGGAGCAATATGTCAAGAAAGGTTCTGGTTTAGAACTGCCAATTTTTTTTTAGAGTGGGGAGGAAGTTTCCATAGAAGTCCAGGCTGTGTGGGTTATTTTGTGTTCTGCTGTTCTGCTTTCTGTTTATTTCAGGCTATCATTAAGATGAATCAGAAAATTACATCCACTTTTGCAGGTAAAAGACTAAAAGCCATACAGGGTTTTACCAGGTAACTTAGGAATGGACAAACTAAGCTCCTGCTACTCTGTTCTCAGACTCCGATTGAGGTACAGACTCATAATTAACCTATTTTTTTCTTGTAAGATAAAACATGGAATATGAAGAAAACTGTTTTTGTAGTTTTTAAAAAAAATATTTCCTATGGCTAGGGGTGCAGCATAGGGAATTTCGTATATTTCTGGTGCTTTTAGTGGCATTTTTCTTGTTTGTCAGTTTAGGAAACTGTTCTCAGTTGGTTTTAATCAAATATGATTGTGCTTCATGCTTTGAGCCAACCTCTCTCCACCGTAACTTCATCTCAGGTCTTAAAAGAAACCACATCTGTGGAGATGTTCAGTACAGTACTGCTGTCACTCAACAAGTCAAATCAGAGAACTGCTTGCTAGGAATAATGAGCAATTCAGGAGCTGTTTGGTTTCAGTAATGATTTCTAGATGGCAGTGGCATAATTGAATATCAGGTTGCAGCACGAAGGACAGTCAGATGCTGCGTCTACAAGAAGCATTAATGCTGCAATTTGATGCTTTCCACAATGTGTCAGAAGGGCTGCCGGAGCAATCCAAAGCAAATGGAAATGCCATGGATGCCTATGAGCAGGGGATGTGCTTGGGGTTTAGTGCAGGAGGTAAAATTCTCTGACAATCCACAGCTCTGCTTTGGTTAAAGCTGAATTCAGAAAGACAAGTGAGGAATATCAGTAAACCTTATACTAATCGGCAGAGTGCTGTTGATCAAACTTGGCATCAAACAGCACCCACCAGCTCTGCCCTGCTCTTGAGGTGATGTTAAACCCTTAAGGGAGCACTGAATTAGGACCTAAGTAAGCAGGCTATTCCCATCAGCTCCACTGAATAGGCATCCTGTTACTATTATTTGTTACAATAAGACATTTGGAGGAGTATGAATAAGTAAGTCTTTGTGAGCATTTATTGTACAATTCATTATCATTTTAGCAGTAATAACTTAATAACAGTATTAGTATTTAGCTAGCATTTGCAAAGTATTTTAATATTAAGTAGTCAGGAGATTATCTAACACAAAGAGATGGCAAGGTTTGAATTCCGCCAATTTCTGCTGCTTCTGTCTTTGATGCGCTATTTTAAAAGCAGTTTTATCAATAGCAAAAGGCTTTGTGAGTAACCAGGAGTTGGAGTGTGGCTTCAGATTCCTTTGATCTTTTTCAGACTTTTTTTTAATCTTGTGGGATCATTGGCTCTTATCTGTCATCTTAGTAAGCCTTAGCTGTTGTCTGTGTTCTCTTTAGCTGCAGCATATGTTCCAAGTCAGATTTACTAAGGAAATTTGAGAAATGGTGAAATATGCAACTCTGGGGCATCTCTATGGTGCCTTTGTTTTAAATTATTCACAGTAATAATAATGCATTGAAAGTCCATCTTATAGCTGACTCGTGTCTGAGAGAATGGTGGTGTAAGTGCAATTCTTTGTAAGAGTAAATTAGAATGACAAACTGTTACGGATGACAAAACTTCTTCCCAGCCTGCCAGAGCAGTTGAAGAGCACTGGACTGCATGTGTGCTGTTTGGGGAAGGATATAGCTTTTTAGGTGTGGATTCATCAATGATAACTCTGCTACTCATACCATTTATCTCACTAGGAGAACAATCTGCCATCGTAGTTCCAGTGTGGTCAGGTTAGAAAACAAACCACAAACCATTGTATAGATAGCAAGTGTTCATTTCTTCGCTAAATGCATATTTATAGAGTAGATAGGAACCATTTGTAAGGTAAGTCCTTTAAAGTTCTATAATATTAAGTAGTGGTTATTGGTCTGATATATGCTGCTCTTGATTCTACACACTAGACAAAAAAGCAGTGCTTTGTGAAATGCAGTGTTTTCTCTTAATGCCACTGGTGATAGGAAGTAGTTCTCTTCAGTTCAGAAGCCTGTGCCCTTATTTGCTGCTTGCTAACGTAAGCAATAATCCCCCTCTAATGGTATCTAAGTGTTCTGTATCTCGTACTTTGATCGTCTATCTGGTGACAATGTAAAAATATTAGGCTAATATAAAAAGTATTTAATTGTATTTATTAACTGTTGATACTGAGATTGTCTGTGACCTGTGTTTTGTATTTTTATCGTGTATCTTAGTAGTGGTGGAATTTGTATAACAAATCTTTCCAATAAAGAGCTGAAGTATCCCTTTTCCGCATTGACACAACCCGCATCAGTTTCAGTTTACGTATTGAGCGTGTTTGCAGAACTAGGAGGTAGGTAGTGAAAACTTTTCTTTTTGAATTTATGCTGGTTTTGAGCAATGGGCTTCAGGCTGACTGAAGCTGCTCCAAACTGGCTTGCACGCTATTCACTGTGAGTGCTAGAGGGGTTCACTTAATCCCCACTCTGATAAGTTTCCTGTGCACACTTTTTAAATGTGCAACTCTGAGGAATGTCTGCGTTGCAGAGAGCAGTATAGCACCAGACCAGGGAGCTGTTAACCCATTTCGATTTGCACTAAAGGTGGGTGGAAACACATGTATATAATTTTTCTTTTACCTAGAAGTGCCATCGATTGTCCTTGCAACTTAAAACCATTCAGTATTTGATTTAGATTGCGTTATTAACACTGAAGGACAATGTCAAAGCAGACGACTAACTTATGCCACATTTATAGTGGTACATTGTCATAGACACTCCACTCTGTTTTTGGAACACTGTGTGTCAGTGAGAAATGCATTGTCCTATGGGCAGATAAGATGAGGCATAACGAGTTCCATGTTTAGAGAAATGACTGCTGTAGTTCAGGTCCACTCTCTCTTCACTAACTCCTCCCTACCCTGGCAATGGTCTGCAGGAAAAAAATAGGAGAAAGATTGGTCTAAATTAGGGGCTGTTTTAGCACAATTTTTTCACTCAGCACTAGTCCCATAAACAAAGCCATTAAAGGGGATACCCCAGCTTTGTTCATGCCTGTAATTTAGGGCAATCTTTCTTTAATTCATACCTTCTTTACAACAGGAACAAAAACTTTCTACCCTTGTATCGTGCAATAAGTAATAACGAAGCACCAACACAACCTCCGAATGTTCGTATTCTTCTCCAGTCCCTGATAATCAGGCGATCGCACTATAATACTTGCCAGCATTAAAGCTAAAGGAAATATAAATCCCACCTCTTAGGGTCTAGTACAACTATTGTATGTCGCAACTGCATCCTGTTAGTGGTTCTTTTGTTTTTTGTTTTGTTCTCTCCCTCTCCTTCACTCCAGAAGAGATCCTGAAACGGGAACAGGGGAAGCTGGCTGAGCCCACCCTGAGTACCTCCATGCATAGATAGCCAGGTGTGGGTCAGCTGCAGCACTGGGTGCTCCTGTTGAACCATCTGTAGTACCTGTTTGTGAAACTAACATGTTCTTTATGCCGTGAATAAATGAAAGCTGATCATTTAGCAGTGTTGGGACTTTCCCTTTGCAATTCTGTTCTACAGTTCACATATGAGTTTATAGTTATAACCATGTATTAGTCACCCATATTTTATTTATGAAGCTGTTTATACAAAAACTGTTGAAGTTTTACCAATATCTTAATAAAACAGTAATTTAAACCACACTCCAGCTAGTCTGTTCCTTTAAAAAGCTAATAAAGACACCTCATCCAGATGGTGGTTGCTGTCCTCATTTTTGTGAAAGATTTTCTTTGTGCTATATAGAGAAGAAAACACAACTCATTGCTGGGCTACAAGGTGTGGTTACTGGGAGAAAAACTGCCCATTACAGCAGCCCATGAGTGATCTGTTCTACAGGCACAAAGGCAATGTGCTGTCACAGCACAGGCACTTTCAGGACCAGCTCCAGTATCAGTTACTTCACTAAGGCTTCTAAACCTGTTTCCCTATCCCTGGTTTAAAATCCAGCAGCATGCAAGTTCTTCATGAGATCAGCATGGCACAAGGGTACTGCTTCCTCCTGCCCCTGCAAATGCTGGACACCAACTCCAGAACACACCATGTGGCTAATTCAAATTTCCTTCAGCTCGGGCCCTTGGTAAGAGGAAAGCATCTGTGAGTGCTGAAGAGGCAGAGCTCTGCCATTACTGCTAATTGGGCTGTGTGTAATAATCAACATGCCACTCTGTGCTACAGTAAACACACTTCACCGTCATAGTGTGCAGCTCAACACAGCCCCCCTCCAGTACTCAGCAGCAGGAAGAAGGTGTGCATAACCCACAGCAAAGCTGCAGCTCCTTCCTTCAGCTAAGCAGCAGAGACTTACTGCACAGAGAGTAAGCACGGGGCAAAACTAAGGAATCGAGGAGGTTCTACTTGAATGCACAGCTTGAGAATTCTCTACGGACTTTCATCAAATAACTCAGGAAAAAAAGTCAGCTCTACCCCAGAAGAACGTTCTGTACTCATCCAGGCATCACCACCATTCATTGCTGAGGAATAAGTCAAGCTTGCTCACAGGGCACTGCTGCTCCAAACAGCCTCTGCTGTCTTCCCTCTTTACACACAAACGTCTTGAACTTCGCACCAGATTTCAACATTCATTTTATTAACAAAGTGCAAACAGTTTTAAACTAGGAGTTGTACAGCACTTACACTGTGGAACATTCATACAGAAATGAACACCAGTAGTCAGATGAGACGAGGACAACTATCAGATACATGCTTTTTCACTAATCAGTTATTCAGCTTTCATCATAGCTTCACAAGTAGTTTAGCAGCTCAAAATGCAATGCACAGCGGCAGAAAGTTTGGCAATGAGTTCAGGTTGGTCCACATCACAGACTGAGGAAAACAGCTTCTGTGCCCACTACTTCAGCCCACCTCCACCCGCTGCAGTGCAGGAAGGCAGCAGCCTCACACCATCCATTCATACCCTTCACAGCAAGGACATTCAGACATCGGCTATTACTCCAGTGACAACAGAACACATCCTGGAACAGGGCTCTAGCACCTTCTGGACATCTTTACAGAGCATCTGGAGCTGGCAGAGCCAGCAGGAATGCAGCTTTCACAATGAGGCCTTCAAAGGTCATTTTACCCCAGTAACAGACTTAAGATGACTGCAGATGAACCACACAATGGTATTTGACAGAATGGAGTGCACACATAGCCATGAACAACAGCCTTGGACTAAGCTCCAGTGAATAAACGTACGTCTTCCCAGGACGTGACCCAGCGAGTCCCAGTGCAGTCATCTATCTGGTGCAAAGAAAGCCAGCTTTCAGTGACACCCTCGTACCAGGGCACTCCTAAGGCTCCAACAGACACAGCCTGACAAGCCAAAATCCTACACTACATCCCAAAACCCAGCCGGAGCTCCCTATTGGCAATTACATAAGCATGCTCAACTCAGCTGCTCTCTCCTTAGCACCACGTCATTCCTAAGGACTGCCTTAAAAAGGCAGATAGCTGAACAGCCCTGAGGAGGCAGGTCAGCCACACATCCCCCTGTGGCAGGCTGTGCAAACACCAATCTGTCTGCTGGAAATTAAAGAGGAATGTTTCCTTTAATTTCTGCAGCTCCAGGAGCAGCAGGGAAAGGTGCATCACAGGGATGCAGCCACCCCAGAAGCCAGCTAAGGCAAACAGTTAGAAATACCTGGTGGTGTCTTCTCCATTAACAAAGCTGAGGTCATCAGGACCAACTTGATCACCTCCTGGGAATGCTGAGCACCGCTCTGAAGCTGAAAGCAAACCAATATTTGTTACCTTCGTCAGGTGAGCAATTGGAACAGAGCAAGTTCACTTTCCATCAGCTGCAAGCACTGCTGTATTGTACTCAATCACCAACACAGCTGTACCAAATGCCTTTGACACTGCATTAAGACTGCTGTGGGGCTTTAATTTAAAGATCACTTCAGCCAAACACAGATGAGTGATGCTTTGATTATTCTGATGAGTTGTCAAGTTTTAGTGCCTGCTGCAGACATACAACAAAGCAGTAAACCAATTACTTGAATGAGCTGTTAGGTCATCCTGCTAATGCAGTGTGAGATGCTTATTCAGGCCAAAAGCCAGCTTCATCCAACATCAGATGTCACCTTACAGCTTTTAATTTCATCAGAAGGTTAAAGCTTTTCAAAGAAACATCAGTGCTGTTTTAAAAACTCATCTCAAGTGCTCAGAGCATGCTCCTGCCAATTAAGATGCAAATGTATGTCTAAGGCAGTGGTTACGTCCCTGAAGTTGCAGCCTACTTAGTGTCAGTGCTGGTACATAGGGAGTTCCAATTCAGAAGAACTAGAGCTATGGGTTTTCCAACACTTCCCCTGGGAGACTCACCTAAGCTGACATCTCAAGGCTACAAAGAGTTCCCCTCTCCTGTTTTGATCTGTTTTTAGTTAGGATCCTAAGAGAGGAGCTCTAAATCTTATTGGCTCTTACTTGTGCTTAATACCTTTATGGCACCACCAGCACTCTCCGCATTAACAGGCACACTGAGGCACCCACAGGAGCATCTGGGAAGGTCTGCTCACACAATGCATTTACCTTCACTTGAGGACTGCACAGAGAAGGCATGGTTAAACCCCTCTGACGTGGAGGTGGCATCCTCCTGCTCTTCATTTTCTGTGTCACATTCAATGTCACTGTCACTGCTCATTCCTGGCAGCAGATGAAGGACATGCTTCTGACATGACCCACCTGCCAAAGAAATGAAACAAGTCAAAAGCAAAAACAGCAGTAAGATCTCTATAGCTAAAGCAATCGATTTTCTCACATGCAAGAGTTATCAGATATCAAGAGCTGACAGAAGAAAGAAAGAGCACGTTCAGAACTAGCTGTATTTACTAGAGCACTGATGAATTTGACAGAACAGCAGGGAACAGCTTTGGAACCAGCCTAGTTTTGCTATGCAGTGTAACTTGAGAGGAGCAGTTCCAACATGCCACCAGCTGAGTGCAGACTCAGGTCCCTTCCTGTCTGAGCTGCACTCCCTGCCAGCTGCTCTGCCTACAAGTAGGACAGAAAACAAAAGTGGCTTTCTGACAGCTAAGGGATACTGCGACCATCTACTCAGATATACCAACTAGGCTGCTCAACCAGCAATACTGTTACATGTTCTCCCTACAAAAGGGAACCACAGCTCTCGATAGACAAGGTAGCTTATTTTGCCAGAACATGAGAGTACATTGGTGTCAGCCAATGACCCCTACCTCCCTTTCAAACAATTTTAGGGGTGAGCAAAGGAGTACATTCTGCTCTTCTACTTCTCCAGAGCTGATGCTCATTGCTAAGAGAAAGCAAACAGTTAAGAGAGGTGCCAACTCTACTGTAGTTTTTCCTCTGAAAGGGAAAAAAAAGTAATATTTGTTTCCTGGTGTTTTTAACAATGAAGTATTTTAGTTTTTAAAACATTTTCCTGTTAAGACTCTCTGCTATAATAGGAGAGCTGCAGGAGCACATCATGATCACGCTGCAGTGACTAAGAGCAGAAATTCAGTTTTGTCACTGAGAGACCTTCTGTAAATGCCAACTCCCACACAATATTGCACACTGCAGATAGAGATGGATGCTGGCACCTTAATATAGGCTTTGTGCTACAATTCAGTCATTGAAATTCAAATTAGTGCAGGGGTGGAAGGCAGGAGAGTTTTAGCAAGATAAGAAAAAAAACTCTTCTACGTGGACTTTCAAAAAGAATGCCAATAATACTTTTTTCCAGCATGGAAAGGATGCAGGAAGGGAGGGGGGAAAAGTTTCCTCCAAGTCTCTAAGGAAACTGGCTTATGTGCCACAACACCCAGTACAAATGGAATACTGAGGGAGGGATTCTAGTGCAAATGTGGAGGTAGTTACCACTGTGGTGTGTCCCTGAAAGCAGAAGCCAAGGTCACTGACTACTGGTTTAACTAGATAAGAAGTTATTTTCAAGGTCATGATAACAACCAGCACAGCAAAACATCCCAAGGCACATCAAGAGGTAGAAAAGCAAGTCCAGAGAAATAGAAGGCACCTTGTCACACTATCTGCTACGTCTTTACATTCATGCTGTACCACAATATCACTATTCATGGACAGCAGTGGCACAGAGGTATTCCCCTCTCATTTAGATTTATACTACAGCTGCTAAATGTTACAGCAAAGTTCAGCAGCCACAGAAACAGCTGTTGTTTTTTCTTTTTCCTCCTTTCTCCTTCAAGCTGCTTCCATTACAGAAATAAATGCTCATAGACTGGAAGCACTGTAACACTGCATTCACCCTCTACAACATCCAAGTTACCTTCTTCTGGTCCTGCTGAAGCACCCTCAGGAAGCACGCCCTGCAGCTCACCAGTTTCAGAGCTGTCTTCCAAACCACCTGACTGCGTCCCCTCTGTGCGATATCCTTTCGGATTTGATCTGAAAGAATTTAGGAGAGATACAGAAATCCACATTAGAAATGTGACCTTCATACAGCTTTGGAAAAAAACTCCTTTCAGTGCCACATCTTGTTTAACTCATCAAGTTGTATCCAGTTCCAGCTCTGACTAATTTAAACGTACTGAAGATCTCAAAAAAAAACCCTCAAAGTTTATGGTGAATATATATTTTAAAAGTGATTTTTTGTTGTTTAGAAAAAAATTAAGTACTCCATTGAACTTGGTGTAGTTACACAACTGTTATTATGAAACTGCTGAAAAAGTCACAGTGAAGAATTTTCTCTGAAGAAACCTGAAGTGGAAACCTTCAGTGAGATGATGTTATGGCAAGGAGTTGTGGGGCAGGAGACTGAGCCCAACTTTCAAATCAAAGGATCAGACTACATCAACAGCTAATCAAAATCAAAGAAAAAAGAAGAAAAGTACAACTTGTACTCTGGTTATAGAACCAAAAATTGATATCCACATGGAAGAACAGCAACCAATTAAACTTTGAAGTGATTCGGTGTTACAAGCACCTCATTTCAGCAGATTGGTATTTTTTTCTTCACAGATCAAGGGAAAAAGAGAGAAGAAAGGACGAGATGAAGGAGAGAACACACAAAAAATCCTTACCCAAGAGCACCAGCTTTTCTGGTCTTCTCCACAGCAGCTAAACCGTTTAAGCCAGAAACTCCCACATCAGAATCTGACCCTTCACAAGGCCTTTCCTCTGGCTTAGGCAGTGCCTCAGAAGCATTACTGCTAGCCAGGGGCCTGGGACAGTGATGCCGACTGCTTGACTTTGAACTCCCTGCTCCACCTGAGAAAAGAGGGAGAAATGCTCAAAGCACGCCCACTTTTAGAAGAATAAATCCAGTCATTTTACATCACTGGTTCAGTTCCAGACATGTAAAAGCATACCCTCCACACCAACCTTATGTTTTCTAAGCATCGCAGAGGATGCCATGTTCTCAGACCACACACACAGTCTCTGTTCCCCCATCTCGTGCAGTTAAAGTTCATCTTCAAGTAACACAGACACTCTCTTCACTACTTTTCCCAGCTACAGATGCAAGGCTGCTTGGCAGCAGCAAGGCAGCCACTCAAGTTGTGAATGAGGCTGAACTCAGGCACAGTGGCTGCTTACACTGTGTGCACTGTTCTCATGTGCAGAGAGGTCTGTGCTGGTACAGCAGCATTAATTAGTTTTGCAAACAGATCCAGCCAAGTTTCAGGCAAACTTCAGTTGCCACATAAAGGACTTTCTCAAAAAAAAAAAAAAAACCCTTTTGTACAACAGATACAACACACCTCCCAGCACAGATGACCTCGCTTACCTTCACAAGTTTGCCCGTCCCCCTTTAACCGAAGATTATTATCCCCACAGTCCATAGCTCTTCGTAGAGACAGGCTCCCTGCTGCTCCAGACCGAATAGGTTTGGGTGAATCTCTCTTCTTACTCGCAGCTGCAAGCACAGTTTAAGATGCAACAAGTATTCAACCAAACTGCTTACAGTATTCTGCGTTCGTGCTCATTTTAAGGGAATTTAATGACCAATGAGACTAACATGGAGCTTAACTCCCCATCGTGCACAAAATTCCTCCACCCTTCTTGTCAAAAGACATGGGACAGAGGAAAGCTTAAGTAAGCTGGGAGTTTTCAGCCCCCAGGCTGGAAAGTAGAAAGGATAAGGATAGCTAAAAATCACCTCTCATGCTGTTTGTGACTTCCCAAATTCACTGTTTCCTGAGCTGGTGGCAGTGCTGCAGGAACTTATCTAAGTGTAGGAATGGAGGAGTGATAACTGGAACAGCAAAATACCAAGTTTTGCTGTCACCACATTTCAATACAAGTCACAAGATTGCTCCTGTTTTTCAGAGCATTTATGTCCCACTCCCTCCTCTGAGTACTTACAATTCCTTATGTAACAACTGGTCACTGAAGACTTGGTCAGTAGTTCCATTCCTATTTCTTGCAGCTTGCTGCAGCCGTCTGTTCCACAGGCAGCCAAAGCACCTTGCTCAATGGAGAAGAAGTTGGGCTGCCCATCGCATGAGCCAGCATTGCTGCTCCTTACTTCTGATAGTTGGTTTTTTACGTCAGACATTTTGCTTCGTACTTCAGCCATCTGAGTTTTAAGTCTCTTCAGCATCTTCAAGTCAGGTGGCACACGCCACATCGCCTGGTGCCTCCGGAGGTCTCGATCTTTTAGAGAGTATGATGATGCTTTACCAAAGAGAAGAGTTGAAGAACAGAATAGGTAAGTAAACTGTTCTCAGATAAAAATGGACATCTGTTTTTAATAGCCGTAAGAATTCTACCTTTTGCCCTACTGTAAATACAAGGGATAAGATGCTTTCTTTTGTACTCCTACAGCACTGTAATTTAGGATGCTAGCATTGCACAACCAAGGGACAGCAGATTTCTATCCTCTGCCTGAGGAAGGGCATAGACCTTGCTCTTTAGAAAGAGCAGGACCTCTGATACTGTGGCATAAATTCTGATGACAGCTGAGCTACCCTATACTGCCAGATAAGCTTGAGTTCATGAGCCTGGTTGCTAGTTAAAATGTCAAATTTGTTAAATGTTTTCTATAAAATGTGTTAAAAGTATAAGATTCCCATACCACCATTTCACATCAACACACAGAACTCAAAGAAATCTGGAACTGGGGGAGAAATCCCCTTAAGTAGATGACACCACAAAATTGTGCCAAGAGTCAATACAACTCTGATGTCTGTTTGAAGTGCTGTAAGTTCTATAACTGTTTTATTGCAAATTCAGCTGTTCAGAGCTTTTAAAAACCTTCAACTGAGGAAGTGGAGTTCAGCAAACTCCAAATATAACAGCAGCTTTCTCTTATTTGCATGACTTGAATAAGATCTGGGAACAGTCAAACCATACACGTACCTCAGCAGCAGGTAACTCCAGCTGCACGGCCAGTAGCTTAAGATGACCAAGAACCCATTAAATACAAAAGACAAGACTAATCTTGCCTAAATAGCACAGCTCAAAATGCAGTGTCTTCTCAGTTTGAGCTGTTAGATTCAAGCAGGAAAATGATGAAAGCCATGTCCCTTTTGCCCTCTGCTTGCTTTTTTTACACAGTTTTCCAGTTCTAAGTACCTTCTTCATATAGCAGTAAATTCCAGGATTTATCTCCTCATTCACATACACTGTGCACCCAGTACTCTCAGCCACTAAATGTACAAGTTGTGTGAAGCAAGAGGTGTAACTGCTTTTCTCACCAGATAGCTGTTTTGAGTTGTTTTGTCTTCCAGTGCTAACCCTTTCTAGAAAAGGGCCTTTCATTCATCTCCCACAGCGGCTTTGAAATGAACTGCATGAAATGCATCACTACAATGTTACTACACAAAACAGCCAGCCAGTTCAGTCACATCCCCCAAGACAAGACAAGACGATACTCCCTGATAAACACTTCTGTTTTCAGTTGAGTCATACAGCGTTCTCATGCTGAGGTCACCCATCAAGACAAAGAATGTGTTAAGATGCAGCATACTGATGAGCACAGATGAGGATATGAAGAAGTCTAGCTATCAGTGTAAGTGATGGCTCGTCATTCTCTTTCTCCCTCTTCACAAATCTACTTCTAACTCTGGAATTGCATTCTCAAGAGACAGTTCCAGTTTGGTATGAAATTGAGATTTGATGTGCAGTTACCTCTGCTCTGTAGAATAGAGGCAGGTGGACGTGGCTGGAGGCCCCAGAGGTTCTCCATACCATTTCTGTCTTTCAGATCCAACAGGTGGATTAAAATCAAGGGATCAATATCCAGTAAACTGCTGCTGGCTGCTGAGCCCAGGGCACTTCCTCCTCGCCTTGAGGGTCTTCCACTTGCACTGGTGTAGCCATGGCTGGTACCTAAGGAAGAGTTAGGGGAAATAGCATGCATATAAGTGACAAGAGTTGGGGAGTTCAAGTAGATGAGGCATAAAAGCATTCCAAGAAATGTAACAAGATATCAGTATTATTTCATGGACTTATGCGTTCTGAAAGCAGTCGGATATACTTCAACAATGTTTAAGCTAAGTACCACCACAGGAGAGGAAGGGAGGAAAAAAAAAGCATTTGGCTCATATCTTCCATGTAAATCTCTTAATAAATAGAGTGAATAGATCAATTAACAAATCAATACAAGGAGCATTTATTCTCAAGGCACGCACATAAACTTTCTACCTTTTTCACCCTCCCCATTAGACTTCCACTGCAGCATTTCTGGTGAATGTCAGTTCTGATCAGGTCATCTCTATGGTTATCTCTATCACATACAAATATGCATATATTCAACATTTCAGAGTCCCATTAGCCTACGGCTCACGGTTTGGATTATAATGATCTCCAGAAGGTGTGAGATCTTAGAACACCTTTCTACTTAAACAGATTTAATAGATTTTCAATTTAAATGTCTTTCTTCTTGACTTTTAAGATTATTCACCCCCTTCCACGTAGTTCAGGCTTTACAGTGCACAAAAATCTAGGGTGAATGCATCACATGTTCAAAGGCCACACAGATATGAGTGAAAAAAAAAAAATGTTTTCCAATTTCATTTTATTGAAATTGAAGGATTTTCTAAGAGGCATCAAAGTCTCCATCCTAACTTCCACATCATTTTAAACTTCTCCAGATTTCCCCCCACCCTTCTGGTTGTTTTTAACCAAACCGATGAGATGTTTCTGCTACACTGCAATAATCAGTACAAACTACATGACGCAGCACTTCCAAAAATAGAAATGCCTGCAGAACACACAGCTTGACGTTGCTTCCAAAAAGAACAGGGGAAGAAGTCCAGCAGTGCTTTGCATATATAGGAATTCTGAAGGCTATTTTTCATACCTGATGCCCCAGGAGCAGCAGCAGCTGCTGCATCTTCCATGAGATCTCCTTCTTCCAACTCCATATTATTACTATATTCCACATCGTTTTCTCCAGACCTTAAGAGGAGATTGGGGTGGAAATGGCAGAACACAGTTAGATTCTGGATGCTCTCCTTAAACATTATGGCACGCACCATTGAGAAAGACACAGAAGCACCATGAATAGTTCCTTCTGCACTCCAAACGACACAAATTAGTGTGTGTTAATTAAATGACTGACTCACTAACCAGGAGTCTAAAAGTGTCACACAAATCCAGACTGTAAAATCTCATCCTGTAAACTCCTGTATCTGTACATGCTACAACACATTCTCACGTTTTAATGAACGTTCTAGGACTTGACATTAGTCTGTCAGCTAAGAAAATTAAGTTCTCTGCTTTCCAGTAACTACCTGTCCTCATTGCACTCCTTGATTATTGTACTCCTCCTACTGCATCACTTTCTAATACCAAGCTCTATTTCATTGCGGCGTTGATCAGTATAGAAACAAATTCCTTACTGTTTTGTCAAAGAATCTTTACAGACTATCAAGGGAAGAACCACTACAAAAGCAAAGGAAGAGACCAGAAAGTAAAGAACCAGTGCCTGGAAACTCTTTGTTTAACATCAACTCCATCAGCTTATGTTGTTTCCAGCACAGGAAATATCCCTTATGTTGCACTGACTCCCAGATACACTAACTGTAATATAACAAATGAATTTTTACTGCTTGGGAAACACAAGGTGATTATCGGCGATTTTAAGTTACTTACATAGTTTCTTCATCAATATCATTCTCTTCAGTGTTGCTAGTTGCTGTTGAACTAGCTGAAGAGCTGCTGCCATCAAGGTGGTTCACCTCATCTTCTCCAGCAAGATCTACATCCAAATCACCATCAGAGAGTTCATGCTACAGAACAAGAAGAAACATTTCAACTCAGAACTCACCAGAATCTTTCTCTCCACAGAGGTGTCACACTGCCACATAGAAGTTTGAGTCTGGAAGCACAGTAAGAGCTGGTAACAAGCAAAGTTACGTTTTATAGCTGCAAGTGGGAAACCTCCTTACAGTGGGATCAAGTAGCTCTGTTCCACAACATCTCCCTAAGATATCTCCTGCTGTCAAACCCACTATCTTCTATTTCCACACAGAGATTAAGTCTCATTTACAATTCAAAACTTCACAAATGTTTCTACTGCTAACCTATTATAAAAAGCTACACAAGAGAAGGCAAAATAAAGACGGTTCCTACATTGAAGTCTTCATGCTGTATCTTCTCTTCATCCTCGTCCTTGTTATCTCGCACTAACCCCGGAGCAGCAACACTCTCAAGCAGTGCTTCAGTGCTTGGTCCAGACTTTTTTGATCTCGTTTCTGGTCCATCATCGTTCTGGGGACTGAGGTGAGTGTCTGGAGGCGAAATGCCTCGTGACTTCTGAGTCCGGGAAAGCTCAATTGCGAGCCTCTTAATTAGAGAGACGCACAGAAACACACACAGAAGATAACAATGGAGCAGCATCATTGAATCAAATCCTTTTTGTTGACTTGCACATGTATTATATTAAATGCCAGCAAAGCACAGTACGTGTAGCTATCCAAGTAAACAAAAATGCCAAATACGAGCTTCATAACCTAGAACACTTAATTACTAGGCAATAAAAGGAGATTTTTATATCAATATACATCAAACTTACTTCTTTGAGATTATTTATTTGTTGGATATAACTTGTCTGAGCAGCTTCCAACTGAGCAATGTACCAGTGCTGATCTCGACACTTCTGGAAAAAGGTTGGTGAGCGCACCTGAAACCTGCAAAACAACACTGGGGAAGTTTCAATTTCCTGACACAGTCTGAAAAACCCTGCATAAGAACACTGGATGATGTGAGATGTCATCATAACAGACATCATGGAGGGGCAGCCCTGCCCACAGCAGCAGGGTTGGAACTAGATCATCTCTAAGGTCACTTCCAGCCCAAGCTATTCTGTGATTCTATGAACACGTACTTCTGTACTCAATATCCTGAACGCAATGAACAGTAATAGCAGGAGCAATTATAGGAGAGACAACGTATTATTGTCCCAAACCAATACTAGCAAAATCAACAACTACAAAGCATGTGACAGGAGCAAGAGTAGATCCATGTAGTGATGTCTGAAGTAGATGGATAAAGTTTCTATGTTTGTCCTAATATTGCAGTTTCCTTTGCCAGCATTACCTCTCTTACATTACAGACTTCCTTTTTTCATTCCCAAAGCTCTCCCATGCTCACTACAATTCTTAGAGAGAGAATACATACCCTTCCTTTACCAGAGTTACCTACAGATCTCCACTCAAGCAGTATTAGTGTCAAGCATAGCTCCTTCTCAAACAAATACCAACTTGTCTCAACTTGCTTTAGCAAGCTTGTTCCTTTAACACTTATGACAGTAAAACCCATTTATGAAAATCACATCACAATTATTTTAAATTCAACTAATTGTTTTTTTTTTTTTTTTTACCTCAGTAGTACGTATGATACTTTATGAAATAATAGCAGAAACCCCCCCATGATGTCTTTCTTACCTTAGGATCACAGTGTCATTTTGTCTGTTTAAATAGCCTTCGTTGGCTAACAAGTCTAGACGAAAGAATCTGTTGTAACCCCAGCATTCTCCAACTTCAAAATCAGAGGCAAACTCTCTAATTATGTTTTTAGTGGGATCATTGGTGGACTGGTGAACCATTTCTACACGGTACTCATACCTACACATAGGAAGATCACAAGGGAAAGACCAAAACAAAGAGGTCAGAACTGCTGAATGCACCAAGCCAAAGCAAACTGCCCTTTCTGAGAAGCTAGCATGTCCACCTGGAGAGGTGATTCAGTTGTAAAATGTTACTGAAGATAAGAGAATATCAGGGAAAGAAGGCAGTAGCAGGGAGTAATCTGGTAAACCAAGTCTACAGCTGCATGCTAGGAGATACACACTCTCATCAGGTGTTAAGCCAGTTTGCTTCCTTCCTTGAGCAAGCCACTGAATAACAGCCTGAAAATATCTTCAGGCTCAAAAGCCAGCAGGAATCTCATCAGTCTTTTCAGCACTGACTTCACCAGTCCCTCGCAACACTACAGGACTTGAGGCTGCTCTTTTCCAAACCCTTCAGATGCTTTAGCAATAAAAAAAAATAAAAATACACCAACAAAAAACACAACAGTATCAAAAGCCACCACTGTTCTCAAAGGAGGTTTGCTTACTTGGATGTCTCTGGCAAGCCAGCTGACAGCTCCAGGAACACAGACAGGTAGTAGCCCCGTACGACTCCATTTCCATCCTTGAAAAAATATAAAATAAAGAAATAAATTGATTAAAAACAAAACCAAAACCAGACAAAACCCACCTCTAAGCACTCTTGAAGGTTCAGGAAGTAGTTTCAGGAAACAGTTTCAATCACATTTTCAGCAGTAGCCCATTTCTTACACTGCAGTTTTGATTTCTTCTACTCTTCTGTGACCTAGAACCCTTCCGTAATTTGAATCAATGCAGAGTTCACATCTGGAGGTGCATAAGCACCTTATTTGTATCACTCACGTAGAGCTCAAAGCAGAGCTTTAGTTATTCTATTAAGATTTAAGAGCTCACTTAAGTGGCAGACTGAATAGACAAACAGTTGTCAATGTACTGGAAAACAATTAACATAACAATGAAAAAGCAGTGAAAGACAGCTCCAAATCTATGCATCAGTTTGTAACTGTCCAGCCTCCCCTCAAACTCTCAGGATGAAAACAGCTCAGGTTAAATATTAGTTCTGAAGTACTTTGTGTAAAGCTGTATTTCAAAGCCACTTCATTTTTGAAGGAAGAGTCGTTTTTACTTCTTCAGAAGAACAAACAATGTGAAAAAGTTTTGTCAGTTAACACAGAAACTGTGTCTGAATCACCAGAAAAAAACATTATGACAGAACTCCTTTTACACTCATTACCATCAAGAACAAAGAATGGTTCGACTTCAACCCTTTAGATTGAAGAAGTGATTCAACTTACCGTTTGAAAATTCATTTTAAAGCCTTTTAACAGCACACCTTACACTGTCAATCCCAAACGTACACCACCCTGAAGACTTACACAGCAGCCCACCTATGTACTGCTAGAATACAATGCTGTGCATACACATTAACCAGATTAACTTCACTGAGAACATTCAGTGAAGGATATCTGGAGGCAGAGAGGGAACACCCCACTGGCTCACGATTAATTCTGCAGCCTTATGTTCCTCCCCTCCCCCATCTTTCTACCTATGTCTGTCACAAAGAGAAACTAACTGGTATTTCCTCACAGGAGAAGCATATGCAGGGGAGTTTGGATGTGATAACAATTTTAGTTGAAAATGTAACTCACTGGGTAAACTTTTAACCTCCAACAAAGTCCTGACACTTGAAGAGGTGGACTGTAAACAGGATCTGCTCGCTGACGCAATGTACTATTGAGAGAGGAGAAAAAACATTTGCTATTGGGACAAAGCAAAACCCTCCATACACTGCACATACATTTGCACTCTGTAGGACCATCCTTCTTGCTGCATGGATGTGTAGCAGCATGAGGCCATGCACAATGTTAAGTGTCCTTAAGAAAATATATATATTCCTTGCAAAATTATCCAATCTCTGGTATGAAGAACAATAAGTACCTCGTCTTTATAATGAAAAATCCTTATCAAATTCCAATTTAGTTAGGGTTAAACTGCTGTGCACCTGGGAAATGAGATTTTGACCAAGTCTGTCATAGTCTTCATTGAAAGCTGTTAGACATTCAGTGCTTTAAAAAATATCACATATGAACAGAAGAAACAGAAAACGACTCCTCGGAGTCGCAGAAATATCGTAAGATCCATTCTTACCTGAAGTTTTCCAATACAAAAGTAGTTGAGTCATAGGCTGGAACCAATTCACTAGAATGAAGAAAATACATTAGAATTCACTGAATGAGGTGACACTGAAAATCCCAACTTTTTGAATCTTCAGAAGCACTTCAGATCACTCAGCTCATCAGAGCCACTGACGTTCACTGGGACTACACTGAGTTCATTCAGCACTTCTGAAAATTGCATTTATAAACCATTCTCCCCAGCACCTCTCCAAGTGATAAAACACAAAATCAAGTATTCTATACTATGAAGAAAAAGCAGCTGAAAGTATTTGAAGATAGATAAGAGAATTTGCCCCATTACCTCTAACGCCTAATAATCTCTTAATAGATTGAATTTAATATAAAATTCACAGCATTTCTCATGCTTGCAGTTCTATGGGGATGATTTGCAGTCAGCTATCTTGAACTCTGCAACCTCCTCAGAGCCCAGCAGTAACAGCACTCTCTTCATGAAGAAGTGTTAGGAAGTGATTTTGTCTAAATATTCTGAATTAAGGTGACCTGCAGAGGCATCTCATGAGATCCTTGCAATTATACACTGAACGATCCTATTAATTAGAGAAAAAGGACAAACCAGTAAACTACGTGTAAAAGGGAAAAAAAAAAAAAGAAATCTAGTCAGCTGGAACCCACTGTTCTGACTCCCCAGCAGGGATACAGACTTACAACAAAGGCCCTGCAGGAACAGAAAGCCTGCATGAGGCGTGGGCTGCTAAGGGAAGGCACACAGTTGGACATCTCTGGTGTATGAGCTTGGACACAAACCGAATCAGGGATATCAAGTTCAACACCAAGAAATGGATGGAACCACACTACCAGATTTCTCACGTGGCTAAGTATGACTCCCCTCCACCAGAGGTGGTTATCAGGGAATCTCTCTAAAACCAACCTAACCATCAGAAATTTATCGCCCATTCTTTTAAACCCACATATTAAAATACCTGCCGTTGATTTACATAAGGCTTATGCACATCAGCACACACCCTACCTCCCAGACTCACTACAACGTCCTCCTCCATACAGCTGAAATCTGTTTCATGGGATGTGGGATATTCTCCTCTAATTATTTTGTAAGTAGTAAAGCAGTTCTAAGATGCCATTCATGTTCAAACTGCAACAGAGAGGAAATGCAACCGTTACCTTGTGAAGTCAGGAGGAACAGGAGTAGTGACAAATGAGGCCATAGGCTTCCGGTGAACCTGCTGGAACATCATCAGGATCTCTGAACTTTTGGATATCAGCTCACTCTTACTGCATGACCGTAACTATCAGGGAACACAGAAAGAACGATGCTGACACCATCACTACAAAACAGGTATCGACCACTTTGGATTTTAAACAAATAGCTCTATCAAGTAATACTTGAAAAATAAGTAAATAAGAAAGAAGGTCAACTGAAGAACTATCCATGTGGTTATATATACCAGTGTTACATTTCAACTGTTTTCATAATCACCTGATGTTCTACTTCTTGAAGCAGGGATTCCAGAAGTTCAGTTTCTTGGGTAAGAGATGTCTTTTGACCTGTTTAAAGAAAGGAAGACCTGTTTAAAAACAAGATGACACACTCCCAAGGTTGATTGAGAAAGCATTTTAGAAGCAAGCCTACGTTTTTAATTAGAGCTGTAGCAATGAACTCATTTGAGGTTAAGACAATATTGAAACATCCTCTGTGTCCCAGAAATGGCAGGTTTATTGTTTCAGGGCACTTTCTTGAACAAAAAAGCAGGACTGACTTCTCTGCATTTGCTTTCCTCCAGAAATCTCTTTTATATTAGCAGACACTTTGCAAGTCCACTATTTCTCTGGACTTTGATGATTGTTTTCTTCATTAAAAACAGCAACAACAAAAATAACAGCCCACCAATGGAAAAAAAAACATTTAAATGTGTTTGTGAACTTCAATAGGCACGAAGACTGAGACAAGGAAGAACAAAAAAAAGACCTCTGTCACCTCTGTTGCTTACCAGGCAACAATAAAGACTTCAAGTCCTTACAGTTACGTTAAGAGAGGGCACCATAACAAAGATGCCTCTCTTGGCTAACACCAATGACCATGGAAACACACTGCCACTGTGAGAAAAAGCACTGAATATCTTCCAATTAAGCTCAGGTGTTCTCTGAGCTATTTATTATACAGGAGTTTGAACAAGCTACCTCCAGCAACTCAGGGCTGCAATGCAGTAACTACAATATTAAATACAACCTTTACTGCAGGTAGTTTTCTGCCAGTTTCCCAGCTTAATACCATTAAATTGCATAAGCAGTCATGATCCTATGCTAAGAAAGCTCCTCAGTGGATGTACACATTTTGAATACATGGCTCCCATTTGTACCCACCCATCAATGTTATAAGCTTATTCTTCAGCTGTGTGTCCAGCCGGGCGATCATCATCTCCACTGCATTCCTGATCTCCCGAACTCGTTCATCCTTTGCACTGCGCACCGCCTCCACGTTCCTCTCCTAAAAGAGGGTTCAGGATAAAAAAAAAAACAAAACACTATGCACAAAGAGGGAGTACTCACACTTTTGCACATTGTACTCATTTACACGACCCCAGAGATTATAAATCCATAGAATGGGTTGGGCTGGAAGGGGCCCTAAAGATCACCTCGTTCCAACCCTCCTGCCATGGGGCAGGGTTACCACCCACTAAATATGCAACAAGGCCTTCTAGAGGCCCTTCCAGCCCTTCCCTATGAGAAAAAAATAAAAATCCTGGTCCTAATCAACTCAAGCTTCCATGTTTAGAATAAGCAAATAGGAATGTGTTTTTAGATGAGCTACATTACAGGTTATTCCTGTTGCCAAACTAAGTACTTCATTATGATGTTATAAATATCCTTCAACTCATGTTGAACACATAAGTGTGCCCTCTGGTGGGTGACCAAAGGTTAACAGCAAACTTGAGCAACATTTTCTCAACACAAATTCACCATACAAGGATTATTCAGCATCAAGTTTAGGAATACAACTAACAGTGCTTCTTCTGTAACTTGGCTGTATAGAAAAAAAGAGTTACTTAACTGGAAACAGGAAAAGTTGGATAGAACTTCTGCCCTTCTTCTTGCAAGGGATTTTTCTACATTTTACAAACACTTCCAAGTGAACCCTTTGGCAACACAGTGTGGTCACATCTGCACTGAAGCAGAGCTAAGCCACCACTGCGTGCAGCCAACAGCTGCCTGAGCTACAGCACACCCAGGAACCACTGACATTTGTTCCTAAACAGGCTGTATTCAGGCTCCAGCACACTTGTATTTTATTTTCCCAAAGGAAAGGGAATAAGATCTGCCAGAACAAAGCACTTGTGTGCTGGTTTGGCACAGCAGACTGCACATTTTGTGTATTACCTTCAAAGAACTGCCTGAGTTTACCTTGACAGACCACACTCCAAAAGAATAATTCCCTGCTCGCCAACGCACACCTTTTCTGTCTCACAATTGCAAAAACAATATTGAGAATGTATAAATGTAACTAACAAGTGAAAAATCTCTCCATATGAGATAATGTTTGCTTTCACAGAATGAACGGCACACAGGTACCAAAAATATCTGAGCATATGAAGTTGTGTACTATTTCCATTATCCTCTGACAGTGGCACACTGCAGGAAAATGGGCTGCTATTTTGAGTCAATTTCTTACCACTTCTTGCACTAAACTGATCAGTTCCATGAGTCTCCTCCTGAGCTTCGCCACTTCTTCGTTGACTTTTGTAACGTGTTGTTCATATATTTCTGCCAGTGGCTTAAAAGTATGTCCTCCATGCTGTTAAAAGTGATAATAAATACATCAAAAGAGGAGAACAGAACATCATTTTAACTTCAGTCTGCTCCTATTAAATTACTGACAGAGAGGGGAAGAAAGCCTCCTTGTGTATGGAAAAGTGCCAAAGCAGACACCAAGTAGGAAGTCTGTCTTTTACTTCCCTTCATAAGAAGTCATGAATTTGCCTTTCATAACATCCAAACTTCCTGTCAAGAATTATTTGAAGTCCCCTAAAAATACACTGCTTTATTCACTGGGCAGCTCTAACCAATCAGATAGAGACAGAAGGACTATTACTACTAAAACACCCTTCCCAAACAAAAGCTGCATACTTACAGCAGCATTCAACCACCTCTATTCCAAAGCATTACAGCATCTCTCCCTGAAATATTCTACTGAGAGGATAATAAGCAGTGTGGTGAACTGCAATGCTAATACACCTTTGCAGATATTCAGGAATACTACCCAGAATGTTTCCACAACGTATTATCTAATTGCTCTGAGAAAGACTGCCTCCTTTACCCATAAAATTCCTCACCATCACCTACTGTTTGTCCACGACATCTTGAAGCTTGCTACCTTCCTTGTTATTTTAGCTTCCTTTCAGCAAAAATTCACTTTGCTTCTCTAATTAGAAACACAAGAGATTGCCTTTCAAAACCCACATTTACAATAAGTTACAAAAGCATGCACAGCTCTAGTACTGGCACGGTAACTCAAGAGCCAAAAATCAAGCTTCATAGTTCCTCCACTTCCTCAGACTGCAGCTGGACACGATGCTGGCAGCTCCTCACTGCAGCACCCTGCTGCATTCCGGCAGGCTGCTCTTACCATTCCTCCCCAGAGCGCACACTGGTGGCAGATGCACTTCTTACAGGTCCAGCAGAACACACTGAGCTTTTCATGATGATTTTCACACCTCAAGTAAAACAGAAAAACAACATATCAACCACAGAGAATACATATAATAAAGTCCAGAACTCCAGTAGAGCATAAAGCATTAGCATAGATTCACAAGAACGGTCAACAAAAATCTTCTGTAGAACAAACATCCCTCGTATTGTCAGGAGGGATTCCACAGAGTCTATTCATAAAATCAGACTTATGCCCAGCAGGTAGAGGTTACTGCCCTGAATTAAGCCCAGCCCAGCCCAGGCAAACCCCCACTGTGTCTCTGCCTGCTCCTCCACCAAGTGGAGCTTCTCAGGAACTTGGAGAAGGCACAGAACACACCATTAGTTGCTGTCCATTGTTCAGTGTTTCTTCTCACATTTTCTCTCATTTAAGCTCTACTCATTCAAATGAGAAATGGTGTAATTTAGGAGCTTTGCATGCTATAATAACAGAAATGAACTCCGACTTTCAGAGACAACATTGATGACGTCCATTCAGTAACGGCACAATTCAGCTTTTAAATCAGAAAACAATGTTTGTTCCGTGACTTAAAATAAAAACAAGATGACATTAAAAGCTCATTCCCATAAGGCAAACTGCAAACCCTTCATGTGAGGAATGCTCTATTTACTTGTCTTTCTCATTTTCTTCGTGCTTTGTGAGATTGCACAGTTGAAGTGTATCGAGCTGCTGTGTGACCTCCTCCGCCCAGCGGCAGTTGACGAGCTCTCGGAGCTGCAGGGGGGCTCTGCAAGAAGCATTGCTAAGAGTTACAGCGAGAACTGTGCTCAGGAGCTAGAAGAGCACACTGAGATGAGATCAGTTCACCAGGTCCACGTCAATCAAAAAGTCAATAGTTGTTGCAGAAAGATAGCAATGCAATTTAAGCTGACTCGCCCTTAGTGGAGGAAGATCAAACCACCCCACAACTACACAGGGACACAGAACTGCCCTTACATCCACACACTGCTGGATAACAGTGGGCAAACATTCTATTTCTCAGCACTTCAATCCCCCCCATTATTCAGCCATCCCTACAGCCGTGCTTCAATGAACACCTCTGTAAAACAGAAATACTTACCTCCTTACAAGCCTTTCAAAACTACGGATCAAATACTTGAAAAGCTGAACATGAAGTTCTGCAAAAATGATTGGCTGTTTTCTCAAAGACCTCCCCTTCCTTAGGGGGAAATACACCCCACCTTCCACTCACACAGACAATGCATCCCTGGTATTCAAAATCCCTTACCTGCAATGAGGGCACTGGGCTCTCTGTTCTGTCAGCCAACGCTGCAAAGGAAAAAGGAAAGTCTTTAAAGAAGCAGCAGGAAAAGAACTGCAAGCCAAAGCAACCTATTGCGATTCACGAGGTAATTCTTCTCATTAGTCTTCTACTTTTCCTTTACAGAGATCTGAAATCCAACTATTCAATCACTTGTGACAAAAGGAACTGCTATTTGTATCTGAGAAACGGGACAGCTGCAGCCCTCAAACCACTGCAGTTCAAATGAGAGCAGGAACTCTGCAGCACCCAACGCTCCAGCAGAAGCTCCATACAGACCTGGTGTGGGCTCCCAGAGCTGCAGGCTGACAACCATATGGCAGCAAAAGGAAGCAGAAGATACCTCAAAGAGCAGGAATGCCTTCTGTCACTTATTTCCCCCTCGTGAGCTGCTGGCACACAAGTCAGACACCTGCAGACCAATGACCAACCAACCCCACAGGGACCCTCTGAACGTTTCCCTTCCAGAAAGCTCCACGCAAAGACCAACAGGTGAGGAAAGAGCGTTGAAGGAGGGGTCACCACACAGCTGCTTCTGAACAGCAGATCTTCCAGGCAGCCCCTGAACACAGCACACGGCCTGCTGAGAGCACAGCACAGGGAGTGCCCCGAACCCCCGAGGAGGGCAAAAAAGAACGCACTGCATCCCGAGGAGCGGCTCCTGAGCTCAGATACGTGCAGGAGTGAACGATAACGAGGAGCAAACTCACCCGAATGCAGCTGAAGCAGCACAGCTTGGAGCAGTGCGGGCACAGCCGCGCATCGCGCAGTTTCTCCATGCAAATAAAACATCGGAACACTTCAGCAATGCTCTGGAAAAGGACAGGTCGTGGCTGTTGTTACCGCCTGCGCTTCACACGCGCCACAACGGCGCTGCCGGGCAGAACGCCGAGCTCAGCAACCGCGGTGCCGTCCCGCAGCGCCAGGCCGGGCAGCACGGCTGTCCCGCACGCCTCCTCGCACCCATTTTGTGCCGCGCTCCTTCAAGGAACCGCTCCGCCGCCCCCCCGGCCCCGTTACGGCACACCGCACCCGCGACGTTCCGGCGCCGTATTCTCCAACCCGCGTTACGCCGCAGAGCCGCGCGCCGCCCCGCGCAGCGCAGCGCACCTGGGCCGCGCCCCTGAGGGAGCGCAACCGCCGCCCGCCGCTCACCTCCACGCTCTGCTCGTCCATGGCCGCGGCTCTCCCGGAGGGAGCGGGCTTCCCCCGGCTCCCTCGGTCGCACACAAAAGCGGGCAGCGCTAGGAGCCACCGCAGACAGGCGGCGCACCGACGCTCCGCACCCGATCGGCCGCAGCCATAGTGGCGGCAGTGGGGCGGAGCCGCCCGTCAACGAGCCCGCCCTGCGCAACGCACTGCGCACGCGCGGACAGGCGGCGGGGCGGGGTCAGCTCCCGGCGCGCGCTGCGCTGTCCGTTGCCGTCAGGCGTTGGCGGCGCGTGTGCGGCGCGGGAACGTTCGCGCGGGTGAGGCGCGGCGGTGCGGGGCTCTGTCCGCGTCCGACACCGCACTGCGAGGGCACGGCACGGCACGGCACGGCACGGCCTCTCCAGTCCCGCGGGCGCTGATTGAGAGCTCTCTCCTTTGAGGGCCGTCATTTGTCACAAAATCAGGAGCTTAATGAACTTCAGACCTTCTGCTTTCTCAAATATGGTGGAAATCAACGAACCAAACAGCTGAGGGTGGTCAAAGGCAGCTCTGAGCGCACCGCCAGAGCCGTCCATCTCTGTGGGGCTGCAGTTGTGCTGGAGTGTGCAAAAGGCAGCAAATGGCAAAGGGACGGTGGAGGGGGGGGGGGGGGCAGGGATGGGCGCAGGGTCAGCAGTCACCCACACAAACAGAGCAATCAATCCGGGCACGTGGCTTTGCTTTCATCATTTATTCAGGAATGTCAATGCAATGAGGTGGTTGGGTTATTTGTCTTCAAAACCCCGCTCAGGAATGCTCAGGAATGCTCAGGAATGCAAGCCATCACGTGGAAACGTCAGCTGGTTAACAGTGCTGTGCAAAACCCGCCTGGGCTGCAGTCGGTCAACATCCACGTTCAGTGCCAGCCCCAACGGGCCACTCTGCAGCTTTTAAGTATTACAAATAGGATTTGTATACGGAGATTAACATTTTCCCAACAGTGTTCTGTAACTCCCAGCCACCAAACACATGTTAGTAACACCAGAGCTATGGCCAAGGCGCTGCGTGCCCGATGAGGACGGACCCGGCCTCCACTTACATGACCAATTTAACATTGCCCTGTTTGTCAAGTTCCACAATAGCAAGCTCCTTCAGGATCTGTATTCTTGCGTCAGTGGCCTTCATGTTCAGTTTGTTCATCTGTGAAACGCTCAGTGCCGCTCTGCAAGGCAAGAACAAAGTGCTGAGCACAGCAGGGCTGAGCCGTGTCTGACGCTGCGGTGCACAGCTGCCCAGAAGGGTGCAGAGGAGCACAGTCAGATGCCAGAGTTACTACAGAGCTGCAAGGGTTCGTGAGCTGTTCCTGTTTCATTTGAAAATGCTGAATTTCTACACAGCGTATACAATTCTCATTAATGAGTAGCTTTAAGCCTTACCTGTTCTTATTTACAACAAAGTGGTTAAATAAATCCCTGTACAAATTGTTCAAGTCTGCTAATTTAACGGTGCTTCTGATCCGCCTTGGAACAGTCTGAAGTGTTTCTTCAGTCAGAGGTTTGAACTGTGGCCCTAAAAAATGACAAAGAGAAGACAGTCGGTGCTTCAGAAATCAGGGCAAAGAAAAAGGATCCCTGCTCTACTTATTAACAACTCCCAGATGGGTCTGAAGGAGGAAGGAGAGGAGGATTCTCCCCCCAGACTGTCGTTATTACTACAAACGTGGTGAAACACAATGAATTTATGATCTGATGTGCATTAATAGCTGTGGTCTGTCAGACACCAGTTGGAAAAAACAACAAAAAAACAAGGAGAATTCCATTCTGCAAAGGATAGATGGATTAAACAAGGGTTATTTCTGTGGTAAAATAGTACACCATCTTCTTCCAGACCACAAACACAAGACAAAAACCCAACAAATCACAGACACACACACAAAAACCAGCAGGAAGAGTCTTCTCACCTTCAGCTGAGTCAGGGTCTCCAGATTCTGAACAGAATGGCTGAAAATGAACAAGAGAACGTCAGGATTTCTTGGGAGTTTGGCTGAGAAATTAGGTTTGTTTACAATTTCACTTCTGTGTGAGCAATTACATCTTATTCGGATAACCGAGGATCCTGCAGCCACTGAAACCAACAGCAGAATCCTTGGCGTTGAACAAATCCTGGTTTCAAATAAAATATGCTTAAAATGGAAACAGAAAGACTCATATGCAAGTCAGACAGAGCTCTTCAGCTTTCTCCTCTGCATTCCAGTGCAGGTCTTGCAGAAGTCATTGCACGTGAAGCAAAGGACAGCGATGGTTTTCCTATTCTCAAACAACCTTCAGACGTTGACAGTTCCAACAAGCAAAAGGAGCTGCATCGAACTTTCCTCAGCCAGAAATACAGCACTGACCAAAAAATCCCCCCCAAAATCTTCACTATTTTGCTATTATTATGAGACCAAGACCAAATCTTTGCAGATAATTATATTACAATGTTGTGCTATAAATAGATATGGGAGAATATCCAACTTTTTAACAAGCGTTAGTTTAGATCTGTGTTCTACTGCATTACAGCTAAAATACACTTAAATTATTGCTAGTCCCATCGCAAACTGCACTGAATTGAATCAATCACATTCTTGGCTGCCATCCAAAGTCTTCTTAAATAATGTATTAGGAAAACATTTCCCAGTGAGACAAACGAGCAAACAAGCAAGCAAGCAAACAAGGAGAAAAGTCTTTCGTCTGAACAGTTCTTCCTCTATAGGCAATTTAATGGGGACAAATAACCAACTTAACCCGTAAACAATAAAAGAGAAAAAGTTTGTTTGAAACTTCAGCCCCATTTCTGAAAAATTCAGTTCAAGGTATGAAGGTACCAACCCAGCCCTTCTGACATCAGCTGAGCTGCTCGGGACTCACAGCTTCTGCAGTACCTGTGCTCTGTGCCTAATTACCTTTTTGACTGGTGATTCCATTTCTTTAGCAGTTTGGAAGCCTAACTGCTGTGCTGCAGCCTGTTCTTCTTCTGACAGAGGCAAGCACTACAAAAAGAAGACATTAGTCATATTAGCCACTTACAGTATACATTTAACTCAAAAACTAAATGCTACTGGCTTAACCACTGAGCAATGAATCAGGCCGGCTTCAATCTTATCTACATTTCTACTGGTACACTGTCTTATCTCTGAAGCATCCATACATGTAATCATTCCCATGTCTGCACAGAGGTTACACAAATGCGTGGTCACGTAGAGCAGTGAGACCCAAGTTAGTGACAGGAAAACACTACCTGGAGATCATTGTGTTGCTGCAGTGTCTGAACGATCTTCATGGTGCTCTCCAGAGCAGCACGGATGCCATTCATGGATTCTCTCTGCTCTAAGGAAACTTTTTCCAGCTGCATACATAACGTTTTGTAACGAGTTTTCACCATGGAGAGTTCTTCTAAGAGAGCAACGGGGTTTTCCTATGTAGAAATGAAAGGTCCGTTTAAACTGTCCAATACAAGAAAATATGTGGGCACACAAGAATTAAAAGCATGGGATTAAGACCAACCCTTTACGATAAAAGGTGCAGTTGAGAGTATCTCTTTTTCACAGGCACAAATGGTAGATGCTGTTAGTAAACCAGTACAACTCCGTGGTTCCATAATAACTACAGGAGGAGGCCTTTATTGTGATGGCAAATATGATATGGCTTTTCTGATTTGGAAGAAGATAGAGATTTTGAAATAAAAGGATTCCGTATCAGAGACTGTCGCAATGCACACAGCAACGAGGGCTTTTTATGAGATTTTCACATGCTGCCATTTGTTGTTTCCCTCCCCAGCACTGTACTTAGCACTGCTGACCAGCAGGTTCCTCTCTGCTCTCACCCTGAGGCTGCACTGAGGCTGAGACAGGGAACTGTCTCTAAGATCAGGTGCTAGCATTACTGCTAACCTTACTGCTCGCCTCTCAACATAAAACATGGGAGAATTTCACTGTATCAGAAATGTACACTTTCTGCTCATTGCTGCTCTGAACTCATATTATGGCAGATATGTTGGTGTACATGCAATAAACACCTTACAACTACATAAATGTTCACGTATTCTCAGCTTAAAGAAAAATAACTTTTTATTACCAATTTCATGTAGAATGCCATAAAATCTATTCACTTAATTTGAATACACTACCTCTGCTGCTGGATTATCAGGAAGACTTTTCATTATCTCAAATTCCAGTCTGTGTTGAATATAATCCAGATCAGATTCTGCCTTCTGGAACTGAAACATTTAGGGTTAGCCACCATGTATTAAAAACAAAACCCGAAGACCATTCTCAGCCATTTGCCTGTCTGTATTTCAGGAAGGCAGAAGACAAGTGCCTGCATTGTGAAGGCTGAGGTGTTTCCAGCCCTTCCTGCCCCACGTGCCCCCTCCATGCAGACCTCTCAGGACAAAGCTAAGCCCTGCTGCAGGGGGAGCTATCTCAGGGCACCACAGCCACGCAGCTTTTTGAAACTGATCTTCACAGCTTGCAGGAGCTGTTTGATTTATTCTCCCTAGACACAAACATATTTCCCAGCAGTTTGTAAAGCTTTTCCTCAGTTAGCTGCTTTGCTTTTCATACATTAAGAACTCTGTTAGCAAAACTGTAATACTCCATTATTTACACAGCAGAAACTAGGAAAAAAGTTGGAGGAGTTGAGTATAACAGAGATTTGGCTGTTAATTACATTAGGAGTTGATTCTCTCAGATGATTATAGTAACTGTCACACATTCCATTATCCCCCACTAAAACAGACTGACAAACAGATAATACAACTGATGACAACACATTGCTTTCCTTGGGATAAATAAGCCACCAGAGAACGATGTCACTGCCTGTATACAGCCTGCTGACAGCAT
The DNA here is from genome assembly GCF_016699485.2 of Gallus gallus. NCBI lineage: Eukaryota > Metazoa > Chordata > Aves > Galliformes > Phasianidae > Gallus > Gallus gallus. The sequence continues at coordinate 7,676,449 of NC_052550.1, forward strand.
CAGTACTGCAACTGTAACACCTCTGGAAGACTTCTGCTTCAAGGAAAGGCCATTTGCTCAGTTCAGTGTAATCACTGGGGGTTTTACAGTGACAGAACAGACTATGATAAAAGTAAGTCAAAACTCTTGTAAGTTACTTAGCTCAATGTTGTGGTCACTAATTGTATCGAGCTTAACTCTGAAGTAAACAATACACTTTTGTAAGGATCAAAATAAGGCTGTATTTTGAAAGCTCATCTGATTATTAACTACTGGGAATGCAGACAATGAATATGGATGGACTCCAACATTATCCATGAAGATCTGTTCTTGAAATATTTCAGTATCGATCATTTGGGAATGCCAAGTCAATGGCAAGCCATGAACGCTGTGCTGCTGCTGTCCCTCAGGACAGAAATGGGGACAGGAATGTGCTGTGTATCCATCCTGCAGCCCTGGCTTCACCCTTTGTGCTCAATGAAAACATGGACGCAGTATCAGCATTCCTGCTTTCTCCTGAAACTATACTAACTACAGAAGAGACAAAGGTTATTATCAGCAATTTCAGAACATTTTTATAGGCCCAGGGATGTATTATGATCTGCTTTCCTTTAATTTGTAAGTGTTTATTTCTTGCAGTATTTATGGAAACATACACCTCCAAAACCCCCAAGTGAAGGTTATGGGCTGTGCCCACCTGTATGACGACTTCTGCACAGCAGTCACATGGGAAATGCAGTTCCTGAGATGTGAATGTGTAACTTACTCACAGGCTGAGAGGAAAGCGACACAATTGGAGGCACCACGCACGCCATCGCTGCACGCTCTGCTTTCAGATGCTTTGACAATACTATTGCACTGCTAGCTGTGAAGTACAGTAGTGCAATAAAGTCAGAGCATTCGTTAGCAGCAACAATTCTCAACAAGCAGTCAATACACTCAAAATATGTGTTGGAAAGAAGTAAGTTGAACCAGGCCGTGCTTGCTGTGTGGGTAAGGGAATTCACCAAATCCAATTTGAGAGTTGTTTTTCCAATCACCTCCAGTCTTACGCACAACAGCGCATAACAGCACTTACGGATGCAGCTCCATAGCAGGGAGCACTGCAGACAGCACTGCTGGCCAATGCCCTTTTAACATTGCACTGCTTTGTGTATGATCACTAGTAGTACAACATAAAAAGGGCGCTGGACAGACACCGCTCAATGGAGCAGGCAGGCTCACCCTTCTCCTAATGGTAGCAGAAACCAACTGAAAAGCTCTCAGTGCAGCACCTGCCCACTTCTGCACTTCTACTAATTGTACTAAATGGGTGTGTGCGGAATTTAAGTTCCTTCCAGTGCAAACTGCTGAAGTACACACTGAAAAGCACTGCAAGTGAGTCAGCTTTACAGTTTCTTGCATAATAAATCTCACACTGTAGATGTTGTGGTTCATTCAACTCTTCGTGACACTGCACTTTGAGCACTAGGCTCCATTAACTGGAGATTACCATCCACACTGCTCTTTGTAAGCTCCTACAAGTTAGTGTATCCCTGGTTCCATAAGGCTGAGGCGAAGCTCTGCACAAAACGTGTGCCAGAACCCCAGGGGAAATAAGAAGTGTTATTTCACCACACTTCTGTGGGGAGAGCCAACCTCATGGGCAGCCTGGGAGGAAGAAGCAACAAGCGGAAGGGAAAGCAAGAGGCATCCATCAACACAGATGCCATTGTATATATAGAAACTTACTGACAAAGAGTTACTACATTGCTATAAGAGGTCTACATATAGGAAATCAGGTTCCAAATGGATTCCCCAACTGATGTTGGATAAAGACCCGGCTATAATCTCAAAACCCCTATCCTCCACTCTGTGTCCCTTCAGCGACGTTACTGCGTTCCAATAAGAATTAAGAGACTATTCAACTCATTTTTCCTTTTCTTTAATTAGGAATTGAAACCAATGCTTCCAGAAGGGGGGAACAGCAGGCAGGAATCGGCTGTGCTGCCTCTCTGCGTTTGTCTCTGCATTGACTGATGTCCTCCTGCCATCCATGCGGAGCCCCTTTCTGCTCTGTCAACAAAGGTACCTAACGGACAATTTCATAACAATTTTATGGTAATTTATGGTAACTTCAAATGTTGGGGATTCCAAGAATTCCTGGACGTTTCCACACAGAGAAAAGACACAAAGGAGCGCCGTGCTTGACGAGCAATTCCACTGAGAGCACTTAACTCGTGTAAGGAATGAAATGATCTCATTAAGCATTTACACGCACAAAATATTCCCAAGGGGCTTCAGATAGAGAAAGAAAAAACAACTGTGCATATAACAAAACCAAAAAGAGAAGGGTTGGGACGTGAAAGGCGCCACACGGAACTCCAGCTGGATGGCTCCGCAGCCCCTGTGGGTGTGTGAGGGCACGGCAGCGGTTTCCTTCGCTCTTTAACTTTCTTTCCGCTGTCGGAAGACGGGCAGCGTTACATAAGGGCGCTGCGCCGCGCCGCCGGGGCCGTCTGAGAGCAGCAGAGCGCGGTGAGGGCCGGGATCGCGGGGCCGTGCGGGACGCGGAGCCGGGGAGGGCCGAGGGGACCCCGGGGCGCGGCGCCGCCACAGCGCTGGGCGGGAAACCGCCGCCCCGCTCCCCCCGCGGCTCTGCGCGCCGATGGGAGCGGCCGGCCGGCCTCTACCCGCCGGCCCAGGTGTGAGCTCTGCCCCCCCCACCGCTGACAGAAAATGGATTCGTCCGAGCGCGCCGCGCTCCACGCCCCCCCCCCCCGCCCCCCCCAACCCCTCCTCACGGGGCGGCGGGGAAATGGAGCGGCGCGGCCCGACCCCTCCGCGGGGCCTCCGCCGAGCGGCGGCGGTGCGGAGCGCGGCTCCCTCCAGGTAGAGGGGAGTGGCACGGCCCGACCGCCGCGCTCAGGGCGGAACGGAGCGGCACGGGGAGCCCCGCCCCCGCCGGGGTGTGTGTGGGGGGGTGGCGAACAGAACGGACCGGACCGGCCGAACCCGCCCGAGCCGGCGGCGGGCGGCAGCCGCCCCCTGAGGGCCGCGCCCCCGGCCTGCCCCTCCCGCGGGCTCCGCTCGGGGCCCGGCTCCGCTTGGCGGACGGCCGCTCCCACCCCTCGCGCCCCCGGCCGCGCCCGCGGCTCCTTCGCCCCCCCGGGCCGCAGTCCCGGAGCCCTCCGAGGCGCGGCCGCCGTCCCCCGGCCCCGGCCCCGCCGCCTCCCGCGCTCACCATGGTCTCGAGCCTGGTAACCGCCGTCTCCATGTTGAATAGTTGACATTCCTCAGGCGGCGGCGGGGAGATGCCCACCCCCCGCCCCGCAGGGTGGGAGAGCCGGAGGCTGCGATTGGGCAGCTGTCACTCGGCGCTCTCTTTCCATTGGCTCGCGGCTGACAGAGGGCGCCCGCTATTGGGCGGGAAGGAATGTAAACCCTCTCTGAGGTAGAGGGGAGGCTATTGGTTGGTGGAAAGGCTGCGGGCGGTGAGTGGTTGGGGGAGGGAGCTCCGGGATCCTCCATTGGGCCAGAGTGGAATCCGGCTGTGATTGGGTGGAGAAGAGGGCGCTGGGCTGCTATTGGCGGGAAAGGGGAGCTCCGTGAGCCGCAGCCTATCGCGACGCGGCGAGGGCGCGCCTTGATCCAATGGCGGAGCGGAGCAGCGCCCGGCCCACGATTGGCCCTTTCTCCTCTCCCGTCGAGCTCGGGCTCGGCGGCCAATCGGCGCGCGGCTCGCGGGGGCCGCGGGTGGAGGCGGCGGAGAGCGGCGCTGCCATTGGCTGCGCGCGGCGCGAGGAGCGATTTGAATCGGCGGCGCCGGGCGGGAGGTGAGCGGGCTGAGGGGAGGGGGTGCTGAGGGACCCCGCGGTAACGGCCGCTCCCCCCGGGCCTGGGGCCGTACCCGGCTCATGGCTGCCCTCAGGAGCGGGATGTTCCCGGTGTGTGCCGTCACGGCGCCGCGAGAGGCGGCCGCGTTGGGTGTCCGCTCCGTGCGTCCCTCACAGCGCTGGGAGCGGCTCCGGGTGGGGCTGCGCCGGCTGCCCGCGTTAACGGGTTAATGGGTAATGCCTCTCTTACAGCAGCGATGGCAAAGCGCAAACAGCGCCGCCGAAAGCCCAGAGGCAGAACCAAACCCGGGCGGCGGAGGGAGGCGGGGGCGGCCGCATCGCAGCCACAGCTTTCGGCCTTTCACACAACGCCTCCGTCCGCCCAGCGCCGCACAGCAGCGCCCCGGGGCCGCGGTGATCGCAGCGCTGCCATCCGCCCCGGCCCGGCTCACCTTCCTCCGGACGCAGCCGCAGCCGCAGCCCGGGCCTCGCTCTGCTCGTTGCCGTTGCACGGTGTGAAGCACGTGGTGAAACCTTTGGCAGCAGTAGCGGCGCTGCTGTACTGCTGGTGCCACAGCGCTGTCGCACAGGTACGTCCTCTGCTTCGTGCCGATGTGTGCCGTTGTGCTGCCCACCCGCCGCAAGGCAGGCCTCGGGTTTGAAAACTGAGCCGTAAGTGCAGCCACGGCCACTGCAACGCCTGGAGTACGGCGTGTGTTGGTTGCTGAAGGAATAACTGTGAGAAAAGCATGGTGACATCTTCAAATACCTGAAAGGTGTACATTAAACGCGTGAAATGGAGCTTTCGTATTGCACCACCAAGAGGATTTGCAGTGTCTGAAGGCACAGCCTTTCCTTAACAGCAGAGGTGGCTGCTCACATTTGATGTGAATCACACGTTAGAATTCATAGATGGAGTGAGAAGGTCTGGTTGATCAAATCGCCCCTTTGGGTTCCTGCTGTTCAGTGAAATTGTGTACCTTAATGCTGTGGTTCTGCTAACCTCAGTGAGAGCTTTGCACTGGAACTGCCAGCTTTAATCAGAGCTCTCTGGAAATGCAACTCGGTGAAAATATTCATGTGGTTTCTCTTTATTGTAGAGTTTTACGGCGGTTAAAGAGATGATATTTCCATCACAAGTCTACTTAAAGGAGCTAAATGCATTCAAAGAGCAGCTGGAAAAGCTGGAAATGGAATTTTCCAGACTACAAGGAATCCTCCAGGTCAGTCTCAATCCCAGTGGGGCAGAGCGGTGGTTTTTTGCCTCAGTGAGGAGGAAATCAAGATCTCCTCACTGCGGAGTGTTTCACCTCTCCACAGTCAGCATTACTAAGCTGCAGCTACTTGATGGCAAAATGGAGTGAGACTTTCCACCTCTTTTTGGATCAAATGAAGCCAAAACCTTCTTTCTCAAAAATTCCATGCACTTTTAGCAGTGGGTTTAATATTCTCTTATTTATGTTGCTTTCAGAAGAGTGGAATTATGACTTTGTCTTCAGAAAGCTCTCATTGCCAGAGGTGCAGTAAAACAGTTCTGGGTGCTCCTGTAGAAGTGCAGCCAGACCCTCCACCGTCAGTTCCTGGGCCTCCTGCAGTGCAGCTGCAGCCCACAGCTGTGCCACCGCCTCTTCCTCCTCCTCCTCCACCTCCACCACCACCACTGCCACCACCAAAACTGCCTGCAGCACCTCTCCTCCTTAAACGTGGCAATGGCTCTAAAGCACTTCTGGTAAGGATTGAGATGGTTCTTCTCCTTCACTCATGGCCGGGTTCATTGGGAATATATCTTTGTGAATGAGCAGCCCTTTGCCAATCCTGATCTGCCTTCCAACCGTGTTTTGTTCTCAGGAGCCATCAGTCAAAAAAGATGCACCAATGCACATCACTCTCAAAGATCTCCTGAATGTAAAGCTAAGGAAGACGGACAGCAGCCTGAGAACAGACAAGGTAAACCAGAGGGCATGTGGATAATGGTGCACTGGGGCCAACTGTGCACTGGAACCAGTGTATTTCCTGCAGTGCTTCTCTTGGCCCTTCAGAGATGTTTTTGAAGGAATTAACTCTTGCAAAATCTCAGCAATCAGCTCTAAGGAATCCTAATTCTGTATGTTGGCATTGGAAATGAACAAATTAAATGACTAATACCAATGTCAGCTCACGTGCAGCACAGCTCTTCTGACTTTAGATGAAGGGCTTTACAGTATCAGTATATTTTGCACTTTCTTTTGCCTAATTGGGATCTTGCTTGCAGTCAGTTGTTTTTAAACAAATACGAGTTTATCCGAGACCTTAAAATCTTCATCATTCAAAAATGCATGAAAGCTATAAAGCACTGAAATCTTTCAGGATGTAAATCTTAAATGGATCTGTGACCAATGAGGCCTTCTAAAGGTTATCTGTGGTAACATCATTTTCTGTCTTCAGGCAGGATCCCCAGCGAGGACACGCAGGGCATTAATTACAGTCTCTGATTTACAGAGTGTTAATCTGAGATCCAAATCCAAGCCATCAGCTCACGTTACAAGCTCCTTAAAGTAAGATGCTTTCATTCTTTCTTTAACATTAAATTCTTCCCATAAAATACATCTTTCTGTTCAGAATGATGATGATCACTTTACTCAGTGGAAAATGTGTCATTTAAACCTGTTTGCTTTGTTGTTTTTTTCTTTTTTTTTACAATAGTACCCCACCTAAAAACCAGTTAGATCTTCGGAAACATCTTAAGAAAGTCAATATACAAAGGTGAGCTGCACTCTGTTCTCTTGCTTTGTTTTTCTAAGGAAAACCAGAGAAATAATCCCAATTGCCCTCATTTCAACCTTTTCAGAAGTCCTGGTGGCACTCCGCTAAATAAAGAAAACACTGAATGTGGGACTGGGCTGACACCGATTATGACACAGGCACTACGGCGTAAATTCCAGGCAAGTCTTGATGTCTGTCTTGAAACAACGAGCTGGTTTTTAAATCCATGTGGTTTCATATGGATTTTTGTCCTGCACTGCAGTGATATCAGTGCTCAGTCCATAATTCTCACCCCAACGTGCTCAGTACCCACAAATAAAGGTGTTTGTTTTATCACTCCCATTTTAATGGTGAGGAAACTGCAGAATGTGAGTGGTGTTGTCCCTCTTCCAGCGGGTGATCTGACCTGGCTAAGGACAAAAATGGCTTTCTTTATCACCATTCCAGTACTGTCAGCACCATCTCTAAGCTCAGAGTTCTATCCAGGAGAACAGAACCTGAGGATTCATCATAACTTCTACCTTCAGGATTGGCCGCGTCTGTTTTCTTTTACGAAACATCAGCTAAGAGTTACACTTTATCTCAGTAGCAATGAGTACCAAGCTCCTGTCCCAAGCTCTGACCCAGCTCTTGTGTTAACAGATGGCACATCCGAAGAGTCCCTCACCGGCCCGGCTGAGCGCTGCCAACAGCTTTGATGAGCACAAGTAAGGTTTACACAGCAGTGTGTTTTCATTGATGGTCAGGGAGCTGCTCGGATCGCATTTTAAGGTCACTGAGGCACACTGAATGTGTGTGAGTGCATTTGGGAAGGGGGCATTCTGAAAACACTTTGTCCAAAGCCTGCCCTTTCTAAGGCAACGTCTTACAGCCTGCGTCTCAATCTGGTTATGTATTTAGTAAGACAAAAGGAGGTTTTCTCAGTATTTTAATACCTGACTGCTGCTGGAACGGGGACTGTTGTGTTCCTGGTGCTGCTTCTGCTTGTAATATACGTGTGTTTGTTTATGGAAATTCAGTATTTTTTTATAACAAGACTGATCTTGGCACTAATTGCACAAATTCAAAGCAAAGCAGCAGTTCTGCCCTCCGCTGCTCCTGAAGTGAACGTTTACAGCCTTCCACAACCAATTCCACGGTTAAAAGCACGTGAGACAACTGCAATATGTATCGCTTTGGGCCCAGATGAGGTCAGCTCTGCTATGAATGGCACAGCAATGGAGCTCAGCACTCAGCGTGGACACAGCGTGGCCTCGGGACAAAGCCCTGCTGTACACGGACTCGGTTTCAGCCGCACTCAGGCTGCCTTCCCAGAGCTTGGCCACGCATCCTGCGTGGGATCCCGTGGCACTGCAGCCCCGGTGCGGCTTCTGCCATGGGAGCACTGCCCCCGGAGCGGCGGGGCCGTCCTGATGACGCTCTGCGGGCAGTTCTGAGCCCACCCTCTGCTGAAGCGCTGCGTGACGCTCCGCTCCCGCACTGCTGCTCGTGGAACGAGCTCGACTCGGTTCAAACCGCCCGACCGCGCGTTAAGATGAGCTCAGCGTATCCGCCCACCGCTGTTGGCTGTCGCTGTACGGCTCGTTCCGCAATACGCGCGGTTCGGTCGCCGCCCGTTCGGTGCGCGCTGCGCTCGGGGCGGGGCGGGGTGGAGCGGCGCAGGCGCGGCGTCGGCGCAGGCGCGGGGCCGGGCGGGGCGATGGCGGGGCCGCTGGCGGGGCCGCTGGCGGGGCCGGGCGGAGCGATGGCGGGGCCGGTGAGCCTGCGGGAGCTGCTGCTGGCCGGCGGCGAGCCGAGCGGGGCGGCGACGGCTGCGGCTCCCGGAGAGGAGGAGGTGTGCGTGGTGGGCATCTTCGGCAAAACCGCGCTGCAGCTGTGCTCGGAGAAAGCGGCCCTGGTGAGCACCGTGTGCGACCGGCAGGTGTTCCCCCTCTTCGAGCGGGAGGAGGCCGAGGAGGCGGGCGGCGGCGCGGGGCGGGAGGGCGAGGCGGCCGGCAGGGACTACAACCACCTGCAGGCGTACTACAGCCAGGAGAGCCGCGTGCTGTACCTCGTGCTCACCTCCATCTGCGATACGCCGCAGCTGCTGCGGGCGTGCGGGGACCTGGCCGCGGCCGAGAGCCGGGAGAACGGCCCCGGAGTGCCGCTGCCCCACGCCGAAGCGCACGAGTTCTGGAAGCACCAGGAGAAGCTGCACTGTCTCAGCCTCCTTTACCTGTTCTCCGTGTGCCACATCCTGCTGTTGGTGCACCCGACCTGCTCCTTCGACATCACCTACGACCGCGTCTTCAGGGCGCTGGATGGGCTGCGGCAGAAGGTGCTGCCCTCCCTGAAGGCGGCCATCAAGGACTGCCCCGTGGGTAAGGAGTGGAAGCTGAACTGCAGGCCCTGCCCGCCGCGCCTGCTCTTCCTCTTCCAGCTGAATGGGGCCCTGAAGGTGGATCCCCCCCCGGGCAGGGGCCAGGACCCCTGCGGCCACCTGGAAAAGCCCCCCCCCAAGAAGCACTCCCCCAAGAGGCGGCTGCAGCACGCCCTGGAGGACCAGATCTACCGTATCTTCCGTAAGAGCAGGGTGCTGACCAACCAGAGCATCAACTGCCTGTTCACCGTGCCTGCCAACCAGGCCTTCGTGTACATCGTGGCCGGTGGGGCGCAGGACGGGGAGGATCCCGTGGCCATGCTTCTCGATCAGCTCAGGAGCAACTGCACCATGAGAGAGACGGACTCCCTGCTGGCTCCCACCCTGTCGGGACCCCGGAGGTACCAGATGATGCGCCACGGCAGGCAGCAGCTCTCCTTCCATGCAGAGAGCAGCAGCAGCAGCTCCAGTTCCTCGGGGCAGCTGGTGGACTGCACCCTGAAGGAGTTCTTGTGGCAGCACGTGGAGCTGGTGCTCAGCAAGAAGGGCTTCGATGACAGCGTGGGGAGGAACCCGCAGCCCTCTCACTTTGAGCTCCCGACCTACCAGAAGTGGGTCGCTGCAGCTCTGAAGCTGTACGAAGTGACCATCGAAGGCAAAGACGATGACCCGACTTCTCTCACTGGCGAACTGAGCTCAAAAATCATGGGCAGCATCAAAGTTCTGGAAGGCTATTTAGATATAGACACCAAGTTCTCCGAGAACCGTTGCCAGAAAGCCCTCCCCATGGCCCACAGTGCCTACCAGTCCAACCTGCCCCACAATTACACCATGACGGTCCATAAGAACCAGCTGGCTCAGGCCTTACGTGTGTACAGCCAGCACGCCCGCGGCCCGGCCTTCCATAAGTACGCCATGCAGCTGAATGAGGACTGCTACAAGTTCTGGAGCAACGGGCACCAGCTTTGTGAGGAGCGAAGCTTGACTGACCAGCACTGCGTGCACAAGTTCCATTTGCTTCCCAAAGCAGGTAAGGAAACTCAGTTGTGATTGGTTCCCTCTGCTTAATTTTGTACCTACTTTAAAACGCCTTTAGCTTCAGTGACCAATTCAGGCCCTGTGTTCTGAGCAGTGTATTGCAGGTAGTGGGACCGGATGCAGTGCAATTGCAGTGCACAGGAGCAGGGTATAGGAGAAGCTATAGGTGGTGAGGCCTTGTTTCATGTGTCAGTGTTACAGAGGCATGATGTCCAGTAACTATTCTCGTGTCCTTATGCCTTTGCATCCTCTGAATTCTATTTAAAACACACCACTGCCCCACTCACATGCAGTAATGGTTAGGAGCAAGCCTGCTCTCAGTAATAACTTTGGTTCTGCATTGCTACTTGGAGGTGTTACACGGGAGCTCTTCTAACTGGAGATACAGAGGATAAAAAAAAGTTCTTTGGGAAAGTTCTTTAAAAGTTCTTCTCTGCCTCCTTTGATTGAGCGCAGTCAAGGGCTGGAAACTGAGGTGTAAGTATTGCAGGGAGAAGAACTATTTATGCCTTGCGAGAAGCTTCTAAAAGCAAAGAATACAGTTTAGTGGTGTAATCTACACTGGAACTTTATATACAGTGGGGGAAAGAGAAAAGGAGTTGCTGGTGAACAGTTTTGTTAGGTAAATAGCAAGGAAAGGCAACTGATGAAGAGAATCAAAGAATCTCTAGAAATAGTGAGCATTTTATCTGCTTGATTTTGCTTCTAGGGGAGAAGCCAGAAGCAGACAGAAATCCCCCAATCCTGTACCACAACAGCCGGGCTCGTTCCACTGGCGCCTGTAACTGTGGAAGAAAGCAAGCTCCTCGTGATGACCCCTTTGACATCAAAGCAGCTAATTACGACTTCTACCAGGTAACTGCTGAGCCTCTCTTTTTGCTTCAAGCGGTGTTTTTGCATCGTCAACACAGCCTGTGTTCTGAAGGGACCACAAATCAGTGTCCTCTTAACCTCATCAACCTGTAAATGTTGCTTAGGGAGGACATGCCTGGAAGCGCGATGGGCTGAGGGGGCAATTAAAGTCTTCTCCCCTGCATACTAATTGCACGTGGTCTGTTTTAAATCCATCATGCTTAGGCTGTATTCCTTTTGCTGTTTTGATTCTGGCATAGCACGGATCTCTTGAGCCTGAGACGTACCTTCTGAATGGTCTGACTGAACTCTCCTGTGTCAGTAACAAGTTGGAAAGTTAACCACGTTTTGTTTTTCACAGCTGCTGGAAGAAAAATGCTGTGGGAAACTGGAGCACATCAATTTTCCCATATTTCAGCCAAGCACACCTGATCCAGCACCTGCGAGAGACGAGGCATCGCCTGCCCCTCCGGAGGGCGAAATTGAGAAGCTTAAAGAGAAAGAACCTCAGACTCAGGGTGAAAGCACAGGTCTGAGCTTAGCCCTCAGCCTGGGGCAGTCAACGGGCAGCTTGGGCACTTACCCACCGGATGCCCAGGGCGGAGGGGACAATGCAGAAGGTCAGGGGCAGAGTGGGGAGTCCAAAAGTGAGAAAAGGCCGAGCCTGGTGGATCGCCAGGCATCCACTGTGGAGTACCTCCCTGGGATGCTCCATTCCAATTGCCCCAAAGGCCTTCTGCCGAAATTCTCCAGTTGGTCACTGGTTAAACTGGGGCCTGCTAAGGCTTACAACTTCCACACAGGCCTAGACCAGCAAGGCTTTATCCCGGGAACAAACTACTTAATGCCTTGGGACATTGTCATCAGGACAAGAGCTGAAGACGAAGGAGACTTGGATACCAATTCCTGGCCTGCTCCTAACAAGGCCATTCCTGCAAAAAGGAGTGCAGTTGTGATGGGAAGAGGAAGGCGGAGAGATGACATAGCTCGAGCTTTTGTAGGATTTGAATATGAAGATGCACGTGGTAGGAGGTTCATGTGTTCAGGGCCTGATAAGGTCATGAAAGTGATGGGAGGGGGGCCGAAGGAGTCCGCCATCAAAGCCCTCAATTCTGACATGCCACTCTACATCCTGTCCTCGACTCAGGGACGGGGACTCAAGCCCCATTATGCTCAGTTCATGAGACTCTTTGTGGTGGTTCCCGACGCTCCGCTGCAAATAACGCTGACGCCTCAGGTAAGAGATGGAATCTGGTACCTGCAGAGCAAAGGCTGAGTGCTGCAGCATTAAGAAGGGCCAGAGGGCACAAAGTGGGAGGCAAAGGGTGCTGGGGGTTTTTAATGCTGAATCACAAAACTATGGAACTTGCTTCTATGATGGGGTACGTTCAACTGCTCAGATATGAATCTGTTTCTGTTAGAAGTTAAGGAAGAATGCTAATTGAGACCTGACTCAACAGCAGGATTCCAGCAGTATTATAAAAGCATGCGCTTTAGCTCCACAGATACTTACTGTGGTTCTTGTCCTCCCATCTCCCTGATTTCTGATGTTTTTCTGAAAGCCATCAGACTCCACAGGGAGCATTTCAGTTTATCCTTTTAGAGGAAGGTGGGATGAAGTGGAAGGAAACATGCAGTAAGCAGTTTGTCATGTTTGAAACTGAGGCAAGAGCCGAAGGCTCTGTTTCTGCTGGCATCATTTTGTTGCTTGTTCCCAGCTTACATCTCTGTGACACTTTATGACTCCTAAGGGTGTAAAAGTACTTGGAAAGTCTGCTCTGCTATGCATTGTAAGTGCCACACACCAGTTCCCCGTGTGAATGAGGCTTTCTCAGTTTTGTAATGTGGTTGATAGATGACGTAGAGGACGTGTTGCTGACACCCTTCACGTGGCTTTCAGTAACAGCTCAGGTGTCTCTGTGCTACAGCACTGAAATGCCATTCATGTGGTGGTTAGTACTGCCTGGGGGGAGGTGGGCTTGTGATTTATTGAGAGCTGCAGCCTTAAATCCAGCACCTTGCCCACGGTGGAAGCCTGTGATGGCTCACAGAAGCGAGTGGCACAGTGCTTTCCTGCAGCCTGCTGAAGTGGGTGAGATCCTGACCGTAGGCAAGACTTAAGAGCCAAATGAACCCAAGGAAGTCTACTAAGTCTTCATTTTTCATGCAGAGGGTGGTGACGCACTGAACAGGTTGCCCAAGGAGGCTGTGGATGCCCCATCCCTGCAGGCATTCAAGGCCAGGCTGGATGTGGCTCTGGGCAGCCTGGGCGGCTGGTTGGCGACCCTGCACATAGCAGGGGGTTGGAACTGGGTGATCACTGTGGTCCTTTTCAACCTATGCCATTCCATGATTCTGATGGCGATTGACGATCTGCTCGTTTGCTTCTTGTTCTCAGGTTCAGCCCGGCCCCCCCCCTTGCCCTGTGTTCTACCCCGAGAAGCAGGAAATCACGCTTCCATCGGACGGGCTGTGGGTGCTCAGGTTTCCCTACGCGTACGTGACGGAGCGCGGGCCGTGCTTTCCTCCAAAGGAGAGCCAACAGCTGATGAGCTACAAAGTTCTCCGAGGGATACTGAAGGCGATGACGCAGTAAGGAGTGCTCTGGGAGGTGGGTTGGAGGTTAAAAAGACGATCCCAGATCCAAATCATGGATTTATAGCCGTGGGTGTCCCTGATTTTGTGAGTCCCACTGCATTTCCCAGGAACACAGACTGGAAATAAAGCCCAAGTGAAGAAGGGAAGCCAAAAAAAGAGAGATTTTCTGTTTATTAAGGTTTTGTATGTGAAAATAAAAGCTGGTTATCGCAGTACGCTGAGACTGTACTATGGATGTGTGGGTGATAAATAATGCTTCTCCCTCTTCCTGTTACTTACCAGAGGGTGGTGACGCACTGAACAGGTTGCCCAAGGAGGCTGTGGATGCCCCATCCCTGCAGGCATTCGAGGCCAGGCTGGATGTGGCTCTGGGCAGCCTGGTGTGGTGGTTGGTGACCCTGCACATAGCAGGGGGGTGGAACCGACGGGCATTGTGGTCCTTTTCAGCCCAGGCCGTTCTACGGCTCATTCTATGATTCTATTACAGAGCCCTTAGCAACGAGCGCAGCCCGAGGTCACGCCCTGTGTGTTACACGGAGATGGAGCGGTGGGACCTCATGTAATTTCCCCGCTCCCGGTGTCCAATGAGCGGCCGCGCATCGTCTCATCGCCCGCTTTGCGCTCACACCTTCGCAGCGCGCGCCCGGAGCTGAGCGCGCACCCCGCAAAGCACAGCGCCGGGATCCGCGCCTGCGCGCTGCCGCCTCCCCGCGGCCCGGGGGCGGAGGGAGCGGTGCGGCTGCGCGGCCGCAGTGGTAGCGGATCCCGCAGCGCCGCCGCCGCCCCGCGGGGAGCCGGGCTGGGCCGGGCAGGGCCGGGGGTGGGGCGGGCTGGGCTCGGCCGGGCGGAGGACGCGCTCGGAGCGGCCGGAGGAGCGCAGGATGTCGGCGACGCTCTACGTGCTGTCCACGCTGGGAGGATACGTCCTCACCTCGGCGCTGCTCCTCAAGTGCCCGGGGCTGCTCCACCGGCCCAAGCGGCAGCGCTTCCGCTGCCGGCACATCTCGCACCGCGGCGGTGAGTGGGGCGCGGGGCGGGGGGTCCCTCCGAGCGCAGCGCTGCCCCTCCGGGCGGACCTCGGCCGAGCCGTGCCCGCGGCGCGCCGCTCCCAGCCTTCCTCCCCCCGCCTAATTTTAGGTGCCACCTGCTGACCGCCGCTTCGGTTCAGAGCCGAATTAATCTCCCAGCGTCACCCGCAATCGGCTCCGTGCGGCGCTTTCCCCCCTGCGGGCGCCGCGCTGCCGATCCCCGCTCCGGCGCTGCGGGATCGCTCCGTCCTCCGCGGCCCTCAGCGCCGCTCCGCCGTGGAGATGAGCGCGGAGGTAAAAGCGCTGCTCCGGAACGCCCCGAAACGCTCCGCGAGTTGTGCGCTGGGGGCCGTTTTCCCCCCTAAGGGGAAACTACAGAGAAGGTTTCGTCCCCGCCCGGTGCCGGTGGGGTCGGCGCTGAGCCGCGCTCGGTGGTACAAACGGCACCCGCTGTCTCGTCGGGTCCTGCCCTGAATTCGGTGCGAGGTGCCGTGGGCTGAGCGCTTCCCACGCGCTTCGTGTGGGGTTTGAGTGCGGTTCATCGTTTCTCCTTTACTGCGAGGTATTACAGCTGAGCTCTGAAAGCTTTTCCTGCTCGGATTTCTTTCATTTGCTTTGTGGGACAAGCTGAGCTCCTTGATAGCTCACCGCCTTAAATAGAGCACAGAGCGCGCCTTGCTCGGCGCGTCTGCTGCCTTATTTCCTGCTGGGCAGCTGATTTTGATGACCGCCCGTTCATTAATTAGGAAACCATTGCAAACTTGCGGGTCGGCTTTGCGGGCGCTCGGTGTGACCTCCATCCGCTTCTGCTCGCAGCTCTGTGCTGCAGCCTCGGCTCAGACGCAGCCCTGAGCCTCCGAGGGGGCACTGAAGGGGCGCTGAGCGCCGTGAGAAGGGCAGGAAGGCTTTCCCTAAAGGGAGTGTTGGCACAAGGAGGCAAAGTCCGGCCCTCGGAGCTGCCCTGTGTGTGCGTGAGCAGCAGGAGTGCACCTGGGTGGGAATGCAGCCGTGGGGCTGAGGATCGCTTACATCTCATGCCCTGCAGCGTTTACCTCGGGATGGATTCCTGCGGGGCTCATCGTGCTGCAGCTCTGCAAGCAGTGTCAGGTTTCCTCGTTGCATCGCTCCAATTGACTGCAGAGCTCGAGGTAACGCTTGTTCGGCTTTTTCCTCCCCCGAGGTGAGGCTTTGCATGCCTTGGTTTGGCTTCTTTCTTCACGCAGGACTCTCTTATCTGAGTTCATGGTTCCTGAACGGAGGCCTCCTTCATACAGGAGCTTTCTTATCTCAGCCCATGGTTCCTCTGTGAATGCACCCCTGAGTTATTTCTTTACCTTTGGCATAGTTTGGAAGTTAATCGTTGCCACGGGTCAATAAGGAGATCCCGATTATCTGTGCTGGTTTCCTTTGTCAGCAGCAGCTGCACAGACCTGATGGCAGAGCTGTTGTTTGACCAAGGTGGCCTTTTCAGACACAGGTGTGTGTGTGTGTGTGTGTGTGTGTGTGTGTCAGCCTGTGGGAGGTGTCGTGGAGTGGCAGGAAGGCTGGAGTTGGGACCTGTCTCACTGATGAGGTACATATTTGTATCCAGCAGTCGTGGGTTGGACCTTCAGGAGGTCGCCGTGTCCAACCCCACGCTCGGAGGAAGGCCACCGTCAGCAGGTTGGTCAGGACACTGCCCAGCTGTGGGCACATCCAAGGATGGAGGCTCTGCAGCCTCTCTGGGCAACCTGTGCCAGTGTTTGGTCGCTCTTCCAATGAGAGGAGTTTTTTCCTTATGCTTAAAGTGAACCCCAGGCTTTCAGTCTGCTCCCATCACCTCGTGGCATCTCAGGGGTGCCCCGTGGCAGGACTGGCTCAGCCTCCATCCCGTCGGGTGTTTGTAGCTGGGGATGAGAGCTGCTCTGTCCTCCAGGCAGTGATCCCAGTGCACTCAGCCAAGGATCCCTCACCGCTTAACT
This sequence comes from Gallus gallus, assembly GCF_016699485.2. Lineage (NCBI taxonomy): Eukaryota > Metazoa > Chordata > Aves > Galliformes > Phasianidae > Gallus > Gallus gallus. The sequence goes on from NC_052550.1 coordinate 7,692,821, forward strand.
TTCCCAGCCCTCCTCTGGTAGATCCACGTCTCGCTCATACTGAAGAAACCAGAATCAATGAGGGTCATTTTCTTGAGGCAGTGCTTGACTTTGCCTCGTTCGTGTCCCACAGGGATGCTTGCAAAGCTTGCTTGCTGGACTTCCCTTTTCCGAGGGTGCTTTGCAAAGGCCGTATTGCTGATGTGCAGCTCCCATTTCAGCTGATCTCAGGGCTGTTCCTCACTTCCCCATAAAACAAGTCAGGCTCTTTGCTTCCAGCTGCTCCCCCCCCTCCCTGCCCAGCACATCACTGCTCACAGGAATCATCAGAAGTCGTCTTTCTGCTCATCTCTGCCCATCAGTGTTGGGAATGGTGCTCTGGCTGCAGTTTTCTTTCCCTGTCTCCCAGCTCAGGATTGTCACCCTTGAGAAAGCTTTTCAATTGCAGTTAATTTATAACTAATAATCCGTGTGCTGTGTGGGGCTTTCCTGTTAGTTGGGCGCTTATCAGAGCCTCTGATGGGATTCTCGTGCTCTCCTTTATCCCTGTGTCACTTCTGCCACTTAACCTCTCCCAAACGCTAAAGCCAAACTTCATAAAACACCCCTGAATGCCACACTGCAGAGGTTGCAGTGGATTTACCACGTGTTAAACCACAGAGGTTTGGTCATTGGGATTCTGTCAGGTAAGCCTCTCTGGAAGCTTAGCAGCGCAGGTAACCCAATGAAAACAGCTGTAAATTGCTAGTTGTGTGCACGTAGAATTGCATTGCTTTACTGGCTAAGCCCAGACTTAGCTAAGTGTGTATTGACGACGCCTCATTAATGGGCAGGGCCTTGCTGCAGCCCCTGTAATTGCTGTTTACAGAGCCTGCCCTTCCTCACTGCAGAGTGGTTAGGATTTGCATCACTGTCCTTCCTCATCGTTCCCTGTGGCTTCCTGCAGTTCTGCTCCTCCTTACGTATCATAGAACCATAGGATGGCCTGGGTTGAAAAGGATCACAGTGCTCATCCAGCTCCAACCCCCTGCTATGTGCAGGGTCGCCCACCAGCAGCCCAGGCTGCCCAGAGCCACATCCAGCCTGGCCTTGAATGCCTGCAGGGATGGGGCATCCACAGCCTCTTTGGGCAACCTGTTCAGTGCGTCAGCACCCTCTGCATGAAAAACCTCCTCCTCATATCCAACCTAACCCTCCCCTGTCTCAGTGTAAAACCATTCCCCCAGCATGGAGAAGGCACAGCCCTCACCGTGCTGATGCTTCGTGTAAGGTTTTCATGGAAGCAATGATGAGTTTGCAGGGTTTATTCCTGCCAGAGAGAGAAATGAATTTGCTTCTCCTTTCTTTTCCCCACTGGAGTTAATGTGCTTCACTCCCTGTCTGTGAGACCCCCCTGCCAGCAGCACTGCCCCTTGCTGACAGCTTGCTGCTGTTTCAGGAGCACTGACAGAAGAGGTGTTGCATTTGCTAAAATAAATGCTCTCATTTGCCTATTCAAAGTATGCAAATCCGAGGTGACAGCCGTGACCTCCACCCCAACTCTCTCTTCATCCTAATTCCTCAACACGTGTTTCTCATCTAATAGCTTTGTGTTTCTTTCCCCTGCTGAGGTGAAGGGAAGGGTTTCAGTGCCTGTTCTTGTTATTTCTATAGGTGCTGGGGAGAACCTGGAGAACACGATGGCAGCCTTTCACCAGTGAGTACCAACAGCACCTCTATGTGTGTGACTGTGGTGCCCTCGTTGTCTGTAATGCGTGCAGCAATCACTGCACCGTGTGCACACGCAGTGTGACTGCCACCAGCTCGGGGTATGGCGCTGAAGTCATCTCCTGTGGATGACCTGCATGGGTTGCTTAACGCTGCTCTCATTTCACGGGAGGAAATCTGGGGTCTCATTTCTTCATCTTCCAGCCAATTTAAGCAGCGGTGCTTCCGCCTGTGATGGACACTGCATCTGCTGGGTTATCATTTTGAAGCTGTTTTTCTAAGTGGTCCCATGCACTTTTTTTACCTGGTCAGAAGGCGTTTCACAGCAGTGTGCCCCCACGTGCTGCTGCCCTGCAGGCCACTTCAGTTTTGGCTGCTGTGTGCACTGCTCTCTGTGCGCTGTGGTTTCATGGTGCTCAATTCCCTCCTCTATACAGAAGGTTAAGAATTCATCTCCCGGGAGGACTGCTTGTTAACAAACTTAATAGACCTTCTGTAAAGCTATTAAGGAAGGTTTGAGTTAAGTTTCCTCCCCACTCACGCATAATTCATTTGCACAATGTGTGAAAGCCTCTTATCTATGGGTTTACAATCGAGTTGGTACTGGAAAGCCCCTTAAGCCTCCAAGCATGTAAGAAGCAGTGCATTCTAACAGCCTTCTCAAAGGCCCTTGCAAAAGCAGCACATCTAAAACCACAGCTGCCAAAGGGCAGCAACCAAATTGTGTGGGCTCCTCTTTGTTCCTATGGGGCTGTTGTTTGGGTCTGACTGCACGGAGTGGGCTCAGCAGTCTGTGCAGTGCCTCGCAGGCGGAGCAGTGCCAGCTTCTCCATCCAAACGGTGCCATTGAAAGCGCTGCAGTCTTTTCTATCTCCATGGAAGCTGAGCAGAGCTGTGTTTGGTTCCTGCTGGCCTGCCCCTCTGCAGCTCTGCTACCACGCTTTCCAAAAGTGCTCCTTTTGCAACCATGTCTCAGTAGTGATGTAGTGTCACAGCTTATTTGTATTTAATTCTCAGAGGTAAACTGTGTTAAGGGCTGTCCTGGGACTCGGATCGTGCTGTGTGGTAACGCTGCTCCTGTTCTGCTTTACTTTATTGTCACAGAGTAACACATGCACTGAGGTCCGGATGGGTTTCCAACTGATCACAGCTGCCAATTGCAAATAGCATCACTGTGTTCTGGAGAGCAATCAGCTCTTTGTGCCAGAGTGGTTAAAGACATCCTTGTGGGCTTGTTGGGCTCTTCCTTACCATCATAGGCTGTGAATGCTTCCGTGGTGCTTTGAGGTTTTAGAGTAATTACTGTTAAGCTAAAGAGGACGTTTGCAGTGTCTTAAAGTACGTGGGGCTCTGGCACAAAAGATACCCCAGCAGTTCACTCCCAGACACGGCTGTCCCCATTGCAGACATGTAGGTTACTGTTGTCCTGACAGGAAGCTGCTAAGTAAACCCTCCAGATATTTTTATCTTGCTTCATTTCCATTTCTTTTATGATCAGGCTTGGTTTAGAGAGAGACTTTGAAGCACTGCGTTAACAGCAATGAAAGTTCCTGGTCAGCTCAGCATTCACAAAGCCTCTACATCGTGCTCTGTTAGGCCGTGCCATGTGCCATGGCTTGGGAACTTCAGTGAGCAAAGAGCTCTGCCATCCTGGTGTGCGAATGTGTTCTGCTTTACAACCTGAACTCTGCTGTGGTTGGGTCAGAGCACATTCTACTGAACCTGGAGCCTTCTCTGTGGTGATGCAGATCTCCCATTGGTACGGAGCTGTGGAGCCAACGATCTGTTAAACAGTGGTGTTTCTGTATGTTGTGTGGTAGGCTGCAATGAAGTGCTGAGCTCCCAGTCCAGATCCCAGCTCTGATTCACAGTGCTTTGCTTATCCTTGCATCAGCTTTCTGCTGCGATAGAGTTATTTGTCCCTTGCTTGGCAGTGTAGTTTTGAGGATCCGTTGCATCGTTAAGCATACAAAATGCCTTTGCTGAGGTTGGTTCAGCTGAATAACACACGTGTGTTAAGCCTGGACCTGTACAAATTGCATTTGTGCTTCAAGGCAGACTTCTTTGCTTCCAGTGCTGTTAACATAGGGACGGACATGCTGGAGCTGGACTGTCACCTGACCAAAGATGAGCAAGTGGTCGTGTCCCACGATGAGAACCTGAAGAGGTCAACAGGAGTCGACGTCAACATATCCGACCTCAAGTACTCTGTAAGCTGGAGGAACGTTTTGGTGCTCAGTGATGCTTAGGATGTGTCTGTAGGGTGGTTGGGGTGGGCAGGAAGGTTGTGTGTGCATGCAGAGCCTGAAGAGGGGAAGCTTAGCCAACAAGTTCTCCTATAACCAGCAACTTGATGGGCAGACTGGAAGAGGAATCCCACCTGCACTGTTGTGCTGGACTGCCTTTACGTCCAATAGGAGTGGGGTTCTCAGTTTGCAGGGGGTGTTGGACACACTGTGCCTCATTCAGCAGTGGGCAGCAGAGCTCCGGGAATGCCACGTAGTTCCAGAATGAATGAACGAAACACACAATTGCTTTTCAGGCAAGAAATGGAGTTGATTAATTTTGCCTTCAAAGGTAGTTTGCATGGCTTATGAACTACAATTTCAATGGGTTTTTCAAGAAGAGTCGTGATTATATCCCTGCCATTTAAGTTAGTGGTGTTTTTTTTTTCTCCCTTTAAGGAACTTCCACCGTATCTCTGCAAGTTGGATGTCACGTTTCAGAAAGGTGAGCTTTTGTCTTCTGCTGTTTCAGTTTGCAGTTTTGGTAACTCATTTTCCATCTGGCAATGTCTTATTTTGGCAAAGGGAGCGGAGAGGGCCGCGTTTGCTTCTATCAGGATCTGCACAAGAGAAGCATCCGAAAGCAGATACAATCATTTTGGTGGTGTGTGGTGGTCCATAGACCCACAAGCAGTTCCAGACATTAAAATGTGGGGATTTTGCCAACTGTCCCCTCTGCTTAAGGAGTGCTTCTGCAGTGTGTTTTCCTGGAAGGAAAGATTCTTCTTGCTGCATTTGGCGTGCATTGGCAGCTGAGCCCATGCTGGCTCAGTCTGGGCTTTAACGATGCCTGCACTGCTGCTGTTGCAAAAATAATGACTGAATCTCATGCAGTCGGGACCTACATATCAAAATGTCTCAGTGTGTTTTCATTGCAGGAATGGGCTGTTCATAATTACTTACAGCTATGGGTGAAGGTGGTGTTTGAATGTGGGAAACGTGCTCATTTCTGTGCACTGTTTTTACTGTTAAGATAATGAGTGCTCTGACGTTTCAGCTTTTGCCTGCAGTGTGTTATACACATGCATACACATACCCTCTTGTTTCCCCAGAAAGTCACTCCGAGGGCAAAGATAACCGCATCCCTCTCCTGAAGGAGGTGTTTGAGGCATTCCCACAAACTCCTGTCAACATTGACATCAAAATGAACAACAACGTGTTGATCAGGAAGGTGCGTGTGAAGGTGTGGGGCTGAGCCTCGTGTGATGATGATGAGGTTCCAAAACAAAACAGATTCTTGGAGTTGAAGTCTTCCCAGAAGATGGATTTCAGGCTGCTGGCATCCTTTACGTCACATCTTGCACCACATGTGAAGTAATGATAGAATCAGAGAGTCACCAAGGTTGGAAAAGACCCACAGGATCACCCGGTCCAACCGTCCACCCACCACCAATCGTTCTCATTAAGCCACGTTTATACATGTATATATAATGTGGGAGGTAGAGATGTAGTGCAAGATCTGACCGTGTCAGCAGACAAGGGAAGAGCTGCTGTTGTCCATCTGGACATCAGTGGGGCCTTTGGCACTGCCTCCCATGACATCCTTCTCTCTTTGTCCTGAATGCAAAGTAGTGTAATCATCTTAACACGGAAGAGGATGTAGAAGATCTCTCTTTCCTGTGATGACTTACGTAGTAAAAAAAAGTGGCAATTAAAATTGAAATTAAGTTATTCTTTAATAGTCAATGAAAACACGTTAGATTTCTGCTGTTTGGGTTCTATATTGCAGGTCTCAGAGCTGGTGAGTCAGTATAAACGAGAGCACTTGACAGTATGGGGGAATGCCAATTACGAGGTGGTGTCCAAGTGTCTGAAGGAGGTAAGAGTGCATCCAGCTGAGCTTTCTTCTTGCCCTCTGGTTGCTGTGTGATGACAGGTACAAAAAGCACCCCATAAAGGAAGGCTGATGGAGCCATGCCGGACTTTTAGTAATGATCTGAAGTTTTGCATTAGTGTTGTAAGCACAATGGAAACTGTTGGAACAAATCAAGTGAAGTTAGCACCCGTATATTCTGCAGTGCAACACTTAGGGAATAAAGCTTAATTGCTCTGTAATGTATGGAATCTTATGATTTTAATGCCAGGACCTCCTGTTGCCAGGGCTGTGCATCGTTCATCTGATGCAAAGGCAATTCCTATAAAGGTTGCTGATTGGATGTTTCTTTTTATTAAAGTGGTGGGTGTTGATATCAGTCGCCACTCACTTATATTGGCATAAAGCTGTTTTACAGCTGTAACTGCTGTTCCTTTTTGTGCTAAGAAATGATCCAATTTAGAAGTAAACTGAGTTATGCTCAGCCCTAAGGAAGCTGATACGGTTATCTTAGCCACAATGAGGTATAATTGTTCATTCCTGGTCTTGCAGAATGCTGACATTCCCATCATCTTCTGTTTGCAACGTGTCCTGCTGCTGCTGGGCCTGTTCTACACCGGTCTGCTGCCATTCATTCCTTTCAAGGAAGAATTCTTGGAAATCCCCATGCCTTCCATCATCCTCAAGTGAGTTGGAGTTGGTTGGTGGGTGCCACGCTGAAATAACTGTAGAACAAATGGGTGGTCGTGGCAGCTTGAGCATTAAATTGAGCCACGAACGAGGAGTGGAGTGGAACAGTTCCAAGGGAAATACAGTGCATGGGCAGTTGGGCAGAGAGTGATGTGGTGCATTCTGAAGGAGCTGTGTCACACAGCAAAGGAGTACAGCTCTGTTGGAAGGAGTGCTTCCACTTCAGTCCGGAGAGGTAGGAGGGACCCAGCTCTTGAAATGTCCATTTCCTGGAGAAGTAAAGGAACTTTGAGCCCTGTCTGAACCCATGACTGAAGCAATGACTCCATTCTTCTCAGTGTTCTGGTAGTTTCAGCATATCATATTATATGTTTTGTAGTGATGCTCCTCTTGCTGAGGTCGAATTCAGTCCATTCATTTCTGTCCTTTAGGTGGAAAGGGTGACTGTAAAGAATACGCTCGGCATCTTTATAGTTCTATCCCAGAAGATAGCAAATAGTATTTATTTACTATTAGGTCCGCTGCTTTTGGGTATTCATAAGTGAAAGTTATACAGGTTTTATGTTCCTCTATAACGTGTCTCTAGCCAACTCTGAGCTAAGCTACTATTAGTGTGGGATGCTGTGCATATCAGTGTTTGATAGCATCTCCTGCAAATACAGCCTTCAGGCAGCTGGTGCTGATGCCATCCAGATAGCAGTATGTTGCAGTGCTGGACAAATCACTGATTTTTTGCACCTTTCTTCTTCTTTCTTAGATATGGAAACAGAGCAAATTAGTTCAAGGCCAAGGGGAAGTCAGTGCCAGGGTAGATCTGAGGTTTCGCATGCAGTTTGTTCCTCATACCATACTGAAAACGTAACACCCATCTCTGCTGCTTCTCTTAAGCGTGGCACATTTCTCTCCTGTAACCCACTTCTAAGTCCCTGTCTTGAAGTCAAAGAGAAATCACTGCTCTGAGAAGCTGCAGGACTAATTCCTCATGTTTCCTTTGCAGAACCATCTCAGTACCTCAATCAGTGCCCTGCTAACTTTTTATCCTCTTCCTCAACAGGCTGAAAGAACCAGAAAAGATGTCAAGAAGCCAGAAATTCATTATCTGGCTAGCTGACACGTAAGATTTTAACCTTATTGAATGCTTCATCATATTTAGTTTCAGTATTGGCAGCTGGCTTAAGCAGCAAAGAGCAAATGATTGCAATGAGTACTTGTTGGGGTGTCATCTCCTTCAGATTCTTCCAGCATTTTTGTCAGTGCAGCATAAATCATATTCCAGTCTTTCCTTTATGTTCCTGTACAGTTAGCTTTTTTCATGCACACACGCAGATATATTGAGATGCAGTAACAGTGCAGAGTATTCCAGTGTGACTTATTAAAGTACTTGGGTGTGGGTTTGGTTGTTTGCCATGCAGGCAGATGCCCAGCGCAGCTCTGTTGTGTTTCACAAGGTTGTGGCTGCATCCTGATGTTGTCAGAGGAGGTGCTGTTTGGCTCACACACAGTGTGTTGCATTTGAAGGCTATTTGTGCTTCAGAGGGCACTTGGATGGTTACGGAAGATGCAGTGAGTGGCTGCTGCTGCTGCTCCTGGGTTTGCCATCCATTTGCTTTATTAAGTGGCAGATGAGTAGAGTTCTCTCATCTTCTGATGTGAAGAGCAAAAATCTCATTTGAAGGCAAAGGGGTTGATGTATTGGCCATCGTAAGGGGTGTCTGTACAGGGAATGAGGATTTGCTCTTCAGAACACTGATACAAATAGCCATTATTGATTCAGACTGGATGTGTTGGGTGGGGTTGAGTTGTCCAAGCTTTCTGTAGTTGAGTTTTTAATCACTTTGTTGTGAAAACCATTGAGTCTAAATGCTCTGTGGGAATTGTATTAGAGAACATCAGTTGAGGTTAAAAATCCCACCCATGCTCCTTGTTCTCAAACAAGTCTCTTTCTCTGTTCTGCAGACTGCTAATGAGGAAAGCACTTTTCGACCACCTCACTGCTCGGGGCATTCAGGTACAGTGTGGCAAAGCTACAGGAAATCTGCTTTAGATCTGGGGAGAACCTGAACAAGGCAGACGTGGCCTTAAGATGGGTTCATGATCTCTGCTCCTTTCTGTGAGGATTATTTCAGTTCAAATCCTTTGTAGATCTACATAACCTGAAGCAAATCTTTGTTATGTGGGGGTGGGGGGTGGACAAACTTCAGCTACAAAATGTGCAAAGCTGCTTTCCCAGTTGGGGCTTTTCTTGTCTTTTGGGGATGCCTGAAGATTGGGGTAACACTGGAGTTGAATTCAGCCAGAAAATGTCTTCCCACACCTCGTTTGCCTTTGGAGAAGGGTGTATTTGTGTGTTTTGGCATCACAGTGTAATGATTTTAATACACGTGGCATCATCTGTCATGGTAGCAATGACATGGAGCAATCCAGGTCAGCAGTCACTGCTCTTTATTTGAGTGTTTCCTGTAATAATGGGTCTCTCTGCATTGCAGGTATATATTTGGGTACTGAACGAAGAACAGGAATACAAGAGAGCTTTTGATCTGGGAGCAACCGGAGTCATGACAGACTATCCCACAAAGCTCAAGGAGTTCTTACACAACTATCCCGTGTAAATACAGGAGGACAGGGAAGACTCTGCAGAACAGATGGAGCCGAGCAATTTAATCAAAGGAAAGTTGAGCAATGTCCACAAATCATGTTGTTGGGAGGGTGATCCTTGACCTCGTCAGGTTGCCACCTGATGTAAAGGCTGTCTATTTATTTTGAGACTTTAATTGCATAGTTTACGTCTGTAAATAGATCATGTAGCAAAGGTGCCCTTCACTCATAGTCGTGACTAAGAAGAAAGTTGCTGGATAGGATACCTGTAGATAATAAGTGTTGTTTTACCAGTCACAAGTGTTCCTAAGCAGATGTCAAGACACGTCAATTACCCCAATTATATTTTAGTGTGCAGAAACCAGAGGGTTTCTGAAAGTGCACCCTTTGTGTATGTATTGCTTGTGTTGCTTTTACTTTTCAGATAAGTTGTAGGGTAAGAAAGAGAAACAAGGCACAGGAGAAATAGGAAGCAGAGTCTGTGGGCAGCCAGTCAGTCCGGCCTGGGAAGGGTAGTAAAAGCAGCCACTTCTTTCTTTCTTTCTCCTTTTTTTTCCCCCCCAAACCAGAATTAACCCACTTGGTCAGTGTAGGTTTACTCAATTATTCTTACTGATAAGAATGCTGAGCTCCACGTACAGCTGTATTTAGACTCCTTTTTGATGTGATGGTCATACAGTGACTCACTGGTCAAGGTCCAGACACAGCATTTGTGCTTGCTGCTGAGTCTGCTCAGTTCTTCTGCAAGGATCTGCTTTGCCCCTGGATCTGAGCTGCCTGCCAGGCTGCCACAGTGAGCTTCCCATAGAGGGAGGTTGCACTTGGTAGAGATTACACCTCCTTTGAAATACTCTTTTCACAAAGGAAACCAATGTTTTTAGGAGTCCTTTGCACTTTCATAGCTCTGACACCTCTTGGCTCGATTAATGGGAAACTGTTTTTGTTTTGTTTTGGATGAGGGACCAAAAAAGACTTTAAATTTGGTCAGGAGTTTTAGGAGCAACGTAAAAGGTTTGTTTTAAATGAATTCACCCAAAGCAGAGATACATATGTATATATATATATAAATATATATATATAAATATATAGATTCATGCCTGTAAAAGGAGCAGGTATCAGTCTAGGATATCTGTAAGTTTTAGTCTTTTTTTCTCCACATTCAGTATGGATGAAGTTGATGGGCATGGACTCAGAGGTAATTTTCCCAGCAAAAGCCAGGAATCCCCCAATGTCCTGGAATGGGGATGGATAGGAATGCGTTTTTAGAGGCTGAGTGCTGTTCTGCCCCTCTGAACAGATGCTCTGTGTGTCAGACATGTCCGGGCCTGCGATGCCTCTGCTTTGGCATTAGGGTTTTTAGCATGAATTTGACTATTTTAGCTTAATTATTCACAGTGACATGTGTAGAGCCCAGTCATCAGGTGGTACTGCTGGAACACAGCTGTTGTGTAGTGATGATAGTATCTAATTCCCTACGGACCTTCATGTGAAGGTGATCTCATTCAATAATAATTACAGTAGCCAGGACAAGGGAGAGATTCACTGCAAGATATCCCTGTTATTCTAAAAGTTTGTGAAGTAATGAATTCTTTTCCCTTCCCATCTCAGACTTGGAAGGGCTCTCGTTTCACTGCAAGGCTGCTGTGCCATACCTGTAGTCGTGGAGCATCTTTGCTATTCCATTATGCCCACCCATGGTAGGATGTCAGGTCCATCTGAGTGGATAACATTCATTCGTGTTGTGCACAGTCCCATTTGTGCAATGCCCATTTAAGAAAAGGGAAGTTCCTTTCCAAGGGGTTCTTATGGATGACGTAGAAGACATTACTGCATTTACAGTTTGAACGTGTGACAGTGGTGACAAGTGAGTTAATGGGTGTCCTGCTCAATGTCTGCCTACTTGAGATGGCTGTAGATTCAATTTCCTTTTAATTTAATCAGGCCTGTTGTATATTGAATGACTGAGAGGAAAACGTAACTTCCTATCTGCTCATAGGAATAAGGATTACATGATTTATCACATGCTGTGCTTCTTGTTTTGACTTCAGACCAGTAATGCTGGTCAGGTAGCTGCTAATCATCAATCTGGTCGTATTTCTTCCTGTTCTCTGATGTTCACAGAATGCTTTCAGAATAGGCTCCATATGGATCTCAGCAGGTAAATGAAGAACTACTGCCCTCTGTGTTTGGATTTGGTTTACTGTTCACTTACAGCTCCACATCCTACGTTTTCATGCAATGTATTTTTTTTCTACTCAATTTCATTGCTGTCCAATTTCCAACCTTCACATCTCCACTGAGACACAAACACAACTCTGCTTTTATCCAATGCCACTGAATAGCACAAGGTAGGGCTTCTCTCAGGCTAGGAATAGCTGAGTTTTAAAACACCACTTTTGATTTCTGGACTCGGTCTCTCATGGGACACACAATGACTTCATTTTTTTCCCTTCAGTTTTCCCCCATTGCTGCATAAGCAAACTATTTTGCTTTATCCTGTATTGAATGACAGAACACTGCTATTAAGATGGACTTTGTTTTTACACGATAAGCTACCCGTTCTGCTGTAGCAGTGCTGCTGGGAACTTGTGCCTTCAGGGATGCTCAACACATTCTTCAACTGCTGCTCTTCCTACATCTGCTGTGGCTTTTGACTGTGCTGCTCATACATGAGCTCTCCGTGATAAATCTGCTGCTTAATGCCTGAAGGTTAAATAAGATACATGGAAAGGAGTGCTGAAATGACTGCTGAACTCATTCAGTCTCTCATTTGGAGCACAGTAAAGGAGCCAAAGGCTGATCTCTTGACACAGACAGCATTGCGTGGAAGAAGCCATGAATCTGAGCACCAGTTCACAATAGGCCACAATAACTGCATGTAACAAAATGACGTGGAATGGAGGAGTCTGTATGATGTCTGTTCTGAACTGCCCTTTGTTTGAATGTTCCATAAGCTGATTTCAAAACCACTTGCACAGAAAACCACTGGTTGAGGTCTTGCTCAGCCATCCAGGAGGGTGTTCAGTTAACCTCTGTCTCCCAGCAGAGATTTCTTTTGTTCCCTTTGGGTAATTTGAACTCTGAGCATTGTTTAATACGTGCTGTGTTCTCCATCTTTTGCAAAACACTTTATGAAGGACGATGCTCGTATCCCATGCACTTTTATTCTGCAGAAACAGTTTTGGACCTCTCTAGCTGAAAATCTGTGATGATTTTTTTTTTCTTTTCTTGTAAGGAAAGGTCGATGTTCTTGAAATGTGACACGTTCAGATATCTTTGCTCATAAAAGATCTACAACTAAATACTACTTCCTTGCGAGTCCCGTGTGTGATTACTGTGATGATGCTGTGCTTTGGCTGTAGCACACTTCCAAACCTTGGTGGTGGCCTTTGGGATGGATGCTCAGAAAAGGAGGTATCTTATATACACCGAACTATTTTTGGCACTTATATTGGTTTTCCCATAGTAACCACAGCATCTGCCACTACGTGGGGCTGAACAAAGCCTGCAGAGGAGGTGAGCCTGCCTTCTGTGTGCAAAGCCTTCAGCAGCAAAGCTCTGAAGTCAGCTCCTATTTGATTTACCTGCAGCGCATTTGAAGGCAGAAGCAGTAGGGGATAAACCTGATCACAAACGGGGAAAAAACAAATGTGATCCGCATATTATGGGGTATTAAAAGCCTCTGAGAGGTGAGAGGGAGCTGCTGGTGGCAATTAACCAGCTGTGTTTTCAGTGTGGTCGGTGCTGCTGGGCAGCATCGTGGTAGCAAACCTCTGCGGGTTGTGTGTCCTTGGGTGACGGTGTGCTCTGAGCACAGCACTGATGCCCAAGTGCTTTTCCTCGTGATAAGCTCGTGAATATTTGCTCCTCCAAGCACAACTGCGGCTTTCCTACTGGGTTGCCGTTGATTTACATTTAGTGCCGGCTATTAAGGTCAAGCGTAACTGCAGAGCCTCGAGGCTCTGTATTAGCTAAGAGGTGAAGCAGGCTTTTCGTAAGCAGCAGCATTTAGTAACTTGGAAAGAATTTGGGTAGGCCGACGACGGGACGCGGCTTCCCCGGCGGCTCCGGGCTGCCCTTCGTGTCCCAGCGCTCCCACCCGCCCCCGCCGTACCGCTGGAGACCGCCAGGGGGCGCTGCAGCCCCGCAGGAGCCCACCGGGACCGGGCAGCTGCCGGCGGCTCCGCTCTGACTGCGGAGGGTGCGGCGTAGCGGGAGCGGCGCCTGCGGGTTCGTCGGTGCCGCGAGTGGGGCAAAACCTTCCGCTGCTGACAGATGGAAGCGTCGCTTTGAGCTGTCTGAAAAGGTTTGCGGTGCCCCCGTTGTATAACTGAAGAAGCTGAGGTGCTCGAGGGAAGCACCTCGATCCGCAGGGCCGGCAGCGTCAGCTGCAAGCAGAATTTGTGGGCGCTGACGGGGGCTGTTAACAGATCTCATGGCTACCGATGTGAGTACGATGCAGCACTAAAAGTCTCGAGTCAGCAGGAGAGATTCGGTGCTTTCTCCCCTCTCGGTGCTTTCGTGGTACATCAAATAGCAACGTTAATTAAGGGCGCGTCTTTTCAGAGGGGGCAGCGTCACGCCTCCTGAATAATTGGCCTTTTGCAGGTTTATCACGCTAACTGATCGGCGTTAAAAGGCCGCAGGGCTGTGGGGCTGGGAGGAGCCGCCGTGCCTGCGCCTTTAAGAGGAAGCGGCGCTGTTTGTTATTCCCCCTCCGCGCTGCACGCCGGCACCGCCAGCGCCGCTCCCATTGGCTGCCGCCGCCCAACTGCTGCCTGCGCGAGGCCGACGGCGGCGGGGCGGGGGGAGCGCTGCGTGCGTCTGTGTGTGTGTGTCCGAGACGGGGGGGCGGGAGCGCCCCTCTGCCCCGCGCTCCGATTGGTGGGGAAAAAATGGGCTGCGGCCGTGTCTAACCAATCGACGGGTTGTTGCTATGTGCCAGCGGGCGGCGATTGGTCGGCGGTGGTGCCACTCGTGGGCGACGGGGAGGGAGGGCGTTCTTATAATGGGAGAACGCCGGTGGGAGGGGGAGGGCGCTGCGGGGTTGCCTGGTGCGCGTCTGCGGCCGCGCTCCGTCTGCGCTGGGGACGCGTTCCGAGGCGGCCGCGCCGCGGCGAGTGAGTGCGGCGGGGCGGTGGGCGGTGGGCGGTGGGCCGAGGGCCGAGGCCGGGCGCGGGGCGGCGGAACCGAGCGGGCTGAGCTGCGCCACAGCCGTCTTCCTTCCGTCCCTCACCGCGGCGGGGCCGCCCCTCCGCCGGGCATCGCTGCCTCAGCGCCGCGCATCCCTCTGAGGGGGTCGGGGGGGGGGGCGGCGGGGCGGGAGGGGAGCGCGGGAGGAAGGGGAGGGGGGAGAGCATGGAGGTCGGGCAGGGGAGCGCACCGCCGGAGCCCGGCTGTGCTCTGGGGCCTGGGGTGAGGCCCGTGGTGCTGAGCCGAGGGCTGCGGGGGCTCGGAGGGGTTCCGGCCCCGGTGCGCTGTGAGGGGGCTCCGCGAAGAGCCGCTCCGTTGTGTGGTGCCTTCCCGCGGGAGGTTTTGGGTTCGGTCCAGAAGCACCGGGGATGGCAGAAGGAGCCGCGGGTCTGGAGCTTAGGGCTGTGGTGTTGAATTTGGAATCGGAAAGGATCTGTGTTTTATTGTAATTATTCTATTTTATTTCCTTTTTTCAGTTGCAAAGGCAGTTGTAGCGATGTAGGAAAAGAAGTTTTGCCCTCTGCCCCTACAGCTGAATCTGACCTCGCCGCTCTGTCACCCCTGCCTGAGCATACACAGAGAGGAAGGCTCTGAGCCGTGCCTGGGCTCACGCAGTGCCTTCCCAGGGCTGTGCTCCCAATAAGGATTTTCTGCTAATGCGTTTACAGTTACTTAAAGCTTAGGCTGGGGAGCACAGAGAGGCCTTTGCTGAGTTAGGAGGTTGGAAAAGAGCAGATGCTGGGAGCCGCGTTTACAGTGTGTGAGAGGATCCTGCCCGGATAGGACGTGTTTGGTGACTTCATGCTCGCAGAGCACCCTCATTTATTTCGTTTAAGACCTCATCATGATGGGATCCACGCCTCTGGTTTCCTTTAAATGCTGTTTGCTGTGTAATGGCAGTGCTAAGAGGATGTTCTTCTCTCGTTGGCTTCCTAATTCCTTCCTCCTGCTGGGGGGAAAAAAAAAAACCCACAAACCCAGATATTTAAAAGTGAGCCCTTGGTGCTTTGAAGGTAACATTGGGAATAGGGATGATGTCCAGCACTTCTTTTTTTTTAATTGTTATTATTTTCATTTTTTAACTTTTCTTGAAGGTTTAGGTTGGATATTAGTAAGAAGTTTTTCACCCAGAGGGTGGTGACACACTGAACAGGTTGCCCAAAGAGGCTGTGGGTGCCCCATCCCTGCAGGCATTCAAGGCCAGGCTGGATGTGGCTCTGGGCAGCCTGGGCTGCTGGTTGGCGACCCTGCACATAGCAGGGGGGTTGGAACTGGATGAGCACTGTGGTCCTTTTCAACCCAGGCCATTCTGTGATATGATAGGTTCTCTGTCATGGTGCCAGTGTTGGAACAGCTGGCAAAACTGTGCTCTGGTCGCTGATCTCCTTTGTGTCCTCTGGATCACAGATCTTGACTAAGTGATTTCCTTGCTGCTTGGTGTGGGCAGTTGAGTCAGGGCTGTTCTGTGGAAGGCAGCGTTGCTACCTGTAATTCCACATTCCCACAAAGGCTCATGGATGAATACCTGATGCTGAGGGAGAATTTCATTAAGGAACTGGTCACTCTGGTGTAGCTTTTTAGAAAGTGGGAGCTCCTTGATCTAGTGTGGTGCTATACGAGCATTACGAGGATTACGGAGGACTGAAAAAAAACATTATTTATTGTTCTTGCATCATGATCTTACCTTTTGCCGTGTGTTTAGAAGGCTCTTGATGGAAAGTCAATAAAACCAGGCCTTCACTGTGCTCTGGTCATGAGCTGAGCTGGCGAAGCTTTGTTAGCTTGAAATTAAACAGAGTCTTCATTAGAGGTCAGCTGTGAATTGCCAGAAAAGTGGAATTCGTGAGTGATGACAAAGTGGAGCTTTGAGTGGAAAGATTGAGAGTTATTGAGAGTTATTTCTCTTAGCTGCTTTGAAGCTATTTAGTGAGGTGTGAGGCAGAATTGCAAAGCAGAGTGGATTTATCACTTTGAAACCACTGCAAAGACTCACGGCTTCCTTTTTACTCCGTAAGCCAGCCCTTCAGTTTGTTCCCTCTTTTCTGTGCTTGTTAATGCTGAGGTCTTGTCTTCTAGATCTAATGACAGTAACAAAAGGCAAAGGACAGGTTTCCTCTTCCTTCCTGAAGCCAAGGCAGGTCCACAGAAGAGATCTGACTACTCTCACTTGAGGATTTTTCATTTCCTTAGGACACATCTTTATCTGGAAAATCAGCACAGCTGCTGGTGGTGAGATGCCAGCTGAGCACCTGGACCTCTTCTTACAGAAACAACGCCTTTCTGTAGTTTGGCCTTGGTGGGAGGAGAAAATGCTGCCCTGGCAGCGGCCCTGCAGTGCGTGAGCTGATTGCTCCCTTGTTCTGGTTGTGCCAGACCTGTCTGAGCAACCTCACCAGGGCAGGACGTCGCATCGCATCGGAAGTGTGGCTGGACTGGCCGAGCCACTTAAGGCTGCAGGAAGTAACGTAATTAATAAGACTTAGCTCTCCCACATCTTGTACCTGACAATCTCAAGTCACTTGACAGTGCTAATTAAAGCTAATCACGCTCCTCTGTTTTTAGTAAATAGCTATTATCCCCACTTCACTCTTGCTTTAATGAATGGCAGTGTCAGGCAATGTGAGTCACTGGCAGTGGTGGGAATGCAACCTGTGTGTGCTGCCTTCCGGTCCTTGGGCCTGCGTATGTGCCTGCCTGGACACGGCTTCTCCATGCCTGTTCAGCATTGTTACAGCACATTAGAAGGTGGGATGTTCTGCTGGCTCACAAAAATACATAACTTTTCAACTGATTGTGGTTGCACTCATGCAGAACTGATCTCCCCGGGTCTTGCTAAGCTATTAAAAGTTGGAAAAGCTGAGGATGCTTTGAGTTTGCCCTTCAGAGGAGGTTTTTGATCCTCTGAGGGGGAAGGCAGAGCAGTGTCACAACTGCACTCTCGCTTCTCCTGTTTCACGTTGGCAGCGACTTCATTATGAGGAGAAAAATGTAGCGTGGTATGACCTAGGGATTGCACAGCTCAGCCTCAGAACTCGGCAAGATTTAAATTTCACTGATGAAATATTAGTAGAGGATGGCTCAAGCAACGTGGTATTAAAAACAGATTGTCCAACCTCACAGAAAAAAAGAGTTAATAATTAACTACGAAAAAAAATTAATGAGAATCCCAGGAACTCCCAGCAGAAGCATTTGTCTGTAGGCACGGAACTATGAGAGGCGAGTCAGCTCACGTACCTTGGCAGCACTGTGCAGGCTGGTGAGGATATCCAGGAGGAACTAAACCACAGACTGGTAGGGTAACAGCTGACTTGACCATTTAAACTCAGTTCAGTTATAAAGTATCTGTCGTGTGTGAAGATTGGAGCTGTAAGTCTTCACCTGAATTTTCTCCCTTGGCATAGGTGTGTTGTGCTGTCAATGGGAATGTGAGCTAGAAGAATGATGACTGAACTGCCATGGAAAATATGTACCTCATTAATGTGACAGCTGTTGCATAGAAGAAAGTGTTTCTGAAGGAGGTTGGTCAGAATTTGGGTTGTTATCCTTTGCATTAGTTAGACAAAGAGGTCTGGTAAAAAGTGAAGCCATTGACTCTCCCATAGCACGCTCTTCTGGGCAGTGTGAGCCCAAAGTGATGGGGCCTTCTGTTCTGTAGGATGCTATAGATGCACAACTGTAGCAGAGCATAATATCCTCCATGTGCTACCATCGTGTTGAACATGTAGCTTTCTTCAGCAGGAAGATGGCTGTGGGTTGAGAGCTGCATCTTGCTGTGTGCATGAGCCATGGCTGCTCCCTTGCCCTGCTGCATTGGGTGTACGTGGCCAGTTTGGAGGAAGGACTGCTATCCCTCAGTGTGGGATGCTGGCATGACTTTTCTTGAGATGTAAAGGAGGAAATGGAGTTGTTTGTGTTATAA
Source organism: Gallus gallus (assembly GCF_016699485.2). Taxonomy (NCBI): domain Eukaryota; kingdom Metazoa; phylum Chordata; class Aves; order Galliformes; family Phasianidae; genus Gallus; species Gallus gallus. The sequence goes on from NC_052550.1 coordinate 7,711,002, forward strand.
ATGAGTTCAACGTGCAGTTATTTATTTGTGGCACAAGTGGGATTTGCTGGTAGGAGCACAAGTAAGCGCTGGCTTGTTCCAAATCTGTCCAGGCTGCCGTGCTGCTTTTCTGCATGTATGTGTCCTCCTCCAGGTTGGCAAAGTGATGCTGGCATCTGTTGTGACGGATGGTGGAGCTCAGCCACGATGGGTACCTGCCAGGTGCAGGTGGGCAGCGCGCAGCTCTGATGCCTGCAGTGCTGCCTGTCCTCAGCAGCGCAGGCTCTTCTGCATTGCAAAGATGCTGCTGCCAGGCAACTCGCAGGCAAGTGGGATGAGAATTCAGGCAGAAGTGTCAGTCATTCTCCTGGCAGAGGCTGAGCCTTGCAGTCTGTGTGCATGTCGTTTCGGAGGCAGGCCCAGAAATGGTAGCTAATTTTGAAGGCAACCCTGTAAGACGATGTCTGTCCTGCATCTTTTTGAACGGATGGAATTGTGGAGAGAAGTATTTTCTGGATTTTTTTTCCCAGATTTATTTTTCTCCCTTGCCTTTCGTTATGGTGCCCACAGTGTATTGGATCGGGTTGTTTTGAACAGGATGCTTTGTCCTGTTGTGCAGGGAGAGATGAGTTAGCAATTCTGATGCTCAGTGGGCCTGAATGGGCTGAGTACGGCCCCAGCACTGTAAATAAATCCAGCAAGTTCTCCTGCTAGTCTGCAGCCACGTCTGTACAGCGTCTTGCTGAGATACTTTAACCTGTTCCTTTTGTTTCCAGTCAGTCGTGAGCTGTAGCTCGATGCAAGAAAGCTGCTGCTGAGAATGCAGCCATCCTCTGGAATCGCTTATAGTGACACCATTGCACTTGAGCTCCTGAAAATGCACTGATGTGGATGTTGGCTTCTTTTAAACCATTTTTTTTCCCTGTTTAATTAGATTGGATCTCCAAACTGGCAAAAGGTAAATCAACTATTTAAAGAGCAATTTAAAAATCCTTTTTTTTTTGTTTGTGGACAAAGAGTGTTGGTTTGTACAGTAACAAAGCCAGACAGACTTTGGAGGGGGGGATTAACCTTAGTGAGATGTGAAGATTTGCTGTTTGCTCCTTTGATCGATACAACTGTGGTGATGTTTTTAGCATGGGTAGCAGAGCTGTAAGTGATACTTCTCCTGATGAGCTGTGTGGACCATGGTGGGTGCAGTGTGGCTGGTGTGTCCGTCCCTGCTTCATGATGGCCAGGTAGCATCTAATTGCTGCTTTCTGCATCTCTTCTTGATGCCCTCTAGTGGTTACATGCTGTTTGTCTGCAGTACTTTTGGTGTCAGTCTGGTGTATTTCCATCCACCACTGCAGATGCTTTTTCCCAGGGTCACGGAGTACTTCCTGGGGTGAGGACTGTCTCCATGCTGTGGATGAGGGGGCCAGGGCCCTCAGAGAGGAGTGACTCATGGGGATGTGTCCAGAGGAATAGCAGGAATGAGTTATATTTTCCATTGAAGGTGGTCTAAGAGAGAAACCTGCTCCATGCTGTTTCTGTGCACAAATCTGAACAAAGTAAAGGTAAATGTAGTCTGTTTCACTATTTTCATTTCTCTGTGGGCTTGCAGGGGTTGGAGAATGAGGTGGAAGAACAGAGGCATTGGGAAAGGACACTTACAGTTCATGTATCAGTAATGGCTTCTGTTGACCGTGGCAGTACTGCTGGTACTTCTTACCAAGAGTTTGAAATTGGTGCATTTCAGATACTGAAGAAGTAGGGGAATGTTACTTACCCCCATATTTTATGAAGCATCTGTTATTGTTTTTCCATCGTGTTCCATGTTTGACTTCAAGATGATCACCCTTCCTTTCAGGGCCTTTGACTACAGATATCATCTCTTGCTATCTTCAGATTTGGCTTCAACTTTCCAAAGCTGTTGCTGACCTGTGCTGTGGTGCAAGTCTCCCAGACCACCCCAGGATCCTCACTGCAGAACTGCATCGTCTGAGAGCGAAGGCTCCCAGCTCTGCCAGCTCTCTGGAGCTTCAGCATCTGCACTTCTGACACTGATCCTGCAGGGAATGGGAGAACCCAGCCTGCCCTCTTACTGTGCTGTGTTAGAGACCAGCCTCTCTCAAGCTGCAATGCATTAAGCATTGTTCAGGTAGTTTCCACGTGAAGAAAGCACTGACAAGTACATGTGCTTGCCTCAAGCCTTTTATTAAAACCATGCTAAGAACCTGGAGCAGTGTTGGCTGCTAAGGTTGGTGACCTTGTGGAAACAAAGAACTCCCCAGTCTGATTCCCCCTGTGCTCTAATTACACTCAGCAAAGTACATCTCTAGTTCTTCCTATGTTAATGAGAAGAGACACCAAAGAAGGAAGGTTGGGTTTCCAGACAGATGGGCTTTTTCAGAACCGCTCCAGGCGGCTTTCTGTGGCACTTGCTGTGTTCTGCTAAACATTTTACCAGCTAAAGTCTTAAAAAGCAAATAATCTGTAATACAAACCCTCAAACCCAACAGACCTGCTGTTTGTCCTTTCAGAGTGAGCAGGAACACTTGCCTCTGGGCTGCATTGCACATGGGTTTCATGCAAAACGAGGCTGTATAATAGCCTTTGTTCTCTGCTGCTGTGGCATATGGGCTTGTACCAACAGTAACCTCACGTAGCCAGCATTTGGCACACACTTTGCCTTTCTCCTTTTTTGCGTTTCCTGAATTACTGAACAGCTTAATGTGAAAAGTGGCTGTTAGGCAGATGAAGGGTGAGTGCTGAGCTGAAAGCTGTCTGAATAGCAAAATGCCATGAGTTTTTTTCTTCGTGGGGTGATATCTGACTTTGCAGGACTAGGCAGGGCAGCTGTGACATGCGCAGTGCTGTCAGTGGCCCTGTGACTGATCCTCACTGTTTGCCACAGTAGATGATGCAGATAAGCTTTTCCCTAGAATTCACTCCTTTTGTCTCAACCAGTTTTCTGACTTCTTGCAGGTTAATTAGTACGTACAAATTTCTGTTCCAATGGCTTGATTGCATACATTCCAAAATGAAATTTCTCTTAAATTATAAAAGAGAAATACTGGATTATGCAGAATGCAGATTCTCATCTCTCTAATGGTGTTAGGCACAATAATTAAGTCATCAAAGCTTTTTTTTCTTAAAGGCAATGCTTATATGATGTATGGAGTACTTCTGAAGTTTTTAGTTTGTTTTTCTTAAGGTGGTTCCTTACTTAGCATCTCAGCCAGGTTTCCCATCAAGGTCTTATCTCTGTTCTCTCCCCTGCCTTTAGCAAAGGAATCCATTTGTTTTGCCTTCTCAGTACAGTACTGAGAACAAGAATCACAATTCGTCTCAATCGGTGCCCAGATACCTTCTCAGTTCACTTTGTCTCCTGAAAGGCCACATGTTTTTGCTGACATTAAATATGTTATGAGGTCAAATGAATGAGTTCTCATGAAATATTTGTGCAGAAAGGAGCGTGCAGCAGGTAGTGTGTGTGTGTGTGCTGTTGGTTTCTCTGTGATACCATGTAGCTGTAGTTTTTCCTGTTCTACTCATTGTTCCAGAGCACCGATGCTAAAGTCAGCAAACAACAAATAAGGCATTTCTCTTACGTTCTTCTGGCTGGGCATTGTTTGTGTCTCCATTTGGCTTGTAGGGTGCCTGTGGAGTGCTTCTCAAACTGTAGTGCTGCAGTGCTGAGTTGTTGCGGTGGTGGGCAGTTGATGGGAAAAGAAACAATTGGCACAGTGGTACAGGAGGGAAGCAATAGAGCTGCTGGCTGGTGTGTTTACCTGCTCACCTCATAGAAAATGGAGGAAAGAGAGAAGATCACACCATTTGATGAGGTCAGTGTAAACATGGGTTTTGACAGTCTGTTTGCTCATTCAGAGGTCAGGTGAAATCTTGCTTGTTCCTCAGCTGGTCTGTCTGCTGTAAGCTGTTGCTTTCTGACACTGCTTTGCCTTGGAATCTGGTTGTGTTTGGTCCCTGTTCTGATCTGCTGAGGTCCAGAGATGCAGCTGTGCACCAAACAGGGCACAGGTTGGTCAATTCCACCCGACAGAGTCTTTCTGCCTCAACAGGAGCAGGTTTTGTTTCTGACAAGCTGGGGAATGAGCCCTTCTGTGTCAGGATGGACCTTCCAGAGCTCTGGCTCTAACTTTAATTGCAAAAGGTTAATCTGATTAGTTAGTGTTTGCAAAGAGCTTTAAGGATGAAAAGTGCCATGTAAGTGCTGACTATTATGATGGTGATAGATGGGCTTTATCAGCAGTTTGCAGGATGAGTAAGAATCTTTCTCCCATTTGAGTAGAGGATGAACTGACTTATGAAAAGCAGGAAAAAATATTTTTTTTTGGGGGGGGGGAACCTAAACCAACACACCAAGTATCGGGTTGGCTTACCAGTGCATTCCTCCTGTTGACCATATTGTGGTGAGCGTTGGGCTGTGCTAAATGGTGCCCATGTGTGTCTGTGGCAGCTCCCCACTGTAATGCTTGCAGTACTGTGTTGGGAAGCTGTGCACACAAGGCAGGCTCTGCAGGGCTGCCCAGCCTGCAGTAGGTCTGGAGGGGAATGCCTTCAGAAGCACTAATGTGTCTTGGATGCCTTGAATCTTCCTTTTCAGCAATGACAAGAAGATTTAGGAGCAGAAGTGTTAAGAGACAGAGCTTTCCATAAATGGTGCCTTGGTACCAAGGTGATGACTTTTGGGGTGGGTTTTTTTTGTTGTTGCTTATGTGTCTGACCGTGCTCACGCATGAGGCTTTCCAGCAGGCAGCAGTAATGGATTCACAGCCTGATTATTGCTGCTCTTTCAGTCTGACGTGCTGTTTGGTAAATGGGCTGTGGGCAGGAGTTCTGCAGGACCACCTCCTGCAGCAATTCTCTTGGGTCCTGCCTTCAGTTCCCCAATAAACGTTTTGGTTTCCATCACACCTTCATTGAACAGTTTCCCCTTTAGCAAATAAAGAGATGCATTTGCTTAGAATTGTCCAAGTCCAGCATTGCTGTGCTGTGAACCCTGAGCTTGGTGCTTTGCTGTGCTTGTGGTGCACATCCTGGTGAGCTGCAGCACAGCCAGCTCAGCATGCAGGCTCCTGGGAGCTCTTCTGGCACTGTAGGGACCTCAGCTGGCTTTACTATAACCTGGAAGATAATCAGATACACTTCAGGCCAGTTACACACAGTGGCTTAGAGACCAGCTTTAAGCTTTTCTACTTTTCTGTTTTGTTCCCTTCAGGAATCTCCATTGCAGGTCAGGTTTGGGTGATGTTTTTTCTTTTTCTTTTATTTTAAGAGAGGGGATTGTTGCAGTATTTGATACACAAAGTGCAGGCTCAGGAAGTGAACACAATCACGTATTGTATGGGAGGGAAAATCCTCACGGGAGGAGCAGCCAGAGCCCATGGTTAACTCCTGGAGCATGCATGCACACCACGTACCAGGCAGGGAGGGGAGCTGCTTCACCTTTGCTGCTGCTTTCATCCTCAGAGGAGGCATTTGTTACCTGGCAAGGTTTGTGAATGCAGGATCTGAAAAACTGATTTCTGCCAGCCAGATGACCCAGGCTTGAGCTGCCTAGCAGGTTCTGTTGGATAATGTTGGATAGTAAATGGGTATTTGCAGCCTAAATAGGATTTATAGCTGTGTCCCCTCTTATCAGGGGTAGTCCTGGAGGCTGCTCCTCACTTGGGCTGCTGTCAGATGTTCTGAGGGGGAAAAAAAAAACCACTGGAGTGCGGTTGGTGGAGTAGCTCCTGCCTTCAGAGCTCGCAGCAAATTACAAAGATGAGCACAATGAAGTAATCCTCCATTTCCCGTGTGGAAGCGGGGGCAGATGAGAGGGCAGAACTGGTCTGGTGAGTTGTGCACTTGCTGGTGGCAGAGGAAGCCGAGGCTCAGCTCTCAGCCTTCCCACAGCCCGGAGTGCTGCGTTGCACAGTGCCAGGCCCGGCTTTCTCAGGAGCTGCTGGAGCCTGGCTGCTCCCTGGGCTGCTGCAGCGCTGGGCCTGGATGTGTGCTGTTCCCTGAGGTGTCTGGGAGACGAGACTTGATGAAAATGAGCTTTTTAGCATCTTTGTGCGCCTGTAGTTCTTTCCAAATCCATTAAGCGTTGGAAGAATGAATAGAGATTGTGAGCGCCTGAGTGATAGGAAGATGGTAGATAGCGGCAGCGGGAGGATGTGAGGGCAGGCAGCCAGCAGGCATGAATGTGTGTTGGTCTCACCTGCAGACAGCAGCCCTGTCCCTGGCTGCTCTCTCCTCTCTGCTTGCCATCACACTCTCAGCCCGGAGACCACCGTAACTCACAGTGCAACACCTGTGCTGAGTGTTCCATCTCTGCTCTGTTTTAAACATAGGTCTGTGTGAAGCCCTCTGTTCCCTAGACCTGAATCTCTTCCTCTGAAGCTGTCACCAGCGTGTGGAGCCTGCCCCACACCCATCCCCTGCCAAACCACGGCCTTTACCTGTGTCTTCCGGTGTTTCCCGTGTGACCCGTCCTGCGGCAGTGCCTCCTGGGCTACCCCGGAGTTCACGCAGCGCTCGGTGGCTCCAATGGTGAAGATGACAAGGTCCAAGACTTTCCAGGCATATCTGCCTTCATGCCACAGGACCTACAGCTGCATTCACTGCAGGGCTCATCTTGCTAACCATGATGAACTCATTTCTAAGGTACGTACGTGACCTTACCCTGCGGGTGTGGGGTGTTTGCTCATGCTGCAGATTAGTCTCTGTACAGGTGCCTGGCCTTCACCAGCATTATGGTTTCTGCTCAGAAAATGGGCTCTTAGGCTATAGGATCTGTATGTGAGCTGCTGTTTTCATTTAAGTCAGTTGGAAAATAGCTGCAGGGGATGGGTTTCCAAACCGGGGGCCCTTAGAGTGCTTCCTGGGGGGGTCCATTTCTTCCCGTGATGTTGGCTTCTCCCTCTCATTTCCAGATGTAAAACTGCATTAACTGATGGATAGGACTGCGAGTTGCCTTCCCAGTACTTGTTTGTGTACATGCTTGTCAGCATTGCCAAAGGGTTGTTGCATGATCAAGAGTTGTAGAAGTGCCTGGAAGTGTTTTCTCTGTTAAATATTGATCTGTTCCAAACAACTTCTCTAAAGCCCTTGCTTAAGGGAAGATTTGCTGATGCTTCTACTGAAATGTTATATATCTTTACAAAGACCATTGAGTTGTTGTTCAAATCCACATCGTTTTGACAGCCTCCAAACTAAAAAAAAATCTGCAGAGAAAATGCGAGGGATGGATGCTGGGCTGTGCTCTGTGCTGGTAAGGTTGGAAGGATGCTGTTCTCTCTTATGGTCTCTCAATCACAAAGGGAATCTTGAGGATAAGCTGAATGAAAAGCATTCAGAGCCAGTAAGTGAGGGGTCTTTGCAGGGGGAGCGGGCCAGTTAGAGAAGCTGAGGTGCAAAAGCTGCTGCTAAACTTTCTTGGAGCCTGCTGTTCCTGGCTGTGGTCAAGCATCAGGTTTCCAGCTTTCGGCTGCCTTGGCAATCAACTCTTCCATAAAGTTTATTCAGCTCATAAAGTATGTGTTCAGAAAAAAGCAGACGCGCTGTAAGATTATTAGCTGAGATGAGAGGAAATTGCGCTCGAGCTGTGTGTGTGTGTGCAACTTAAACGAGTTCAGCTTCTGGAGCAGCCTTGAGAGAGGGCAGTATCACAAGGCACAGAGGTGCTTTGCCTGGTGGAAAGGGTGTCATGCTTCCCCCTTCCTGTTTGCACAGGAAAGATAAGAATGTGTCACCTTGCATCAAGGGCATTGGTTGTACAGCTGGAGAGATCCTCTCAGATTCTTTATGTTAGGTGCTCAGATGGATTGTCTTCCATTGGAGGCTGCCTCCTTTCTTTTTCTCTTGGTTGTTGCCTGGTTGGGTTGATCTGCACCTCTGTGATGTTTTCTCTCTGTGCCTAGCAGTTGAATTTCAGCATTCTGCCATGAGTTATGCTGATTGCAGACTGCTACAGTTTTGAGGTTTTTTTCAGCTTCTGTAGACAAGCCTCCTCTAAGGCCATCACATCTGAGTCATTCTGGGCCTCCTGGGGGCTCTTGTTCTGGTACAGGGGCAGCAGTTGTCAGCAGAGGAGGGCTGTAAAGCCTCCAGGTTTTAAAGAGGAGGAGGTTGTACATTTCCACAACAGAAAGAGGTTTTGAAATGTTAACATCAACAGCAGAGTTAGCAGTGTGTGCCCAGGTCTGGGCTCGAAGCACATCCTGCCTCCCAGACCAGCTGGGTGCCTTCAAGCCCTTGCTCCTGTGCTGTTCTGATGTTTGTAAAATGAGGTAATCACTCCCCTGCCCCTCCACTGGGAGAGTTGTTGCAAGCTGGATTTTGGGCTGAGACCTAGACAGAGGAGGTAGGTTTTGCTTTCTGTGTTCATTGTAGGTCAGAATTTGTGCTTTGCTCTTTCCAACATGCCTGGTCCTGAGCAAGGGAGAACACATGGCAATGCATGCCCGTTGGTTTCACCTCTGATGCTTCTTTCTCCTCCTTGTTCCATGTCTGTGCCCTTGATATTCCTGTGTGCAGTGCAGCCAGCTTTACAGATAAGTAGCTTCCAGCAGGGCGATACCATTGCACCCTGCTTGGAATCCAAGCTTCCAGTCATCAAGGCATGCAGGATCTGCCCAGGAATGCTGACTGCTAAAATATGAATGCAGAAGAAAAGATTTGAAAACACAAAACAAAGCTGTGTGTTGAATTATGGCAGTGTTAGCTACAGTGTGCTGGGATGCTTGTCTGCTCGTTGTGGACTGGGGTGTAACCTTGTAGTAGTGTTGGGAGAGCACTGCTGGTGGAATATTAGTGGGTCGTGCAGCTCGAATCCAAAGGCTTTGGGGTTTTAGGTTTTATTTCTCACAGTTATAAACCTCAGTAAGACACATTCTTAGTGTAATTGAAAACTTTATAAAAATAATTGTGCAATCGTAATTTGTACAACAGACCATTAAACTGAGAACAGAAGGGCAGTCCTTGCCTCAAGGGGTTTCCAATATGTGCAGAGACTTTCCCAGGCAAACTTAAATAGTCGTCTTTTTATCTGTTTGAGTTAGGATTTAAACATCTCCCTGAGGCCTTCTGCAGTGCTTTCATCACAGACTTATATTAGCATCTGAGAACCAGGAGGTGGAATTGCCACGCTCATTTTCCATATGAAAATCTAACAAACTGAAGGAAGGAACGAGTGCTGTGAGGACTGAAAAAGGAACAGGAGATTACTTCAAACCAGTGTTTCTCAGGCTGCAGTGTATCCCATCTTGAACCTGACTGTCGCTTGATTCAGAACAGCCCAAATGACACTATCTTTGGAAGCACTCCCCAGAAAACAGGCTTTTATGTAACAGCAGGGTGTTGGTGTTTTTGCTCAAAGAAATTAATTCCTATATTCATTTTGCCCCAAGTTGTACAGAGACCACATGAGAGCTGTGCTGCTATGCGTGCCATGAGCCTTTAGCTCCTTTGGCTACATGCAAATGGCAGCACTGGCTCACACTGCTGGCTGAAGCTCTAGCTGGAGCTGAATCCCACTATTGTTCTGGGTCAATCCATACTTTATTTCCTTTTCATCTCTGTGTTTCTCCTCTTAGCCCTTCAGCACCAGCGTTAACCTTGGCTTCAGTGTTTTGCTAGGTCTGGATATCAACAACTCTTCAACAACTATGCCTTTGCAGGACTGATTTTTTGCTTTCTTTCCTTCTTAAGGAAAACTTTGTGCATTAAAATGGACGGAAGGTTTCTCAATAACCCATTGCTATTTAAAGAAAATAATCGATGCTGAAGCTTTTAAGAAAATCTGAAACTGTTACATGAAGCCAGTTACTAAAATGTTGCCTGTGCACTTGGCCTTTTATCTTCTGCAGCCAAAGGGAGAAAGTGGTTTAGAACGTCTGATTTGTAATGAGATCCCAATTGTGGGCTGGGTCGTCTGGCCAAGAAAGGTTTTACTGACTTAGGAAATAGAAGGTGATGAGATAGATGGGTGGAGTGAATAACTAGTTTTCATTTGTATGTTCCTTCAGTGCCTTGCATTAACGTGAGTGGAGGTTCTTGTTCCCTCGTAGCGAATGATTTAGGATTGATTTAGGAATGAGTGCCAAATATAGTGCATACTCTTATTTCATTGCTTTTTCCAATGCCTGAGTGGGCTGAGACTCTGGGAACGCAACCTAGACCTGCAGCAGGTTGATCTGTGACGCTGAGTAAGTCACTAAATGCCTTTGTTCCTCTTTTCCCTACTGTACCATTGAAATGCTGCTGTTTTCTCCAGTCTGCTTGGAAGATAAAGCTCTGGAGCAGGTACTGTCTGCTCTTGTGAATTAGTACAGTATGTCCTAATCCCCGTTGGCTTTACTGTAAAAACCAAACACTGTGCCAGGCAACTGTAGTTAAAAAGCATATTTCAGTGCTTTGTGTTTCCAGTTGCCAAAAAAATAGGTGAAAGTCCTTGTTGTTGCACTTCTCTTTCTCAGGCACAACATCCCATGGTTTTTAGAACCTTTAAGAAAAGAGTGTTCTGTAGTCAGCAATGGCACAATCCCTCGGGGAAGGGGATGGAGGGGCTTCTCTTGAGAAGTGTGCCTTCTGCATCACTTCTTAGTGTGGCCTGGCAAACAGTTGACACAATAGACGTTCAACAGTGTAAAGAGCATTTCCTCTCTTTTTTCAGCCTAGCAGATGCAGTGCTGGCTTCTACCTGCTCTGTGCCTTTCAAACTGTCAGTCTTTTTGGTAGGAGTTCGTATGTATCTGGTGTCTGGTAGAGAGGGATGGGAATGAGCAGAAGGGCCAAATAAAGCCACATTGGTGTCTTGGTTGCTGACTTTTTTTTATGCCATGTGAACAGTAATCCAGCAGAAATGTCCCTGATTATGGAAGTATGTAGGGAATGTCTTGTGGGCGTCTTGCAGTTTCTTTTTCCATGCATTACTGTGATCCAAATGCTAAATATTATGCAGTGATGTATCCTCTGAAGTTGGCCTAAGGCTAGCCTAAGAAGTTTAATGCTTTCCTTTGATGTCTGCTTGGGCCCCATACTGAACATGAATGTGAAATCCTTCAACACAAAAGGCTTTGGCAATGCCAGCACAGAATTTAGGAAAAAAAAAATCCACTTGTATGTGCTTGACTTCCTCAGCTGGGTTGGGTGGTTAGCTGTAGAGTACACTTACAAGCTCTTCACTGTCTTTTGAGACAGGAGTTGTGTGGTTCTCAAGCAAACTTCACTCTCAGTCATTATGCATCCGTGCACACTGTGCATGCCTGGCAAGCAGGCTGCTGGGCTTGTTGGTACAGTAGTCTCTGATCCTTATGGCATATTGAAAGCATCAAACTTTGCTCTGTGCTACAACTGTGGGATCTTAAAGGTTATGAGACTTTGGTGCTAGCTTTCAGATAAGTCATGTATGAATTTAGTTGCTTCAAAGCATTCCCATGCACCTTGTATAGGTGTGTGTGGCAGGCTCTGTGGCAAGCAGCAATTGTTGGACTTTCCTTTTGTCTTTCTCCTCTGGGCACATGAGGAAGGTGGTGTGTGACGTTCCTAGAGCCTTGCTTCTCATGCGGCAGTGCTGCCAGGTCAGCATTTGTTTGTCAGTTCACCTTGAAGACATGAAGTTACTTGCTGGGGGGGAAGGGAGAGCACACACACAAGCCGAAGAATAACCCTAAAATGGTGATGTGTCTGTTTCAAAACTTACATCTAATTGAAAAAGAGTTCCAAAGCTAGTCAAGGGAAAAATCCTACATTTCTAATGTGGGGACAAGCTAAATACTGTGGGGTAAGGTGTATGCTCCCTTTTTGGGATAAAGTTCTTAGTATTTTGCATCCCACTGTGTTTCTCCTTCCTTTTAAAAGTAGGTCTTGTTTCTTCCCAACTATGCACTTCAGCTCCCAGCTTGGTGCTGATGAACTCTTAAGGTCAGGAGGAGCTATCATGTCTAGCACAGGCCACTGGGTTTCATCATGATTGCAGCATGTCGTCCTGAAAAAGCATTTAGTCTTGATTTGAAGACTTCAAGAGGGAAAATTCACTGCTCTCCTTGGTCACTTATTCCGGTGGTTAATCATCCTTACTATTACAGGTTGGAGACATCACATTTAGACTTGTCTGGCTTGTGCTTCTAGTCAGTGACCATTCTTCTCATTATTAAAAAAACAGATATAGTAGGCAGTAGATATCTGTTATTTCTCACTATAAAAGCTGCTGGTATACAGTAACTGAGGTCACTCTTGATCACTGTTCTGATGAGCTAAACAGATTCAACTCTTACTGTCACAGTGAGATTATTTTTTCCAGTTCTTTATCATTCTTGTGGCTCTTTTCTATATTTCAACATCGCTTTATAAATGGAAATAGGGCTGGTCTCATTCTTCCAACCTCAGACTGAGCAGCATACAGCAATAATGTCTTCACACTATGCATTTCATAATTGCATTAGTCTTAGTGGCTCAGCTCTGCACAGTAAGCTTCTGTTCATTTATTCTGCTTTTAGCTCCTTATCCACCAGGTTTATCCATTTTGCACACATCTCTAGCAGCTGTCCAGAGGCTTTTGCATCCTGCTTTTCTGCTTTTGTTCCCTAATGAATTGTCTTTTAGATATTATTTGAAGCTTTGTTCCTAGCTGTAAGTATTGCTGGAATTCAAGCTGTAAGTGGTGAGCAGCAAAGCAGTTCTGGGAGAAGTCACGAGTGGGTCTTGATTTTTGTTTTGCTTTCTGCTTCCTGTTTCACTGCTGTAAACTTTGAAGTAGGTTTCCATGCAGCTTAAAATAAAATGGGCACTTCTTCTCTCAGTGTGCTGCCCAGGAGACAGCCCTGGACAGGCTGGTGTCTGCTGGCCTCAATTGCAGCGTGGGGACAGGAGTGGGTCCTGGCAGCTCTGGAAAGCTTGTGTTTGAAAGGGAGAGGGAGAATAAACAAACAAAAGTGCCCTTTGGTGGAAAGAGTCAGAATATGAAATCTGAGCAGCGTAATGAGTATTTGTAGTACCTGTTCCATAGTGCAGCTACCTAAATTAGATTTTTGTCCTGTGTAATTGCTTCCTCTGGGGCTTAGCCTGCGAGTCACTGTGCTCCCTCCATTCCTGCTGGCCTTAATGGGAGTGGAAGGCGGTCAGGATCAGGTCTCTGACTGAGGCAGGATGTGGCTGCTGAACAGAGGGAGCCCAAGGAAAATCGTGCCTCCCTGTGTAATTGTGTTTATACAGCAATTAATTGCTGTGTGATTTTTTTTTTTAATGTATTTCATTCTGTTCCAAAAAGGAAAAAAAAAAAAAAAGGTAGTAATTCAAAATGGTTTAGAAACCCTTGTCAGGGAGGATAAAAGTGGCTTTCCTCATCAATCACTTTCTTTATGGAAATAACTCTCCCTTCACCTGCTGCTTCCTCTGCCTTAAAATTGATGATCTGAGCATAAATAAAAGAGAGTTCCCATTTATTATCCATGGAACTGCTGTGGACACACTGGTTTTGCTGAGAAGCAAATCTGCTCTCCGTGTCAGCCCTGGTGCTGTTGTGAGCTCAGTGGCTGCATTAATGGAATACAGTGTTCTGCTGATCCATGGATGGTTGCTATTATGCTGCTAATTAAATATCTGTTGCATTAGCAGTTTCCATCTTCCATTCCAGTTCTGTCTTGTGTTTATCTCTAAAACCCATATAGTAGCAATAATTAATGTGGAAAGAAAGGGCACTCCCCCTTCCCTGCCACTCCTTTTCCCAATAGTTTCTTTGTTGGATGCTTCAAGCTGCCATCACCCTACAGGAAAACAGCCCCACGTAAAAATGAGGGGAAAGAAAAACACACTGCTGCTGTAGCAATTGTAGCTTCACTGGAACATAAACACTTTTTCATCATTCTGTATTCAGGAAGAAACTGCTGGGCTTTGTTCTCATCCTGTAGGTTTTTCCACAGTAAGTAATAAAGTGCTGCTCTCTTCTGTACCAAACCATAATGAATTGCATTGGGTGGATGTTGTTGGTGGCTGAAGTGCTGGGGATTCTCTTTTGACAGAGGGGAGTCATGCAGGAACATGGGCAGCAGTCACTCCCTGCTCTCATGGGACTGTGTGCAGCTTCTCCCATGTCCATCACCCTCTGCTCAGCTCACAGAGAAACCCTCCCTTTGTCTCGTGGAGCTGCTCTGGTTTTGTGTGCCTCCCTATATGTGGAAGTAAAGATTGTCTGCTTCGTTCTCCCTGTATTCCCATCATTTTTCATTCCAAAGTCAAGTTTTGGAGTGCACCACCAGCAACCTGACGCCACCAGAGATGGCAGGAGGAGCCCCACAATACTGTAAAGTCATATAGACTTAATGAATTTGGTATACTTTTTTTTTGTCTTCTTTTGTTTGTGCCTTTAGCATTCACACTTTGAAGTCTGTGTGCTAGAAACACAAAAATACAAGGAGAATATAGAAGCCCAGGGCTTATTAAAGGAGGCTGAAATGCACAGGGCTTATGATAACTTGGTGGGATTTGGGGTTGTGTCAGAGCTGTTGGGGTAATGGGGGAAGCCCAATGGAGGGAGAATGGAGCAGAGCTGTTTGCATATAGCTTCTGAATGTTGAGATGCTTTACAGAACTTTGGCTGTGGCTTAGCACTGTGATGGTTTAAATAGGTATTGGAAATCTGTGCACCATAGGGAGAAAGAAAAGCAAAAAGAATGGTCACTTGTTTCAAATAGTGATTTTTCATTACTGCAAAGCAGGGGAATCTCTTGCTCTCCCCACTGCTGATAATGGATGGTCTCAGTGGCACACTGCAAAGCACACATTTCCCTAGCACTTTTGGGAGTCTTGTGAACAATGATGGTTTTTCTTAGCTTTATCTCCTAGAAACCTGAAAAGATGAAAGCATCTCAAGAAAAAGAAAATTAAAGAAGGCTCCTGGCTGCAGAGGGAACGAAGGGCTTCAGTGAGCACTGCTGCTGGCAGGGTAGGAGCTGATAACATCTCCTATCAGCATGAAGACCCATTGCAGTGACATCACCCATCTCTGAGCTGCAGCTCCCTTCCCTTCCCACAGCCTGTATAGCCTGAGATGCAGGCAGTAGCAAGCTGCTGCTTTGAGGGTGAAGCACAAAGTAGTTACTCACTGTGCTACAGCAGCGTAGGCTGCTGGGGAACAAGGCCGTGCTGAATTAATTGAATTTACTTCAGAGATGAGTTTGGTCCACTAATTCCATATCGACTTTGGGCTTTAAATAGCATTAAGGGCCTGTGTTGAAGCTCAATGAGGAGTCAGGAGCGCAGCTGGAGCAGGGCAGGGGCATGGCTGTGCACCAGGTGGAAGAACGTAAGCGGTTCCCTTGACATGGGTCTGTATCCAGTATCAGCAGAGCAAAATTGAATCTCAGTTAAATCAGATCATTGGCTGTCCCTTGTGGGGAGAGCCGGGTGCAATGAATGAACCCAGCACAGCGTGGTGGGTGTGGGGGTTGGCTCAATGAGCTCATATTCCCCCAGAGCTGCAGCGCCTCTTCCTTACTCCATTTCCAATTTCTTTCCACTGCGCAGTGACTCATGAGTGATCTCCTGTTAGAGCTGTCCTGTACCTAGTGCTGTTACTAGGCGTACTGGTTGCTGTAAACACATAGCAAGCTTTTTTTTAATCCATTCATTTTTTGTTATAATTAATAGGGCTTGAGAGGTGCCATTCAAGCACAGCTTTCAGCGTGGTGTTGGTTGTTGGGTGGGACAGCAGCTGAGAGGAGTTGTGGTTTAGTGCCAGGGACAGTGAACTGGAGTTGCTGAGTGTAAAGACTGCAGCTTTCTTGGTGCAATGGGGCTCCCTTGGGTTTCCACGCATCCCTTTGGGGCATGGGGAGCCTGTGTCCTGGAGCACAGCTTTGTAACAAACTCACTCCAATTGGATGGATGTTGCATTTGGGCTGTCCTTAAAGGCCTTCTCCCCCTTCAGACGGTGTTTTATGTTAACAGAAATCTCATCCTAAGGTGTTCTGAGCCTGAACGTGCCTGGAGGTGCGGGCAGGCTGTGTGCTCCAGCCCTGTCTGTGTGCTTGCAGTGAGAATTGTTTGTAGCTCTCCCAGAGGTACTTGCAGGGGCACACTCTGTTCCTTTTTCCCTCCCTGGGACCCGTAGCCTTTTCATTTTTGTTTTACTGGTTTGCTAAAGGGCTGCCAGCTGGACATAGGTAAGGGGCAGCACGCTCTGCAGAGAGCAGGCAGCAGTATGGAACCATTCAGTCCTGGCAGCTGCTCCCTGGTTTTCTAGATGATTCCAGCCAGCTCCTTTTGTGCTCAGCCTATTGTCAAAGCTGTCACAAAGACTTGGGACATTAATCCTGTCCTCTGTTTGCTGAGTGGGCTGCACACACGGTGAATGGGAAGCTGTAGGTACTGAGGGACAGGGCTATGGTGTGTAGGTGTGGGCACATTCAGTATCCATGCTGTTCCCTGGCTGTGCTGATTGAACCTGCAAATCCCTTTCTATTTCCAGTGGTCACAAGTGACAGGAAGGGGCAAGTGCAGAGCTGGTGGTGGAGGGGCACAGCCCTTCTATGTTTGCCAGGGTTTCCCAGGGCTGCAGCTGCACCGAGGAAGGCTTGGAAGGACTTGAGCATCTTGCCCAGGAACCACAGACAGTGCAAACAGAACGGTGCAGTCAGCACTTCCACTTGAGATCAGAATACAGCAAATGGACTGAACCAAAATGACAGCTCCCAAGGTCATGGGTATCGAATATATATGGATTCAGCTCTGAATCCTGCAGGATGAGTCTGTCCCTGCTGTGGCAAGCAGTGTGTGCCTGCCACAAAGAGCTCCCACTTTAGATGCTGGGTCCACACTACACTTCCTTCTGCAGCAGATGTGATCTGCTGTGAAGCCCCAGCTCCTGTCCTGCAGTCTGCCTCTCTCTGGAGCTCTCATTCTGCACAGTGGGTCTCTGCCAGCAAATTTAGATTAAGAACTACCTATGCAGAATGACTTGTCTTTCTCCATACTGTGATTATTTAGCAGTTTGTGTGATTGTCCTTTCAGCTGGATCTGTGTTCCAGTACAGCAAGAAAAGGATATTTAAATCCCTGCATGCACAAAAGAAGTATTTGTTTTTAAAAATAAGGATTTCACAGATCTTGTTTGGAATCAGCGTGGCTGAGGGGCTGTAATGAGGGTCTGTAGATTGAATGACAGGAGCTTCTTCAACCACAGCAGCTGCCAAAGGCATCTTCACATGGAGTTCCTGTTCCAGCTCCTGCTGCAACAAGAGGCAGCTCAGCAGCTGGGAGGCGTTCCCACCTGGGTGCTCAGCCCTGCAGCTCGTGGGTGCCTCTGTGCTGAGTGCAACAGCAAAGGGTTTGGGATGTGAGCACTCAGGAACAGTAAGAGCTCAGGGAGGACAGAGAGGGAGCACTTTGTTGCTGGCATATACAGATGTGTTTCCAGCCAGACATTCAGTGTTAACGGTGCAGAGAAAAATATGTGCTTGGGTTTTCAGCAGGAAACAACAACCAAAAATCCTTTCCGTTTCTTTCAGCTGGAAAGTGATGCCAGGAGCTGTTGCTTTAGAGAATCTCAAGTCTGGATTTATATGTGTGTGTGAGATACGCTTCTGAATGTGTACCTGGAAAATCTACACAGAGAAAAGGCACAGCACAGAATGTAGGTCTCACTGCTGACCTCAGTGTTCAGCAAACATGAAATGTGTTGCAGAAATCTTTTTCTGTGTGTATTTAAAACAGGCAGCTCACTACAAAGAAAAGGACATCTGATTGTGTATAAATAGATCTGTTTCTCCTGGTCTTGCAATGCCCATTACAGCATGCTCCATTTTTTTTCTGGAGCCCAAGCAGAGAAGGAACATCTCCAGAAAATGCTGAGGCTGCAACACCCAGGTAAAACCTGTCTGTGTACCTTTATAAAGATACTGACAGCTTGCTCTTGTGGACAGCCAAATGCATTAGTGAGTTTGAGGTGGCTGCCAGACCTTCCTCACTTCTTTTCATGTGATTTGCCAAGTCCTTGGCTAGCTGGAGAGTGGACATCAGGACAGGCAGCAGCACTGAGAGCTGTGTGGTAGCATGCTGAGAGGTCCTGCTTGGGCAGAAGGTAATCTGTGAGACTTCTTCGTGGTGACCACCTCAGATGCCCTGAAGCCGTGGCTGAGCTGTAAGGAAAAGCATCTCTGGGGATGCCACTGTCCTCTGGGAGTGCCCAGGGAGCCCCAGGCACAGAGCCAGTGGGTTTGGTTTTGTTGTTTATTAAAGACAGGCATTTGCACAGCAGTAATGGAAAATCCTATTTCTGTACCAATAAAAACTCTGCTCCCATGGTTGTTTTTATTGGCAAACTTACTCTCTTTGGTGTTTATGGAAAAGTATTTACTGGAAGGGCTGGATGGCTAGCAGGCTTCATCTGCTTTCATTCTGCTTTGATGGCACACATGTGCCTGGGGGACCTCCTGTTTCATCCCACACCCATCCACAGCCTGTGGGCTGCCAGGGCCCTGCTGTTCAGGGCAGCAAGGTGGGGTGCTGTGTGAGTCTGGCCTCTGTCCCCTGCTCTGAGGGGGCAGTGGGCTTTGTGCTGTTGCCATTTCCCACCCAGGGTGCTGAGACAATGCTGCCCACACCTCGGAGCTGCCAGGCCAGTCCTGCTTGGCATGCGGGTATCAACCAGCTGACAGCAACAATAAGGGGCTTGAGGGCTGCAGAAAGATTAAAAGAAGCTTCTCTAACAAATGCAATTACACAAACATACTTGAGCCGTGTGTCCTATTTAATTCCTTCCCAAGAAAAGAGGCATTCTTTAGGGCACTGCTTTTGTCTGAGTGAAAGAGATACCCGTGTGCCTCAGGCATCCATCCCTGCTGCACCCGAGTGCCTCTTCTGTGCCCTAGGTGGCAATAACATGGGGCTCCAGACTCAGCTGAAGAACAGCTTCTCCAGGACTCTTCCTTCCTGGCAGCGGCTTGTTCCTCGTCAGGGAGGTTTTAAATTGCTCCTCCAGTGAATTTTGATCTCTCATGCTGGTCAGGGCAGGAGCTGTGAGTGCTGGTGGTGTGGATGGAAACGGGGCTAACTGCTCCTAGGGTGGCTCTCACTTTGCTTCTCTGTGTGGCCATCCTTGGTCGTGCAGACCTCCATCTGTAGAAGCTGAGGGTTTACAAAACCATTACATAGCCCAAGGTTCCTGGTCAAAGGGTTAAATGATCCTGAAAAACTTCTCTTCAGCTTTACCGACTCCTCAGCCCTCAATGAGTGCACTCCCTGAGGTATCTCCTAAAGTAACTTGTGTTCAGACAGCACCTGTGCTCTTGCTCATAAGCACCAAATGTTTAGTTCAGTATGTGCTTGTCAGACTGCCTTAACATCGCAGGTAGCATTTGCTGCGTGTGAGCCGCTGCTGCCTGCGAGGCTCTGGGCAGTGAGATGGGACAGCAGAGCAGCCTGCTGGCTCCCAGCCATGTGCCAGCTCTGCAGCACGCCCTGGTTTTGCAGCGAGGCCCTGGGAGATGCGTGGCATAGGGGATGTGCCCAGACAGCACAAGAGCAGACGTGTGCGCAGCGCCTTGCACAGAGCTTCCAGGCTTGGTTCAGTCCGGCACGTGCCCGTGAGAGAGAGAGAACAGCTGAACTCTTGGAAATAGGCTCGCACAGCACGTCGATGCTGGAGATAGCAGGTGATAAAGCAGGCGAGGCTGCCAGCAATGTGTTGTGTGGGCAGAGGAGCCCGAGGCAGCTGCTGCCTTCCAGGACAGGGCCTCTCTCCGTCCGTGCTTGTTGCCTGACGCTGGCTTTGTGCCTCTTCCACCTGGAGGCACCACTCAGGCCCTGGTAATGGGCAGTACTGACCATCTGTGGTCATTAATTAAGGTGTTGGGAGTACTTCCTGGTTTAGCCGTATTTCTGCCAACCAACCCACACTGAATGTTGTTTTCTTGCCTTTCAGTCCTTTCAAGGAAGCCAAGGACGAGCATACCTCTTCAATTCAGTGTGAGTAGAACTCTGTGCACTTCACCTTTGCATGTCTTTAAGGTGCATTTAAGAAAACTCTCATAAGTAGTACAGAAAAGTTTTCCTGTAGAAAGCCTCTGCCCGAGCCTTGTGAGCCTGCTGAAAGCAGTTGGAGAAAGGCAGGAAATAGCACTGATTCATATTTGATTTTACGTTCAAGTTTCAGATAAGCAGCTAAGAAAAGGTGTTCTTTTTCATCATCAGCTTGAGAAATCAGAGCTAAGAGGTGACTCATCTCTTCCCAGAGAGGGAAGTTGGGCAGAGTCAGGGCTTTGTGAATGCAGAGAATACAAAATACCTAAGTGCAGACTTCTTTTTAGAGCAGGCATAGAAGTTAGCTGTAAGTTACCCAATAACTGAAAGTAGTTCTGGTCAGACCACTGCTGGGATGTCTGTCAGAACTGCTCATTTCAGTTACGTTTCCCACGTTCCCATTTGGGAAAGCAGAGGTACCATTCTGGCAATTTGGAAATGAAAATCTTTCTCAAGTGCATAATTGGTGCAATGTAGTAGAATGTTATCGATCTTCTGCTCCAAACTTGTTGGGATGTGCAGTTGAGTAAAGGTTCTATTTTACCTTTTCATTCCGTTTGGAACTGCGTGAGACTTCTTTCAGCTACAGCCGTGGCACTCAGTATGCTGAATCTCCTGCTTGTGCTTTCAACGCTGCAGTACTCAGCTTCGCAGTCTTGCTGTGGGAAGATGCACTAACAGGGAGCTTCTCTCTGTTTTCCCCAGAGTTAATGTGGGTTGTGGCCCTGCAGAGGAGCGGGTGTTATTGACAGGATTACATGCGGTTGCAGACATTTACTGTGAAAACTGCAAAACCACACTGGGCTGGAAATATGTGAGTATCAGCATCATTTGTTTGTCCTGGGGATGTCTTTGCTGCAGCTCTTGCTGAAGGTTTGTGTGGTAGAACGTGGTCTGGTGGAAAGAACATCAACTTGGGAACCAGAAATGTGGATTTTGGTCTGTAGCCACATTGTTTTTCCTTTCTGCATTTCCATTTTCCCTCCTGTCTTTCGTTTATTCTCTCCATTCAGGCCGTGAGCTCTCTGTGGCTGCTGTTTCATCTTTCTAAGAACTTCTGGTGTGGGTTTGGTTTTGGTTGGGGGTCCCTCAGTGGCACTTGATGTAAAATTCAGTCAGCCTTTGTGGTTTGCTTTGTCTGTTTTTCCAGACCACCTCAGAATAACAGAGGGATCCATATATTGCTAATCCTGTGTCCTTCCCACTAGAAATGCTATTGAACATGAGTTGATCTGTTTGCTGTCTCTTGTGCTCCATAAATTCAATTACCTTCAAATAAAGGCTTATGCCACGTTCTAATTTCTGCTTCAGGAGGCACGCAGCATTCTTGTTTGTCAGAACATTTTGGCCACTCTCTAAACAAAACATCTATTGCATCTGTGGCCTCTGGACAGAAATATTCTTTAAAGTCAGTCAGAAGGCTATAAAAAGCAAAGCATCAAAAATTGATGCGGTGGGAATCCGTGCAGAAGCACAGTGTGGATCTCTCAAATGGAGAAGGATGCTAAGTGCATAAATTGAGTTTATTGGAAAACAAAATACAGAATTCCATAAACACAGCAGTAAGCTCAGGTCTCTCCAGCAACAGAATCACCTCCTCTCACATGCGTGACACAGGCGTGTGTGCAAGCAGTGAGCCTGAGCTGGAGCTGAACTGCCTTTGAGAGTGCAACCAGAATGCATAAGTGGAGTCCCTCCTGCTTCGAGATCCCATGCTTTGTTCATCCTACCTGTGCAGAATGGGTGCTTCCCAAGGTGCCCCTCAGCTCCGTTTCCACATGAAGCTGACCATAGCCCAGCTCACTCCCAGTGGCAGTGCCTTTGCAGCAAGTTTCACCGGAGTAGCTCTGGGTTCTTAATGTTAATCAATGCTCAGACTGCTCCAGAGAGGCAGATTTTATCAGTGGTCATTCCTAAGGCATACTTCAAGGAGAAGGTGCCATTAGCCTGCCTAAAGCTGCGTGCTCACGAGGTGCTGGTTGTGCCTTTTCAGCCTGTGAAGGTGATTAGAATCAGGTTTAAGATCGTTCCAAATGTAATTGTTGCAGAACACCCTCAGGAGCTCCTGCAGTTTGACTGTCCTTCCCAGCAGACAGATCTCACTGCCAGGCTGGGGCCTGGACCAGCACCCCAGGTTCTGTCAGTGTGACCACACCTTCAGATATCATACTGATGGCATTCTTTCTCCTCCTTTTAGGAACACGCTTTTGAAAGCAGCCAGAAGTATAAAGAAGGCAAATACATCATTGAACTAGCTCACATGATCAAGGATAATGGCTGGGATTGAACGGAGGGAGCCCAGCCCTACCAGTGTGTAAGAGAATGCCATCCAACCGAACATTATATCCAAGAGTGAGAGAGTGACTGAACGCTTGGTTCCATGCATTTAGAGGCTCTGCAATCTGGGAGCATCTTCACACCCTTCTCCATCTTTATTGGTGACTGGCCTCTAAATTTCTGTCTCTCTGTCTCTTTGCTTTGTATCTGTTTGTGAGTTGACCCTGGCTGCTTCTCTCTCTGTTCTGGCGTTGGCTAAGAGAATGCACCGAATGCCCGACAGCCATTCCATGTTGACGAATGCTTACGTACGAACTGAAGTTGGCTCTGTGGTGGCATTTTATCAGCAGGTCTCGGTGCAGGAGGAAGACCTGAGTTTTGGGCAGGAGAACGTGATAGGGGGTGGGGAGTGGGCCCAGAGGGAGGTCATTGGGAGTAAAACTGCACTTCTCCTTTAAGTCCTGGTTAACCAAGGCTTGAAACTGTCTACTTGTCTAAACGGACAGAAAAATACCTCACGGCTGCGTTCTCTCTGAAGCATAAAACTGCTGCTCCACTGGTGGAGCTTCGGTCTAAGCTGGCTGAGCACAAGACATAACCAGTTCTCCCTGCAAGTCGCAGATCTGTGTTTTGTTTGCTGTTTATGAACTTGTTGTCTAGGGGAGGAAGGGGAGACCTGAAGGCTGGAGAGATTCCCTGCCTCTCCTTTTTCTCTCTGTTTCAGGGTAGGTAGGCCAAACGTTCCAACAGAGCACAGCTGTGGGAGCATCCTCACAGCTGGAGAAACCAAATCCTGACACTTGAGCCCTTCAGAGAGAAGGGAAAAACCACTTAAGGCACAAGGAGGCTGGAGCTGAAGCTTAGAAGATACAGCAGGAAAGAAAAAAGAAGGCAGGTGCTAAGCAAGAAAGAGGAAACTGTATCGGAGAGGATGGGGACAAACTCAGTAACGTAGGGTACCCTTTGACTTCCTGTACTCTGCTGGATGTCCTTGGGGGTTTTGTACCAAGCCTTCATGAGTACAAGTAGGAAAGTGCTGTTAGAATATCTTTCAGTCTCACACCCCGGCCATCAGCTCTGCTTTTGGAGCCTTTCAGAGAAGTGATGTGAGAGGGGGGGAGAGGAGGGAGCAGAGGAACCTGACAGTTTAGCAGCGTTGCACAGGTGGATATTTCAGGCCATGAGGTATCCCCCAAACCTTCCCCCCTTTCCCACTCCCAGAAGCCTGCGGGAGGCACGGGGGAGACGGGAAGGAGAAAGGAAACTAAAGTATCTTCCCTCTACCCCTGAAATTGTGCGTTGGAGTTTAAGTGGGAGAGGTGGATGTGGTTGTTGTAACTGCAAAGGAAAAGTCCTTTGCTGTGAAGTTTTTCAGACTGATGAGTGTGGACCTTCCCGAGGTGATGGGTGGGGAAGGAGCACCGTGTGCGAGCGGGGAGCTGCGTTACGTGTAACAGACAATGTGAAGTTTGCTCTGCAGCAGTCCAGCCGCTATCTGGTGCATGGCTCAAAGACTGTTGAACCGAATTAGTGTTATCTCTCTGAGTGAATTTTCTTTTTGTTTGTGGAATTCTTTCAAGTAGGTTAATCCACTGGGGGAAATCTTTCTTAATCCAGAAAGAAAGAGTATTGCCCAGGGGTTTGTAGCTCCTTATGAAACCCAAGCTTTGGAGCTGTAACCTCTTGTTGCTTGTCCCCACCCCGAGATCCCATGAGCTGGGGACCAGAGTGGAGGGGCTGGCGACAAACTCATTTGCTGTTGGTGAAGGAGATGTGAGCAGAGATGCTGCTTATGGGTTGGGGTAGGCTTTACATGTTGGACCGAAGCCCCAACCTGCTGGGCTGTCGAAGCAAAGGCTGCTTTTCTCTTGAACCACTATTGTGTGACAGCGCGTTGTTACACCTGGCAGGGGAAGGTGAGCTGAAGGCTGCTGGAATGGGTGGAATTGGCTCATTTTGTGGCTAGCCTGTTCAGAGATAGCTTCTGCCTTTACCCTTTCTGTTGTGGTCGTGTAGCGGTTGCTTCAGCTTTCATTTCTGATTGTCTCTGCTTCCATCATCCACATTGCCTTAAGCAGTAAAAAGCCCGGTAAAAATCCCAAGCTCTGCAGTACCCACCAGCTTGTTGGCACTGGCCTGGTCCCATTGTGCTGTCCTTTGGTTGTTGATCTGTGACAATTGGTTGGGTCTTTGCCTAGTGGGAAGTAATGTGCATTCCTCCAAGAGCTCCTGGTCTCCCTCATACACAGCCCTTGAAGAGATCTGTTTGTACCTGGCAGGAGAAGTAAAGGTAACCCCAAATTGTTCAGATGAGGTTGAGAAAAGTACTGTGTGTGGGCTCATGGTTTTAAGTTGGTATCTTATTTATAGGTGATACCAGATTCAAATGCTTTTATCCTTATATTTGGGACAAGAAAGGATGATGTTCCGTCAGTCAGGCTGTTTTTAACCGTTCCCTGGGGTTACGCTTTTAATGGCAACCAGTCCAAGCCTGAATATGGCAAGATCTTAATCTGGCTTTAATTGGCTTTGTCTCGTCAGCATCCACCGATTTACACTGCCCAGAATGTGGCCTCACGACCCAATAGGAAAACATGAGTGTGTGCCTGTGGGAGCCCACACCGTGCACAGAGTCACCCACAGGCTGCCCCGTGGCATGGAAAGCAGCGTGCTCAGCAGAACCAAAGACTGCACTCTGTGCTGGGGGTGTGGGTGGCCCACAGAACTGCCCCCTGGGGAAGCGTGGGCTGTAATGTGGGGCAGCCTCAGCCCTGTGAGCTGCGCTTCCATCACCCCACACTGCCCCAAAGCTCAGCCTTCACCGAGTTCCAAATGTGCTGTGCTCGGGTGGATTATCTGCTGTGAGATCCCCATCCCCGTAATAAATACCCAGATGGTAATATATACGAAGCAGGAAGAAAAAAAGAAATAATCATGTTATCTTGTGAAGTATACTTTTGTAAATAATATTTAATTTAAATAATAATAATAATAATAATATATTTGGTGCCGTTTTCTCAGAGCCCCTCCCTGCAAGCACTTTCCTCATTGTTTATAAATGATCCCCTTTCCTTCTGCATTGGTTGGGAAATACACTGAGGGGGAGACAAGCACACACGTGGGTGCTGTCCTGCTGGGCAGCCCATGCTGGGGATGTGGGGGGCTGGGGGGGATTTGGGGGCCGTGGGGGGGGATGTGGTTCCCATGCAGTGCTGGGCAGGGATGCATATGGCTGCGGATGCTGGAGCACAGATCGGCTGTGAGCTCAGCATCACCACTCTGTAAGGAGGTTTGTAAGGAGCTGTTTTTAATCTGAAGGAAGTCTTTGGACACAGATCCCAGTTTTCTTTTCTTTTCTTTTTGTTTTCCTTTGTTTTTAAACCAGGCTGCTACATAACAAACAAGAGTGCAAGTTTACCTCTCGGGCAGCAGAGTTCGTTTCTTTGTTTTCCCTTCTGTCCCTGTGCCCCCCCCGCTCCCCACTCTCTGTTTTTATCTCGTTGGGTCTCTGTTTGATCCCAAAGCGGACCAACAGCGTGCACAGCCAGGCTGCATTGCTGAGCAAGGAGCTGCTTCCAGCACTGAACCACTGCTGCGCGCTCCCCGATCCTCTGATGCCGGCACACATCACTTAAAGACAGACAGGAAAAAAAAACCCCACAAAACCTACAGGTGAAATGTGTTGTTCTCGTGGTGAGGATTTGCTCTGTGTGCATTTTCCTGCCTGGACGGCGCTGTGCTGGGTGGGAGGTGTGCTCTGCTCGGTGGGAAGGAGCTCTCAGCAGGGCCAGGCCGTGGGGGCCGAGCACTCAGAAACAATGATGTTACACGTAGAGGCTGAAGAATCCTGTTTAAAAGAGGGGGGGGAAAAAAAGAAATCATGGTGAATTCAAAAAAGAAATGGACGTATTTAATGCAAGCAGAATGGCACTGTGTGGTACAATCACAAAGAAGCTGTTCTCATAGCTATGAACTGTATTTATCCTTTGTTTTGTTCTTGTAAGGAAATGGGAATGCTTTCCCCGCTGACAAAACTAAAGGACGATGTTTCCAATACCAGCCTGTCTATTGATGCTCTCGTGTTTACAAATTGTGTATACTTTTATTTCTTTGATCTTGTTTTAATTTTATTTTTTGGCGTATTCTTTCAGGTCATTTGCTTCAGTAATAAATGCGATCGTTTGTTTTCAAGTAATTGGTTTCCACCTTTCCATGTATTTGTACATTGTACATAGTTCTTCAGTATTAGAGGGAGCCGTATTGTTTGTCATATTTACAATATGTGTTGGTGCTCATTTGAGAAAATAAAATTTTCAAGTACTAAAGCTGTGCTGTGTCGCTGTGTCCATCTCCTCCTGTTCTGCGTGCAAATTCCTGAAGGCTGAGGGCAGCAGGAGTTGGCTGTGGAGCACGTGGTGCACTGAACTCAGGAATAGTCCGACTGCACTCCTTGCTGCGCCATCGGTGCTGGGCACCAAAACCCCTTCAGCACACAAAAGCTGTGCTCATGGAGCAGTATCCCACTGCCTGGGGAGCAGCTCGTGCTTCAGCAGGGGGAGTGCAGGCTGAGGGTGTGCTGTGGAGCAGTCCCTATGGATGGCAGAAGAGCTGCTCCATCCTGCATGTGCTGTAACACCTTTCTGAGCCGTCTCTTGCAGGTGCCGGTGCTCCCAGTGTCCATCTGATCCCTGGGACCTGATCCATGCTGCCCACCTCTCTGAAACCCTGGCAAAGCCCCAATCAGGTTGGGAGCAGCACTTTATTTCAAGTGTTCCCAATGAGCTGCTGCAGCCATCATAGAATGGCCTGGGTTGAAAAGGACCACAGTGCTCATGCAGTTCCAACCCCCTGCTATGTGCAGGGTCACCAACCAGCAGCCCAGGCTGCCCAGAGCCACATCCAGCCTGGCCTTGAATGCCTGCAGGGATGGGGCATCCACAGCCTTCTTGGGCAACCTGTTCAGTGCGTCACCACCCTCTGGGTGAAGAACGTCCTCCTCATATCCAACCTAACCCTCCCGTCTCAGTTTAAGACCATTCCCCCTTGTCCTATCGCTTATCCAATCTCTATCCAGTTGCTCCTCATCCCACTGCTGCAGGCACTGTCCCCGTGCCCTGACTCTGTGGCTGCAGCTTGCTGCGATTCCAGAGCTGCCCAGGTAAGCTGGGGGGACCCAGGTAAGCAGATGTGGTCCCAAGAATGACATTTCCAAAGTACGAGACTGTGCCTCCGGGCTCATCGTGGCAGCCTGGAAGTGAGTACGGGTGTGGTTCATCCACCCTGGTCAAGACAAGCATTTCTTTCATGAAAAGAGGGCTCACCACATCCCATTGCGCAGTGTGTGCACGCATGGCAGGACAGACCTAGGCTGAAATCCTGGGGCTGCTGTGACCTTTCTGTGCAGCCGGAGGACGGCTATAACGGGAAACGCGGCTCAGCGCGGGCAGCCCCCGTCACAGCCACAATGATTTCTGGAGAAGACAATCACAGAGCTATAAATACTGTGGTGCTGTGGCCTTTCATCCTGGGGCAAGAGCAATTGGACACCCAGGGGCAGCCGGAGCCGGGCTGTTGGGTGAGCAGAACGTCCCTGTCCCCATTCCTGCAGGGACGCGGGTGATGCTGTGTGTCACTTCCCTGCCACCCCTTCTCTCTCTGTCCTTGGTACTCTGTGTCCCCTCGTGACATCAGGCTGCGTGTCCTTTCCCCCGAGCCCTACACTGGGAAAATGACACCTTTCAGCCACTGCAGGAGGATTCCCTTTGCCTCGTGGCACAGCTTTGGGGCAGTGCTCTGCTGGTGGCACCGGGAGCCTTTGCTGCACTCAGAGCACGTCAGAAATGGCTTCGAGCTTTGCTCCCTCTGAAACTTCACATGAAATCCCTATGATTTCTGCACAAAACCCCACGGGGAGACCTCCCAGCCCCACTGCTCGTGGCTCAGCCCTGGGCAGGAGCTGCCCCTCGCTTTGTTCTCCATGCATGGAAACATTGGCATAAATGTAGCGAAAGCTTGGATAAAAACCACAAGTTCTTCCCCAGGGGCTCAGCCTCACCTCATGGAAACAGAAAGAATTTCTGTGCAACATTTTGGATGCTTTACAGAAATAACAGAGAAGTATAGGAGTGTGCTTTTATATAGCTCTGCTTCCTCGTCAGGCTCCGGTGGTGTTTTTTTTCCACTCAGATCAGGGCTGTCCCAGAATGGTGTTATTTTTGCCGAGGTTCCAGGACGGGGGCTGAGGTCTGGGTGCCCCAAAGGGCTGCAATGTGGGGGTCCTGGCTGTGCCCACGTCCTGCAGGGTTGGCCATGGGGTGCTCCATGTGTGCGTTCCCTGTGGCTGTAACACACACCTCGCCAGCTCATCATAAACCACTGCAGGGCTTTCTCTACCAGGCAGGGTGTGAAGGTGAAGCCGACCTCATGCACTGATGCCTGGTGGGGATGAGCACCCATACCCACAGTGCTGCCGCTGCTGCAGGCGCCGGGGCCATTAGCAGGGCAGGGACAGCATCATTCATTCAGTGCCACCTCTTTAGTCACGGCCACATCATACCCAGCATTGCCATGTGTGTCCCGTCCCATCCCGTCCCGTCCCATCCCATCTCATCTCCCATCCCATCCCATCTCATCTCCCATCCCATCCCATCCTGTGCTGCTTGGTGTCCTAAAGCCGGGTGCTGCCAACGCACACAGGCACAGCACAGCCTCCTCCCAGCTGCAGCATCCCCAGCCCTGCAGTGCACAGCCTGTGTTGAGCTGCTGCTCTCCCTGTGCCCATTCCCACCCTGCTGCTGCCCTCCCTGAGCACCCCATGCCCCCACACCACAATCAGAAAAACCCAGGGACCGGGTAAGGTTCAAACCTGGGGAAACAAACACTGCTGGCGAGGCTGATGGAGGGGAGCGTTTGTTTGGATTAACAAGAAAAGCTATTTTGAACTCAAGTCTGGAAACGTTGGAGCTAATCCCAGGTGAAAGCTGATTAAGGGCTGGACGGTGGGAGCACATCCCGCTGCTGTCTGCGGCTGTGCTGGGGGAGCTGGGGCTGTAGGGTCAGTGTATGGGCAGCACACAGCCGGCACAGCCCTGTGGTTCCCAACGGGGCCCCGCGGGGTGCTGGCACTGAGCACAGTGAGCATGTCTGCTCTGTGTGTATCCAAACAAAACAGTCAGACTTTGGCCACTGCTTTCAGGGTCCTGTAAGTGAGTTCTGCGGGGCGTGTGCCCCGCATGGGCAGCACTGCCAATCAGTGTCATCTGCAGGCCTGCCTGCTTTCAACCTTTCGAATCTCTTTCTCCATCTCACCCTCGCAAAGCACCCGCAGAAGCGTGGTGTAACAGCAGCCCTTTGGCCGAGCCCTGCAGCTTCCCCAGGCAGCACAGTTTGTGCGTCGCAGCTGGAAAACCACAGTGCTTCCTATAGGTATCAGTGCTGCATTCTTTCCTGCATGGCTCTGTGCTGCCAGCACTGCTTCTCCAGCTGCATAAACACCGGGCAGCGCTTCGGCACACAGCGCTTGGGGTAAACACGACGTCGTTTCCCTTCCAGAAAAATATTTACTTGCCTCTCTGGGCACTCTCAAATTGAAAACACATTCAGAGCAGGCTTGGATGGAATGGCTCGGAATGGGCTTTTCAGCTTTTCTCCCCCAAACATCACTGCAAGGAGCCTTGGAGCAAACAGGGCTCCCTACAGTCCCAGCTCTGGGGGCTCTCAGCACAAAGCACTGCTGAGCTCAGGCTGTGCAAACAGCCCCTGTGCCATCGAAGCCCTGGGTGAGCTCTGCATGCAAATCCTACGTGCATATATTTGCATACATCCAAATGCAGTTGGTGAAACGGGAGTGTGGTCTCTATTCAGTGGTGCCCAACCACCTCCTGTAGCCACACAAAGGGCACTGCACTGCCATTCTCCTTATATTTACACCCTGCAGAGAATCGGCCTTCCCTCTTTGCTGAAGGCAGCACCACAGGTGCTGTGCTTCACTTTGGGAAACACGGAGGGCAAATTCAGCCCCACTCACATTCAGCTGTGCTCCGTACCGTGCAGACTATGCTTAGGATATATACATTCTCGGGCTCTTTGGAAGCCTGCAGCCTGAGCAGCTCGTTCCAATCCCTCATTTTCTTTTCCAGGGCATTGGAGCAGTGCTGGTCAGGCCGTGCCCAAAGCGCAGTGTTGGGGACGTGCGGGCTGAGCCGTGCCCATGCAGCCACGTCACTATTTCTGCCCGGATTAGAGGGAAATTAAAATTAATCCTTGGAGTTCAGGGAGATCTCTGGGGCTTAGCGTTTTTTTGTCCTGATCACTCATTATTTTTAGCAGCTTTTTATTTTTAGCAGCTCACAAGAGCTGCCAGTCCTCGTGCTCCCCAGCCCTGAGCAATCACCTCCCTCCCTTCCGCTGCACATTAGCACTGCGCTCTTCCTGAGTTCCTTCTGCTCTGCTGCATCCCTCCTTCCCTTACCTGGAGAGGAAAACCCTTTCTGTGAGCCCCTGTCCGTGTGCTGCTGCATCCCTGCAAACCCGGGGTCTATGTGGAGGTGGCTGCAGCTGCTGTGCTGCCGAGCACAGGCCCCGCTCCAGGCGGTGGTGAGGATTGATTTCTTGATTACAGTCTAACACGTGGTGGTATAATTAAGGAAATCCTCCAGCTTCAGAAAGTCATTAGGAGGCAGTTAATTGGGATGGGGGTGGAGGAGATGCATGGCATCTCCAAAGAGCCGCAGCACTGTGAGCCCCAACCAGGCCAGTGAGGCCACAGAGACATTTGTTGGGTTTGGTTTCACATTTTGCATCTTTCCCCCCTTTTTTGCCCATGATTATATACTCCAAGGTAGTCTGCGTGTCCCCACACAGCATGTCCTCCTGCAGCCTCAGTGCTGCTCATGTTTTTAGGCTCCTGCTCACTCTCAGTGCTTCTCTCTGGACGTTTCCCAGCCAATGCGTGGTGCCTGCTCCTGTGGTCCACCCCTGGGTGCCAGCACTGGGATGCTGCTGGTGCTGGCCATGGGATGCTGCTGGTGCTGGCCATGGGATGCTGCTGGTGCTGGCCATGGGATGCTCCTGGTGCTGGCTGTGGGATGCTCCTGGTGCTGGCTGTGGGATGCTCCTGGTGCTGGCCGTGGGATGCTCCTGGTGCTGGCCGAGAGGATCGACTCACAGTCAGATGAGGGAAACATATTTTGAGGCAGAAAGAATTAATTAGGGAAAAACCCGTATCTCTGTCAACGTGCGCTGGTGTGAGTTATGAATGCAGGGAGCAGATGTGTCTGATGGGCTTTTCATGTGAGAACTGTTACGGAGAGATGAAATTTCACTCTCCCACATGTGAGGTGCACCAGGCTGTATTTTCACGGTGCTTTTTCAGGAGCAGTGAGGGTCGGAATGGGAAGTGATGGCAGCTGGGGTCATCACCCTACAGCATTTACAGACCCAGTCCAGACCTCCCTTAGCTCCTATGTACATAAGGGTGAAGCAGAGTGCACAGCATCAGCCATCATTGGGTACATCAGTTTCAGACACAGCCCCATGCACCGTTCTGCTGCCGAAGCCATTAAACCTCTGGCGAAGCTATAAAGGCTCAGTGAGTCATATTTTCAGCATCTCAGGAAATCCTCCACTTCGGATGAGATCAGAAGAAGCCATTAGCGAGGAGGGATGAGGATTCATCTCCAAACAAAGGCAGATATGGAGTAATTGCAGTTCTATAAACAAAGCATCACTTAAAGAACTCAACGGCGCACTCAGCATCTGGGGAAGCATCCAAACTTTGTGTTCCATCTGAAGAGAGATGGGTGAAATCCACTGGGACCCTCACAGCTCTGCACTGATCCACATCATGTAGAGACAAGGAACAGGTGGGGTCTGCAGGCCTGGCTCAGGCTTCACGCTGCCCATCAGAGCTGTTTAAGTCAAATCAGGTTTTAAGTCCGATTCACTTCTGCTTGTGTGGCATAAATTATCCCCAGGGCTGGAATCATTTAAGCACCAGGTCTGCTCTCTGCAGCTCAGCCCGTGACTGCTGGTTCTGCAATTGGTGTGAAATCAGCAGCAACTGGAAGCGTTTGTAGTCAGGGCCAGAAAGGCCCTTAGCATGCACGGACAGATCAAAGTTCCCCTATTTGTAGAGCATGACGGCCCAGGGTTGTGCAATATCCCCTTCTCCGTGCAGTGCGTGGAAGCGCAGCGCTTGCTGTAGCCGTGGCCATTAATGGGAAGCACAGCACAGCTCCTGGCAGGGCTGGCAGTGTGCTCAGACTGCTCATCCACTGCCTTCCCTTCGGAAGCATCACTTCAGCTGAACAAATCACTAAATTTAGCAGTGAGATCACGGGCTCAGGTTGCATTCTGCAGAAGGTCAGGCTGGAGTATCTCATGGTCCTGCCTGGCTTCCACGGGGAAATGCCATTTGGAATACAGCTGCCCAGCACATTTCTGTGTCCGTGTGCAGCTGAGCATCAGCTCACAGCTGAAATACACCCGGCTGCTTTTGTCGTGGGGACACTGAGTGGGAACACCCCATGCAGAAGCACTTTGGTGTCACTGAGCCTTGCTGCTGGAGCAGCTGCTCAGAGGCAGCGCGTGGGGACAGTGCACTGCTGCACAGGGCAAAGCCTGGGGCTGGATGTGGGATCAGTGGAGAGAAAAGACTGTCCAGTAAAATTCATGAAGGACTGCAATTTAAGGTCCATCAATAACAGGGCCATAATGACACAGGGACAGGGGTTTGGGTTTTTTTGGCCATTAGCAGGACATGTGTAGCTCTGCCCTGGTCACCCACCGCTAGTGTTACCAAGGGGATAAACGTGAGGACAAGTGGAAACTGGGAAATGCAACCTCTGCTCCATATGGTCATAGATGAAATATAAGGGCTGCTTTCCTGAAGTCTGCTTCAGAGGACAATTCTGGGTCAGTGCTGGTGTTCATTTTAACAACCCAGGTGTTCTGCACCTGCTCAGGCTCTGGGGGACCATCCCCATACACTCCTTGTACTGCACGGACCATTCCCCCTTCATTAAACCCTGTTGGTGCACATCCCAGGGCAGCAGTGCATATTAGGACTGCAGGATCGTTTCCAACATTCCACCCTCACCTGTCCACCGTGTGTGAGGATGGATGGATGGACAGACAGACAGTGCCCCATACGGGAATGCAGACCCACCGGATCCCACCACCCACAGCCTTTCCATGCAGCCACTCTGAAACAGCTGCAGCTCCAGCACTGTGCTGTGATACACAAAGGGTGATGCCTTCTTTCTGCACTGCTCGTCCTCTGTTTTAATAACAACACGTTTCTGATAAGGAATCAGAGCTGGTGCCACAGAAATCCAGCTGACAGAGCTGCTGGTTGGCAGGCAGGAGCTTTGGGCTGCACAGCTGGTCGGCACTGAAATTAAAGCTCTGGGATCTTTCTTCTAGAAAGTGGCCCCACTTTGAGATTCCAGGCACAAAGCAATTATCTGCCTTCACTTACTCAGTGTAATTAATAGCTGTGCTTTCCTTCACATGCATCAAGGGATGCCACGTTCATCGTGGCACGCTCCGTCCAGAGCAGGAACTTGGGCCTTTCCTCTGGGAAGAGCAATGAACCTATTGTGTACAATGAGGGATTAGAATGTCTCCCATATCCCACTATAACTCATCAGAAGAGAAGAGATATCCTCTGCTCAGGAAGGAAAAAAGATATCCTTGAGAGTAACTGAGCACAGGAAGCTGGCAGAGCTACAGCCCTCTATCACCTCTATGTGTAATTTGCAACTCTGTACAGAGCTCAGCCTTAGGACAAGAGCAGCCCTAGACTTCTTTTCTAGCCTGAAAGTCACTGAGTTTCCCCATGTAGCACAGCAGCAGGCAGAGCAGCTGCGTGGGTAGAGATGCATTTTTACAGCTCTCAGAGCAGGGCATTGTGCTGGGATTACCGGGTTCCTCTCCCAGCTCTGCCTTTGGTTTGTGGTGTGCTCAGCCCCCCTTAATTTGTTTCTGTTTTCCCTATCTGTGAAACTGAGATAACATCACAAAGGAATTGCAGAGCCTGATTCATTCATGCTTATTAGGCACAGGGGAATCCTTGCATGAATGGCACTGTATTGCAGGAGGACAAAGTTCAGGGCTGCTGGGAGGCTCATTAGACCCAAACCTGCCATTCCCAGGCTAGGAGGATGAAAAAGAAGACTGAAGAACCTTTCATACCCCGGTGCGTGCCAGCACGGTCTGCATCTTCCTCAGCACTCAGGGCTGTTACAGCTGGGCTGGTGGCTTCGAGGGCTCACAGAGCAGCAGTGAAATCACTTCAGGTCATTGCTGTGCAACTGCCACAGTCCGGAACAGCAGATTTATCCCACCTTCATGTCGTCCAAAGCTGGGATCTGCATAGAAATGATTCTTCCTGCAGCGGGCGGAGCTTTAGGGAAGGGATTCGTCTCTCTGTTTCTTTCTTTTGCAAAAGTTGTTTCAAAATAGCCCAACCCCGGCTATCTCCTGCAGCTGCAGCGCTGTGCTGGAAGGGTCGCTGCAGGGACCTCCTCCCCAGCTGTGCCGGTAAGGGCAGGACAGCAGCCACGAGTTACCATGCCAGGTGCTGCACAGACTGAACAAACAGAGGGTTCAGCAACACCTGACCGGCAGAAACAAATATTTGCAGGGTTTGGGACCGGGCTTTGGCAGCCGTGGGGCCGAGGTGAGGTTTTCCCTGCAGGTGAACCTCCCTCCCATTGCACCAGCGCTGCAAACTGGGGCTGCTGGGAAAGGGTTGGTGAGCCTGGGGCATTGTGCGTGCCCGGCGTGCCACCTTCAGGCTGTGTGTGTGTGTGTGTGTGTGTGTGTGTGTGTGTGTGTAGGCCTGGCGCTGCAGCGTGCTCTGCTGGACCGCTGTGGGCCTCTCGGCCTGCGGGCCATCCACCGCACCGCGCGCCGGTGGCATTTCATGCCTCAAAGGGGAAATGCTGAGGGAGCACTGATGTCACACGGCGGCTCAGAAGAGCTCTGCCCACGCTGGTCACCTCGCCTGGGAGAGAAGAAGCCCGAGAAGGGAAAATGTAGCAGATCGGAGGGAAAAATCAGCGGTTTCGGCTGCATAACAGCGCCGTGCCTCAACGCGGGACCGCCCTGAGGAGATGTCACGTGGACAAAGCGGGGGGCGTGGCTTGCGCTGAGGGGCGTGGCTTGAGCCGGAGGCAGGCGCGTGTCTTCGGCGCCGCTTCCGCGTGGCGTGACGTAAGCGGAGGGGAGGGGCTTACCTGACAGGGCGGCCGCGCCGGCCGGGGGTCCCTGAGGCGCGACCCCCCCCCCCCCCCCCCCCCCCCCTCCGCCATGGATGGCGGTGCGCTGCCCATCCGCCGCCACCGGCGGGCCCTGGTGCGGGCGGTCAGCGAGCGGCCCTTCCTCATCGTCACCGGCGAGACGGGGAGCGGGAAGAGCACGCAGCTGCCCAAGTACCTCTATGAGGCAGGTGAGGAGCCCCGCGCGCTGCGGCCTGCCCTCGGGGCGGGCGCGGCTCCGTGCAGGAGGGCCGCAGCGCTGTGGCGGCCCCGCGGCTCTGTCTGTGTGCGTGTCCAACCTGAGCGGCCCTCCGTGTTCTCCCCGCAGGCCTCGCCCAGCACGGCGCTATCGGGGTGACCCAACCCAGGCGCGTTGCCACCATCTCTGTGGCGCAGCGCGTGGCCGAGGAGATGGGCTGTGCGCTGGGCAGCGTGGTCGGGTACCAGGTCCGCTTCGACGACTGCAGCTCTGAGGTACGGCCCCGCGGTGTGGGCGTGGCGGTGCCGCGGGGCTCCGTCGCTGTGGGGCTGTGCGGGGTGGCGGCGCGCTGCCGCCTCTCCTGGGGGTCTGTGAGCATCGGCTCAGAGGTCTCGAAGAGCTGCGGAGCCATCTGACCCGGCGGCGGGAGAGCTGCGGTTCTGTGGTGACGTGGGGAACGGTTTTAAACCGGGAGAGGGAGATTTAGGCGAGGTGTAAAGGGGGCGCTGCTGCCCAGAGCTGTGGGTGCCCCATCCCTGGAGGTGCCCCAGGCTGGGGGGGCTGAGAGCTCCTTTTCAGCTTAAGCTGTTGTATGTAGCTCGCTCCGAAAGTAATGCCTCCTATTTATTTAAAACCATTCCCCCTCGTCCTGTTACTATTCATCTTCGGGAACGGATGTTTACAAGGGTGGATGGTTTTAAACTGAGACAGGGGAGGTTTAGATTAGATATCAGGAAAAATTTTTTCACCCAGAGGGTGGTGACGCACTGAACAGGTTGCCCAAGGAGGCTGTGGATGCCCCATCCCTGCAGGCATTCAAGGCCAGGCTGGATGTGGCTCTGGGCAGCCTGGTGTGGTGGTTGGTGACCCTGCACATAGCAGGGGGTTGGAACTGACGAGCACTGTGGTCCTTTTCAACCCAGGCCGTCCTGTGATTCTATTTAAGTGGAAACTACAACAGGTACAAAGAGCACAATAGCACTGTTTGATAGAGCAAATTCTCAGCTGCAAAATGCTATTTTTCAATGTAGTCACCACCATTAGCTGTGTGTTTCTGCCAGTGATGGACAAGAGTCTGTATGCTGTGCTTGTACAAATCTGCACCAGTGGAGGTGACCCACTGTCATCACTGCTGAAATGTTTCACCCACCACTTCAGTGTGCTCACACCCACTGTTTGGTCTCCATCCAAGTTCAGCAAGTGTCACGAATGTCAGTGGGTGCAGTTACACACTTCCATGTCAGACACCATTCTGTCAGTCTGCCCCTCTGCTGCCATCTGTTGCACGGCAACAGGATGTAATGGAATAACGGTGGGAAGTTCTGCCAATATCTTGGGCCAGCATAATAGAACAGGAGGCATTACTATTGGAGCAGCCCTATATAATTCTGTGATATGTATCCTACAATTCATTTTATCAGATTTTTGAACACATTACAAGTGAATCATTGCCAAGCATGAGTGACGATGTGCCTGAGCATGTGTGATGCAGTGTCAGTGTGTGTGTCTGTGCTGAGTAAATATCTGATCTGTGTAGCTGTAAATATCCAGCACAGCACCTGAATGTCTAATTAAACTTTCCAGGAGACTGCCATCAAGTATATGACCGATGGTTGTTTACTGAGACATATCTTGGCAGACCCCCTTCTCAGCAAGTACAGCATCATCATTTTGGATGAAGCCCATGAGCGGAGCCTCAGCACTGTGAGTGTTGCCTTCTTGAATGCCAAGTTTTGTTTGGTATTGGTAAGGGGGAATTTGGAACTCATTGGTAAAAATAATAAACATGTGGTACTCTTTCCTTCTGGTCTATTTTCCCAGAAGTGCTTTACCCTTTTGTTGTCCTAAGACCAAAGGATCACTTCTTGGCTTATTACATGCTATGTGTCCTGAAAGAAAGATGCTGCCTGTAATCCAGTTGGAATTGTTGTAGCTGTTGTTCTGATTGATAACAGTTATACCTTGGCTGGTGTTCTGCACTTGCCCAAAATTCTCAGGGTTTTGAGGTTAATACATTTAATGCTAACTCCACTATACTTTTAAAAGCAACAACAAAACCCACACACTAACAGGGAAGGCCCTGAAACATCTCTCGCAGTGCAAGGCCTAACGTTTCATAGGGTGTGTGTGTGTGACTCCTGTAAGAGATTATGGTCGTTGGGTTTATGGAAGTATCTAGACTGGCCCAAGTACCAAAATGTCAGTCTGACCCTTCTGTGACAAGCAAAGTGGGATTCAAGTGACCCAGTCCTGAAGAGACTGTGTTGTGAGTCACAGATGTTGGGTAGGAGAGATAGAACATGTGGAAGCCAAAGAACTGCCAATAGCAGGAAATCTACGTCTGCAGAGTCCTAAGGAGTGTGCCATGAGAATGGAAGAAAGCAAGCAACCCACAGCTCAGGCTGGGGAAAAGGCAAAATGCTTTCTGAATCCAAGTTCTGTCCTTGGCCCTCTGAGGGTATTGCAAGTAAATGAGCAAGAGTGATGTAAGAAGTCACTGTTCCATCACCTGTAACTAAAAAGAGCAGATTTTTAATCCACTGTGGTGCACAGTAAAATAGATTTACTGAATTCATAACAAGAAGTAGTAGAACAAAGGAAGGTGCACACTCAGGTAGCATCTTGGGTGAAGATGATGACATTTTTTAATTGGTGTGAGATATTGCTTGCAAGTGATTTGACCACATGAATATAAAAATGAAAAGCAAAGAATTCTATTTATAGGCTGTGAGAAGAGCTGATGAAACATTAAATTCTAGAAACCTTTCATCAGGCACTTCTAGAAGGACTGAGGAACTAATATAAATTGCTTCTGTTTTCTGTTAGGATATTTTATTTGGCTTGCTGAAGAAACTATTTCTACAGAACAAGCCACCAGGCAGGAAGACAGAAATGAAAGTGGTGGTGATGTCAGCCACCTTGGAGGTGGATAAGCTCTCAGAGTTCTTTGGGCATTGCTCAGTGCTGCATATTCCAGGAAGAAGTTACCCAGTAAAGGAGATATTCTGCAACCTGCTCAGCCCACGGGATACTGGAAGCTCTGCATATGTTACAGAGGTTTGGCCTGTTTTGCTTGATTTCTGTGTCATGTTTTCTGCTCGTAGTGTGATCGTTGTCAGTGTAAGACCACAAGAATCATCTGTTGGATTGCTGTGTTCTTAGCATCTTCCTATGATAATGGGGAACAATTAGTACTATGAGGGTTTTGAATGAGTATTCCCAACTGATGTTGGCTTGTTTGTTGCTTGTTTCAGGCTGTAAAAGTGACGTTGGATATCCACTTAAATGAACCAGAAGGTGACATCTTGGTTTTTCTGACAGGTGAGAATTTTTACTTCAACAACTGATGGTTATTTCAGGCAGAGTATTGCACTGTCAGCAAAAACAGTACAGCCTTCCAATGACTTTCCAGTCAGTCTCAGAGCAGTAAATACAGAAAAGAAAGCTGCAGACTGACAGACAACTCTTTCAAATGATAGTTCTTAGAGCATGTGTAGGTATACCCAGCCCTACGAGATGTGAAAAATATTTACAGGATTGGTAAATGTTCTTTTCTTTCTTTGCCAGAATTACTCGGCATTTATACTGTGCCAAATTTACTCTTTATTTGTGTGGTTTTGCTTTGATGTTAATTCAAGAAGGTGAAGATTCTGTATTTCCAAAAAACTACATCAGCATATGGGCCAGGCACACACATGCATTTATCTTCTAAGGAAAATCCTCAGTAAGAGGCACTGTGGAAAGGCTGGATTGTCCCCACCTAGCTAACTCATAAATACTGCTTCCTTCTTGCTGTGGGCTGAGTGACTGTAACGTTGGCAAGTCAGTCCTGCAGAGGTGTTGCAACTGAGGAAGAGAGTGTTGCAGTTAAATAGGTCACTTAAATACTCTTGTATGCTTTTTTTAGGTCAAATTGAGATAGAAAAAGCCTGTGATCTCCTTTTCAAGAAGGCGGAGTCTATTGATTACCGGTATGAAGTACATGATCGATCTATTGAGGGGCTGCTTATCTTACCATTGTATGGGTCAATGTCAACAGGTAAGAGCATGTAAAATTACATGGAACTTAATTCTTGTAATTGTTATCTGCAGGAGTTATTACAAACAGCATCCTACTCAAATATTTTCATCGTGTCTGGGAGAATTGGCATTCATTAACCCATTTGTTTTAGCACTGTTCTATTTTGTTTGTTGTGTTTTGTTTCTGTCATGTTCCAAAGCTGAACAAACTTGAGCTTTCTCTGAACTGGCACAGAAGGCTCCAGCCAAAATTCCTATCTTCTGGAAGTGGTGCAAATGGCAGGAATGGCTTCATGCAGTATCAAGGTTTCCAGCTTAGAATGAAGTGTTGCAACAATGGAAGGTCAGGTGTCTTATTTAGGCCCTCACATTTCACTTTATATGGGAAAGACACCACCAGTATTTTGTCAAAGACAAAATTTGACCTGTAACAGAAGATTGAAAGAAGACAGAGTTACACAGTATAGAAAGTATAGGTTATCAGCATGAGTCACTCTTATATTTGGCAGCAATACAACAGATAATTTTGAAGAGTTAAAAAACAAAGCACTTTGCCCTTTGTTAAACACAACCAATATACTTTTGGATGATCTCGAGTGCAGTGTTTAAACGTGTAGGTGTAGTTTGTAGACCAGGGGTCTGAGTAAGCGTTCAGAAACTCTCTTGATTCCTCACATAGCTAAAATCTTGAACTGTTCAGTGTTTCCTTTTCAAATTTAATTGAAATGAATTTCACTAAATATCTGAGTAAGTTTGTCTAGTGTCAGAGACATGATTTGGCGTCAGAGCATTGTTTTACTGACTGCCTATCATTTTAGATCAACAGAAGAGAATATTTTTGCCAGCTCCCAAAGGGATCAGAAAATGTGTGGTATCTACAAACATCGCTGCAACATCTCTGACCATTGAAGGAGTCAGGTATTGTTTCCTGTCCCTCACAAAAGGTGTAACAGACAGGATAATTCAGAAAGCTGTACTAGGTTTGGAAAAGCTTATCTGAATTCCTTCTGCTCCTGTACCTGACCAACAATTAGCTGCTGCCTCTTTGTGCATGTAGTGGATTAAAAAAACCCTTGATGCAATTGGATAGTCTTACAGATGACTAATATTGTTGGAACCTAGTTTGAAATTGAATTTCAGCTCCATTCAA
Organism: Gallus gallus; assembly: GCF_016699485.2. Lineage (NCBI taxonomy): Eukaryota > Metazoa > Chordata > Aves > Galliformes > Phasianidae > Gallus > Gallus gallus. The sequence continues at coordinate 7,751,901 of NC_052550.1, forward strand.
TCAGCATAATCTTGTTGGGTGTGGGAGGTATTATCTGTAACATCCTGTAGACTGAAGCATGGCACGGATAGCCAGCAGATTGCAACTCCCTTTTTGCAGCAATTGTAGCAGAAATGTGTTCTGGCTCTGACTGTGTGTGTGTGGCAGCTGCATGTCTGTCTGTTGAGGCCTCTGTTACTTTCTTCTCTGACAAATCACAAATCCATTTCAGGTATGTAGTAGACAGTGGATTTGTGAAGCAGTTGAATCATAACCCCCGAGTTGGCTTGGACATACTGGAAGTGGTTCCCATTTCAAAGTAAGTTTGATTAAGGCATTTTGCATGGTGTTTCTGAGAGTTGCTCTCCCAATATTGTATATCAGATGCTCTTAAAAATAATAAAGCCAAAAAGAGGGGGCACAGAGCCATTTCATTTGTTGCTTAAAAAGTGGTTCAGGACACATCGTTTCTTAAAGATACAGACATTAAGAAGGAGTTGAGAATGCACTGTCTGTCTCCTGAATAGTGTCTTATGTTTGCAGAATATAACAGTCTGATTCAGAGAAGATTAAAAAAAAATAAAAATCTTCCTTTGCATAATAATGCTTCTTCATTCTGTTGTTGTTTCTTGTGTAGCTGGGTTTCTCAGTTGCTGCACATCATATTATGTCTTCCATATAAAAGTACAGAAATTGCTATTGTTTGTCATAATTACAAGCGCTGTTTTGGATAATACCAGAATGGCTCGAGATTGGTTTTTGTTTGTTTGTGAGTGGTTTCATTTTTTTAATTTTTATTATTTTTTCCCTCCCTGCTATCTGTTTTGGCAGGAGTGAAGCAATGCAGCGAGCTGGCCGAGCTGGCAGGACATCATCCGGAAAGAGCTACCGGCTATACAGCACAGAATTCTGGGAGCAGTGTATGCCTGATCACACAGTTCCCGAGATCAAGAGAACCAGCCTGACATCTGTGATCCTGACCTTGAAGTGCCTTTCTGTGCATGATGTCATAAGGTAACCTCTCTGAGGAAGGGGGATTATCGTTTTCTTCCTGAGTCTCAGAGGCACGGTAGCTCAGGCGCTGACTGCCTGTTGGCAGGAGCCAGGATTAGGTCCCTGGCCAAGTGTGATGGTGCAGTGCAATCAGCTTGTCAGCTTTTCTGTTCCTCTCAGAGTCTTTAATGACAGATAGAATCCTGAGCCCGGGTTCATTGTGAGGTTCTGACAAAACTGCCTCTTCATCTCTGAAATCATTAGCGTTCCATGTGTTGGTTTATTGTTATTCTTCACTGTGAGGCTGTATGTAGTATCACACCAGTATACTGAGACTGCTAATGCATACTGTGGTCAGTAGTTTCTACTGGAAGGTTACAAAAACATTTTAATAAATATGAGAAGTAGCAAAGTTAAACTGAATCTGAACAGTTAGATTTTGACTTCATTTTTTACTATAGATTTCCCTATTTGGACCGTCCTGAAGAAAGGCATATTTTAGAAGCTCTCAAACAACTTTACCAGTGTGATGCTATTGACAGGTAAAACTAAAGGGGTGTGGTAACTATGTGAATTGAAATTTAATGGTTCAATTATTGTTAATGAGTTATTCATGTGGGCTAAAGGACTTCCCCTAGCAATAGATTGTTTCCTCATTTCACCAGGAAGCTAGCTACTGGATTTTAGTACACTCATTGTAAAAAATTAGGGTTAGAGCATGGCTTAGAACTTGAGAGAGATTAATTTCTTTGCATTGCCCCAGAGTTCCTGAGTAACCATGTACAAATTACTTCAACTCCCTGTGAATAGTTCCTGATCCGAGAGTCGTGTGACAAAGATGCTGAGGCAGTGGCTCTGAGGCCCATCCAAGAACTCAAGACAGGAAGGGAGATCTTATCCTTAGCTTCCAGGAATTCTTCTTGCAAATAAATAAAAAATCTTCAGCATCTGCTACACTTAAAAAGGCAGCTTTGCCTGCCATGAGGTAGGCATAGGCAGTCTGAAGAAAGGTGATACTTTTTGTCTTTCCTGCTTTTTATCTGTATATGGTGGCTGACGTTGTACCTGCATGTTCTGATTTACATTTAAACCTACTTCTGTTGGATCTGGTGTTTGGATCTTTTTCCTGGGACAAGGAGAGGCCACGTGACGAGACTGGGTGAATTCCTGGTGCAGTTTCCCCTCCCTCCCAACCTGTCCTGTGCTGTCATAAAAGCTGCTTCTCTTGATTGTGAAGATATGCTGCTTCCCATTGCAGCCATGTTGTCTGTGGAAAATGTCTTCATTCGTCCAGGTAGGAAGCCCCTTTCCTCAAAGCAGCTCTGGGTGGTTGGGGAATTCTGCTTGGATGGGGACTTCTCAGACAATGGCTAGGCAACACACAGTGCTTCATTTGGAGACCTTTTCTACAGATTCTTTGTGTTTGAGGGGCTTTCTGGGCTGTTACCATATGTAGTTTTCTGTGCTAGTAGTTTGAGGCCATTCGTATCTTATATGTACCACAAGGTTTAAAAATGGGAGCAGTTTGAACAATGGTAGAACCAGCCTTTACTTGAGGGCAAAAAATACCCTGCTGAGGAGCAAGCTGGTCTCAGTTTGGTCCAATGCTGTTGGAGACTAAGTATTTGCCTTAAATGAATGCCTTAAATAACCTGTATATTGCAGTGTGAGGAAGATTCTGCAAGTGCAGTGCCTTGTCTCTCAGAGACAGATCTGTAAGGAAGAAAGTTAAGATTATGGGCACCTGCACATTTGTCCTAATGTTCTTATGGCTTTCTGTGCTCTTGGAGGCAGGGCATTTTGCATACTAGGAATTGAAGACTTTGGAATTGCCATTGTCCAAAGTAGTTTGGAATTGGGTTGTATTTTTCCCAAGGCTGTGAGCTGTAAAGTGACATATGGGTAACTAATGGATTTCTGAGAGGTCATGGGAGTGAAAGCTGTGCTACAGGAGGAGGGGAAAAAAAGAAAAAGGCAAAAAGCACACCACAGCAGATGTTTTGTTGGTGGTGTTTGCTGTTGGTCTAATTATAAATCAGATGGACTGGATAATTACATTTTAAGGAACCGGTTCACCTGTAGATTGGTTTATTTGTTCAATAACTCTGTTTAACTGAGTAAAGCTTTCAAGTTACTGTGGGAAGCTCAGTATGTAACTGCCTTCATTTCCAGTGTTTTTCTAAATGGGAAAGGTGATTTTGCTGCCATTCTGACCTAGCACCTCCCTCAGATGTTAATCTCAGTCTCCCTTGTCCTCCTTCCCATCTCATTTTCCCTTCACCTTGATCCTCCAGCGTGACATCCCACCCCCGAGTGAGTTAAGACTGTATGTAGCACAGTCTTTGTGGGAGACCTTTGTCCCTTCAAGTCACTCATTGGCTCATGTCCAGTTATCTCTGTAGTGTATTAACTGTGCCCGTTAGTGCAGTGGCTGAGGACACTACTGATAGTATGGATAGTCTGGTTCTGTTCAGGAGTCTTTCCCAGTCCCAAAATGTGCGTTTGCTTTCCCATCCTCCATCTGGCAATATGCACTTGTTATCTGTTCAGCCAGCACATGCTTACACGTTCATCACTCTCCATCACACATTAGGACACAAACACAGACTTCCCATTTTGAAGACAGTTGTTCTTGTGTGATATGGATACGAACAGGCCCCCTTACTTCATTCATCAATGTTACTCATAGTGCCCTCAAAGTTCTGACCTCCGTAGTACAGCCACAACGCAATATGCCTTTGCCAATCACCCTGTGCCAAGGGGAATAGATTGTACTGGGGAAGGAATTCTTTGAGTATTCAGAACTTGGAAGAACACTTTGGAAATGTTGCTATTACCTAGTACATTCCTAGTGTTTAGTGAAGGCAAATTCCCACTAAACTCATGGAGGACATATACGTATATTTTTAAAGCTTATTTTTTAAGACCTCTGTTGCTATGGTTCTCGAGTAGTAGAAGAAAAGCTGAGAGTTGTGGATTAGATGCTATGCTGGGGTGTTTGCCTCAGGGCAAAGCTTTTGCTTGATCCCCATGAGCTGTTTGTTCAACATTGCTGCTCCTTGAGCTTTTCATGTTGGCATCTGAATTGACTGTGAGAGAGCAATACATTGTAACTTCTCATAGAGGCTGGTAGTCTTCATCTCTAGTGCTGATGGATGAGATTAATGATTGATTTAATAGCATCTATACATATTCTTGTTAATCTGTAGTAGAAGGGAGGGAAGAACTGTAAGTGCAGCACAAGTAAAGATCCAAGATGCCAAACACTCTTTGGAGGTAGGCTTATAGGAGAAAGAGGAGTGATAAATAAAAATGACTTTGTTAAAGTGAGGTATAATTTATTTCCTCAGGTGATCCTCAGAAGCAAAAGGAGGCAGAACTTCAACACCAGGAGCTGTCCTCACAAGTGGGAGGATGCAATGACTTTGCAACCCTCTTAAACATTTTTGAACAGTGCAAAGCAAGGTATAAAACGATTCCTGACAGCAGCTGGCTTTGTATTGCTTACAACTCCCAGCTGCTGGTGGTTTTAAAATATATTCCATATATGCAAGTGTATGTGCTCATCTGTAATTGCAGATTTATTTGCTATTGTGATCTGTAATTTGAATCAAAACACCTATTATTTAAACTAACAAAGTGTCTGGTTGTGCAAGGTTGCCTTCTTTGTACGATTGTGACAAAAAAATACAGGCAACTTTCTGCCTTCACTTTACAAAGGGCTGCTTTATAATACAAGTATTTCTGTTCCCAGCAAGTCTCCTTCAGCTTGGTGCCACAAATACTGGATCCATTGGAGAGCTGTAAAATCTGCTCTTAGTGTGGAGAAACAGCTTCGGGAAATAACCAGTAAACTGAAACAGGTAAAAAAGTACACTGTTTATAAACTGTGAGTTATGCAAGTTTGTATTTAAGATTTGTACTGAAACTTGGTCAGGGGGTTGATATCTTTCTCCAGTAGAAACTAGTTCACTTAATATTCACTAGAGAATCTTGCTGCAGCTGCGCAACCAACGTGTCTGGGGGTGACAACATGCAGGAAGGAGTGTATTCTTCCTTTCCTCGTGGTTTCTGTGGGGTGAGAAACCTAGGGTGTAAAATCTGTGGGATGGAAGGATTATAGAGTGATTTTCTTTGGCAAAGATCCTTACTCAAGTTATTTTCTTATTCATCTAGCTGCCAGACTTCCCTAAAGAGACTTTTGAAGGCTCTAGAACTGAACTACTAAGGAGATGTCTGTGTGCAGGATACTTTATCAATGTAGCAAGGAGGTAAGTAATAAATCTTGGAAAACTTGATGGGAACAGATACTATTAAAAGATGTAGCTGCATGTTGAAACAGAATAGCAAGAGCGTGCTGTTGTTAAAAGTAGCAAAGTGGCTGCACAGGGCTAGAAGTCTACTCTGCCTTCTAACCCTCATTACATCCCTGGGCAAGTTGCTTATTCCTTGAAACAGTAGTTTTTAAAGCATCTGTTAAATGAACTTGCAGGCAGGTGACTACTTCCAGGTATTAATTTAAAACGCTTTAAAGATGTCAAATTATCATGGCTGTCAATGACTGCAATCTCAAACCCTGCTATTCACTGTGTTGCTATACCTGCAATGTTACTATAGTAAATTAGGTAGATGTATTTTATTCCTCATCTGTTTTGTGCCCTTAATTCTGGAAGGTTCTTACCCTCCTTCTAAATTTGCATACTTTCTGCTCTGCTGCTTCTGACTTGCTTAGTTTGTGTTGCTGGCTAATCACAGCAAAGCATGATTCAGTACATAGAATTTTTCACAACCCTTTTAGATCTGCAGCCAGGACCTTCTGCACAATGGACGGACATGGCAGCATAGTCTATATCCATCCTTCATCTACAGTAAGTTGCCAAGTTCTATTCATAAAGTAGCAAAGGGTCTGTAAAAGGAATCCATGTAAACTCTGTGAAAGAGTCCATGTAAACTCCTCCTCTTGGTTTAATTTGTGGTAACTTATGTCTAGGAGAAACATTGATGCAGTATCACCAGAGTAGAGTATCCATTTTGAGAGTAACGAAGAGACTTGTATCTTCAAATCACATAAACGTTTGGTTTATGAAATGAGTACTGTATAGGCTGAGCTTTCCCTCTGGCTGTTCTTGGATTTTCTGGGCAATTTTGAACAAGTTTGCTGCAGTTTCTCTCTCTGAAAAGTTAAGGTAACGTCATCTTTACCTCATTCCTGGATCTGAAGCTTTGCAAGGTACTGTAGTGGAGAATGACTTTGAAATTTTTTATCAGTTTTGAAATAATCTTTATATTTTTAAGCTATATAACCAGGAGACTCGACTTGAGTGGATTATCTTCCATGATGTCACAGTGACATCCAAAATCTATGTCCGGACAGTGTGTCCTGTTCGCTATGAGTGGGTCAAAGACTTATTGCCCAGACTGCATCAGATTGATGCGTATGAACTGAGCAGTGTGGCACGGGAAGAAGTAACTGAAGAGGAAATAACCAGGTGGAAACATAAGGAGGACCTCAGAAGGCAGTATGGTAAGCACATTACTAGTCCACACCTATGTCACATGTAGTTTTCTTGGTTATGTTGAACATGGGTGTGTATTGTGCCATGAAATGCATTCTGGACGAGTGTTAATCTTGATGTGCTTCACATGTTTGATATATGTTGTTCTTGCTGTGTTCTTGTCTGACTGCTGTATAATCCTCCTTTTTGTGCATGTAGTGGTGTTTGCCTACTGGTCCTTTTCATGCTCTCTTTCTTTTGGTTTAGTGTTGCTGACAGAAGCAGAACTTAGCCAAGAGTGGAATAAAAGCATTTTGTCTGCTATTTTAAGTTTGCAGAGGATATCCAGTCATAGAAATTAGGAGTTGCCAAAATAACACTGGCCTAAGGGAGAAAATCCCAAAGGGCTATTAAAAAAAAATAAAATAAAATCTCATTTTGGTGAAGATCTCTTTCTAACAATAAATTTCGTACTGTATGTTTGAATAAAGTGTCGTTTAATTAAAATGAGCATGCTAACTGATCTGGCTGCTTGACATTCTTTGGATTTTTCTGTCAGCAGGTTTTGTAGAGCAGCCAGATGTTCAAAGGGCCTCTTTACTCTGGAGCTGACCCTTCTAAAATATTAATGTAATCTACAGCACAGCACTAGCAATCTAAATTCTCTTCAGTTTCCTTAAAATGGAAAAACTGTAGTCTCTTGTGCTGGGACCAGCAGCTGTTTTTCTCCTCTGTTACTGTATAAAACAGGCACTTTAAACAATAAAAATACAAATTGGATTTGGTTGATAAAACTGATGGAAAGGATATTTGAATTGCTGGAAGACAGAGGGGGAGTTTCATCTATTAATCCTAAGTCCAGAGAGCTGAGGTTATCTTTAGTTCTCCTTGTCTCCCTTTAGCTTTTTGACTTTACCTGGTGATTGTAAGTGAATTTGAGATCATCCTTAGAAGTGTTCCAGCTTCAGTAAAAATGGGTGTTTGAAGGGCTGACAAAAGCTCTGAATTAGTGCTTTTTCTAAAGCAAACAAACAAACAAAAAAACCCAAAACCTGAAAGGTGTCTCCTGCTTTTCTTTCCTTCTGGGAAAAAATATGCTCCCAAGGCTTTAGCTCAGTGGATACATTTCTAAGGATGTCTGAGCAGAATTATTCCCACTGCTTTATCTGTGTGTTACCTTCCCTCCCTCTCCCTCCTATCTCCAGAAACTTATGGTTTATTGTACACTTATTTCCCGTTCCCATTGCTGTCCTTCTCCCTAAACCTGAGTTTGAGATGTGGAATTTAGAGAAGGAATGACTGCACAGAATACAAAGATGCATAGTAACTCTCACAATAAAATCAAGATGTACTTCTGGGGGTAGGGTGAGCCCAGCTGCAAATATTGACATGGGATTTAAAGCATGATTTATTTATTTTTTTCTCCCTTTCGTGGTACTGTCTGTCCTCTCTGAAAGACATCTGAATGACTGATTGGTGCTTGGGAAACATCTAGAATTCTGTTGGGTTTTTTTTTTGGACATTGTACAAATAGGAAGAATTGCAATGCTTTTTTTTTTTTTGCCCACAAATAGTGTATGTCTCTCTTTCTCCCCCACAGAAGGAGCCAAAGACAACCCTGCCAAGAAGCTGGAGAAAAGGAATGATGATAAATCGATTCAGGATGCCCGAGCTCGCTATCTTGAGAGAAAGCAGCAAAGAGCACAGGGTTTAAGTGGCCCATTGAATGAAGTGAGCTAACGCTCATGGCTGTGCTTAGGACAGTGTTAGGACAGGCAGTTGTTCTGGCTGTGTTTGCATAGAGCAAAACGGCTATCCCGAATGATGGAGAAGTTCTGCTGTGTGGTTAGTTGGGCTGCTGACGTGTGCAGAGATGGTCATCGTTCCTGCATTTTGCAAGGAAAAGTTACCAAGCTGAACTTTGTTCATGTTGGTCACACTTTGCCATGTGTCACAGGCAACAATCTTATGGCTTCAAATGTGGATGAAGGCACAGTACCTGCTGTGGTGCCAATTCTGTGGCATCTAGTTGACTTAGGAAGGGCTGAGTGCCTTTTAATAAAACTTTCTTAAAGTTTGTCTTGTTTTTTAAAGCTGTGGAACTGTCCCTTTTTGTCCGTGTTACTTTGTATGGCTGTGGCTGTACCCCCTTTATTGGATTCTCAGGAAAACATATAGGAAGTGCTCTTTTAATGATAGATCAAGATGATTCCAAATTCAAAAGGACATTTGCCACTTGGAAGACATTTGCATTGTCTTCCAGCTGTACATTCCTACTGTGAATTGTGCTGTACTGCGTACAGCAATGGTTTGGGGTGAAGATGTCTCTGTATGTAACACATATTCCTATTTTTTTGGTCAGGGATGACTTAGCAGTGTGTGGTGTTTTCCATTCTGCTGAATTCCAGCAGGCAGTGCAGCCCTCAGCCAGGTTACACCCCGCAGTCTGGCAGAGGGCTGCAGTTCTCAGTCTGGTGGCTGTTATCTTTGAACTGTATGGATTTAGGTCTGAAAAATGACAGTTTGTATAAAGCACACATCAAGAACTGCCAGCTTTTTCTTCCCAATAGTAAAGATGCTTTGTCATCACAAAGTTTATTTCCTCATCCATAGTCTCCTTCTCTCACCTTAATCCCAGGATGTAAATGCTTCAGTAAGTCGTGTTCTAAGATGATTTCCCAAGCAGGGGCAGGAGCTGCTGTTGCCGTTTCGTGCCTCGTGTGCATGGCTGTGTGTCAGCTTTGGGGCCCTTTTGTGTGTGTTGTGGCAACGTTACTCTTTGTAAAGGAAGCGGTTACCCATCCACGATTGCCGTTTTCTCCCCTCTCTCTTTGCAGTGCCCATGCTTCTTTTTTAACTATTATTTTTTATTGGAGGAGCCTTTTCCCTCCTGCCTCCCCGTACCGTGCGGTTATGACACAGCACCGCCCGCAGCTCGGCGCCCAACGAGGGGGAGCGGACCCCTCCCCACCCCCCCAGGGCCCGGTCCCGTCTCCATGGCAACCGCCCCCCCCCCACCCGCGCGCGGAAGGACACAGCGGCGCGGGGCTGCGACGCCGCCTCGAGTCACCTTGCCCGGCCGCGCTACCCCCGGCACGTGACCAGCCGGGGCGGCGAGCGCGGACCGGAAGTGACGCAGCCGTACCTCAGTCGCATGATGTGGCAAAAAAAAAAAAAAAAAAAAAAAAAAAGGGGAGGAGGGGGGGAGGAGTGATGAGTCTCGAAATAGTCCCTTCCGGTGGCCGATCCCTCCGCTGCTCCCATTGGCGCGGCGGCGGGTGAGTCACGGGGACGTAGGGATCCTTCCGCGCAGCGCAGGCGGCGCCCGGCAGGTGAGGCCCGGCCTCTTCCTTCCGCGGCGGTATCCTTCCGCCGGCGGGGGCAGCTTCCGGAGCGCCGCGGCTCTGCCCTCCCGCTGTGGCCCGTTCCGCCATTGCGGTGCCGCTTCCCCGCGCCGCCCGCACCCCGCTGAGGCGCGACGCCGGTCCGGCCCCGGCCTGGAGCCCCAGCCCGCAGCCACCGCCATGGCCCAAATACTGCCGATCCGCTTCCAGGAGCACCTCCAGGTAGGAGCCGAGGTGCTGGGGGGGGGGCGGCGGGCTGCTCCGTCGGCGGGGCGGGAGCGCGCGGCCGGGCCGCGTTCGTTCGCTTCGAGCTGCGGGCGGCTCCGAAGGGCACCTTCCGGCACCGCCGCGGCCCCTCCGTGCGGGCGAGGCTGGCGCCGTGCCCGGCTGTCACCTGCGGGCGGGAGGGGACCGGGGGGGGGGGGTGCGGGCGGAGCGCGGCCGAGGCCCGCTCGGGGTCGGGGGACGGAGCCGCTTCGGGACGGGAACCGCGGGCGGGGCCGCGCGGGGAGGGCCGCCCGCAGCCCTCGGCCGTAACGCGGGGTCGGGGCTCACCGCGTCCTCTGCCTCGAGGAGAGCCGCGCGTTGCGGTAAAAGTACCGCAGGGCGCTCTGCAGCGCGGCTGTGGCCGTGCAGGCGCGGCCGTGTCCGCTCCGCGCTGCTCCCCGAGCCCCGGCGGGATGCCCGCTCGTCTCGGCCCGGAGGCGCCTTCGGTTCCCTCCCGGCGGCCTTCTGAGGGCCTCAGACCCGGGTCTGGGTTTCGTGCTGCGGGTGGGAGGGGGGGAGGGGGCGGTCAGTGCTGGCGGCACCGCGGTGCGATGCGATCTTCACACCTGGCGGGGAGGGCTGCATCCCGCGCTGCTGCGGCGGTTTCGATCTCGCATCCGCTGCGGAGGAGTGGCTGTCGGTGGGGGATCCGTGTAATAAAGGTTACGGGGATGTGCGTGGGGTCTCCTGGTGAGTGGCTTTTTGGCTGCGACCGTGGCAAACGCTGACACAGCAATGGGTTTGCAGGGTTCCAGTGAGGTTTCTCTAACCCAAATGGAAAGAACTTACTTTCTGGACACGCTGTTAGAATTTATTATTATAGATTCCCATAGATGTATTGTTGTTAGTGACTGGTGGGCTCTCCGCAAGCACAGCCCCAACGTCTCACTGCTGAGCACAGCCCCTCTGTGTGACAGGAGCGGGACACAGCCTGGTGTTGTGAGCTCTACATGCCCAGGTGAAACCCAACTCTGGGCAGCCCGGCTCTCAATACGGCATTGTGGCAGCAGGGTGCACCTCTGGTGCATTATTAAAGATACAACCACTGCGTGGGACCCGGTGCCGGGTCTCTGATGACATGAGTGCAATTACATAACGGGGCTCATCTGCTGCACTCCAGGGGTGCTGATAGGTTTCAGGCCGTTGCGATCACAGGACGTTCAGGCTAAAGAGTAATTTATTTAACTGTTCATTCCCATTCCTACTTAGTGCAGAACGTTGACTTAACCAGTACCTCTTACAACTGCCTGCATGAGCTGGTCTTTTGCAAGACTTGGTGCCCACCCTTCTGAGCCTGCATACACGTGGCTCTTGTCCGTAATGCCTCAGTTTGCTGCAACTGCTGAACTTCCTCATTTCATTCCATTGAAAAACTGAGAGGAAGTTGAGTTTTCAGGGGTGCTGTTTTTGTGCTAGGGCATCTGATTTGCTGTTGGAGTAAACTTGGAGAGTTAGGAGCATTGATATTGCTCCATTTTTGCTGTCCAGAATGGTTTTAGCGTGTCAGGCTGTTGGTAGGAATCCCAGTGGACTTCAGTTATAGAATGTCTGGAGCTGCGCCTGACCTACTCCACATAGGGAAAGGCCATCCAGGCATTGGGCAACACTTGCAAGTTGTAGCTAATGTTTAACAGAGTAGTAAGGCACCCAAGCAGAGCCTTACTCCTGAAAAAGCAGGTGGTGGATATGAATGGGAAACTTCCCATGAGGCTGTTATTGGAAGATGATGTGAATTAATCTCAAAGAATGACAATCAACGCTGCGCGTGGTATGATAATAGTTATCCATGGATCCACTCCTGCAGGTCAGGGTATGGTCAGGCTGCTGTGTGAAGCTTGTCCTGATCTGCAGCTCCATCCCTGCTGCATTGCATATTGTGCTGCTCAGGGCGTGCTGGCATGCGCTGTCACTGCCAGCATCTTGCCAAGGTGATGTGGGAATGAGCACGGAAGGGCCCCAGAAGCTCTGCACCATTCTGCCTCTGCAGGCTGTGTCTCTTGGCTACCCAATGCCTTATACCCACAGCTTGAACTGAACAGTCAGAGTGCTCAAGTGAGATGTGGCTAGTTAGCTTCCTAGATGTAAGGAAGCATTCAAGGTAGCTATTAAATATAAAATCAAAGATGTAGTCAGGCTTCAGGCTTTGTTTGCCAGGCTGGAGTCCTGCTGCAGAGCTTTGAAATCTCAGCAGTTGCAAATATGTCGGATGTTATCATTGTATTGTCTGTGGTGGGTGCCTGCCTTGCCACAGTAACATCAACAACACACTGTGGGTAAACTTTCCTTGGGAACTTGCAGAGAGAAACCTTGGGAGATTTCTCTGCTATCAGAACTACTGGACTCTGCCATAACATCTCCATGTGAAAGTCTTTATTTAAAGTAGCTATAAGGAAGGAGTCCAATGGGCATGCAGTGGAAGGTCACAGTTCGGTATGTTGAATGATTGCAGATCTGGCTGCTCATATCCAATGCTTCGTGTTTCCATGAGCTGCTGCTTCTGAATTTAAGGGATGAAAGATAAGCCCAACAGTTTGCACAGCGTGGGGAAGTTGTCTGTGCTGAGTGAGAAGGAACCAGGCAGGTTAGCAGGTGATGAACTGTGTTTTAGCTGAGCTGTACCATCCTGAAGTACATAAAAACTGAACTTGGACCGGGCATACTGGTGTGACTGAGAGCATTAATAAATATTTTTCTGAACCTGAATATATAAAACACATTCAGAGTTAATCTGTAGACTTGTCTAGGCAGTGCAGAAACCCGCCAGCTCATGTTATGTATTTGATGCTGGGGCAGAGCCACCCTTTCTAGCTAAGGAGTGTGTTCCTGTGTGTGGCCACTGGTGGCACAAACCTGGCTGCCCCTTGTGTGGGTGAAGCATTTGGTATTTGTTGGCATTTTAAGAAGGTGGGAATGGAGGGCAGCACTGCTCTGCCTAACACTGTTATGGTGGGGCTTCCCTCTCTGCTTCATGGACGTGAATTCCTAAAGCTTGGAATGTTCTGACAGAGGGTGTGGGGGAAAATCTGTAATGAAGAATCCAGACAAGCTGACGAGTGTGCGCGCCGACTAATTGGATAGGAGCAATTAGTTAAGCAGTTGATAAGCTAGGCCTCTCGCCAAGCCCCTCGCAGCGGGAAGTGGAAGCAGCAGCCTGCAGGGCTCTGTGCTGGGATGGGGGGACCTCCCCATGGGGAGATGGCCACAGCAGCAGCTCTGCCCTGGGCTGCAGAGCTTCTAACCCAAACAGTCCTGCAGTGTGTTGGTAGTGGTGGGAACTGGAGGGCTGCCTTGGGCTGCTGAGGATCAGGCAGAAAATAGGAAGGATGTAGAAGTCTTCAATATGATGGAGGTCTCTTTTCTGTTGGAAGTATGACTTCCCAGTCTGCCTCAAGCTGTAATTCCCACCTTGCAGCAGTAAGCGTGGACTGCTTCAGAGCTGTCAGCATACTGTGGTGCAGCTGTGTGGTCACTACTTTCGACAGATCAGCGTGGACATGAATCTTCTGTGTGACTCAGGTTTGCTTTGCTAAGTTTCATGGATGGAACTGGATTAGTGGCTGAAATGTAGCCCGGTGCCTGCTGGGCTCAGTGGCCGATTGCGATAGAACCAATGTGACTCACTGCACACCAAGGTGCTTTACTTAAAGAACAAAACAACCACTAATAAACCTGCAGGTTTCTCAGAGGGCTGAGAATGCCTCTGCTGATGGGCTCATCCCAGCGATGTGACTTCCAGCAGCACACAGATAAGGGCTCTCTGGATGGGGACTCTGCAGCTGCCCGTGCTGCATCCTGTTGAGTGTAAAAGCCGAGGTGGAATGCGTGCTCAGCAGTTCTGCACCCTTCCTTGTAGGCAGGGGGAAACTATTTGACAACTAAGCAAACTGTCACAAGAAAGCCAGTGTTCCAGGAAAGGGTCATCAAAGTGACTGTTGTCAGCAGTTTTACTATTCATTTTGATGTCAAACATGCGTGTGTGCTACCACAGCTTCCCTGGGTAAGTTACCCATACTTGAGGCATATTGCAGTGAAAAAATCATCTTACTAACCAGGCTCTTGTTTACTGTGTTAGAGCCATTTGCTTTTCAACACTGCCCAGATAAATGCCATCATGAAATTTGATGGTTCAGTGCAGCCCACAGTTGACTCAACTCTGTAACCTCGAGCAAAAGGGTTCCTTCAGGCCTGAGTCTCCGCTGAGCAGAACAGATCCTGCTGTCATTGGCAATCCATCGATGGAGCCTCTCCTTCATAGAAGCCTTTCTTTCAGTGTGCTTTCAGAGCACTGCTGGAACTGAGCTCTGCTGCAAACATCAGTGTAAAACTGCTTCAACTGGAAACTGGTTGCCCAAGCACTCCAGCAAGTTCTGCTTTTGTATCTACGCGAAAGCCAAGGAAGTGTTTTTCATAGCATAACGTAAGAGTATTTAATGATTCCTTCTTTTTAGGCTTGTTCCTGAATTGGTAAAAGCTGGTGGACCTGAATGAGTGCCGTATTAAATGATTGCTTTTATTTTTTTTTCCTGAATACTAAGAGAAGACAAAGAAAAAATCTGCTGTAAAATCCCTTTAGTTGTGAATTCTGGAGCTCATCCATGAAATAGTATTGAAATCTTTCTAATAAAAGCCTACTATTATGTTCTCTGGTAGTAAACTTAGTCTCTGTTTACTTAACTTTTAAACTCTTGTTCTTCAGTCAGCTGAACTTTAGCCTGTCTGGGGAAGGGAATTACCAGTGCTGGGGGAAGCGGTCCGTGCTTGAGGAGCTGTGGGCATCGGGTCTGGAGTGGAGGCAGGGGAGCTCCTGTAACCTTTACCAGCAAAGCAGGTGACACTCAGGCTGGTGAAGCAGAGATTGCCACCATCAGGTGTAAACCCTGTCCTGGTGTTTGATTCACGCATCTGGATCGGTCTCCTGAGGTTCAGAGATGAAGTGTAAGCAAAAGGACCTCGTGTGCTTAAAGAGCTTGCTAAAGGTCGTGCCTCCATCAGAAAGCTTTCCTGGGCTTGCTTCAGAACTCCAGTGGTAACTCACTTTTGTTTTTTTGTCCTTGAAAATCTCAGTAAGTTTAAGAACAACCACATCTTCCATGTGTGCTGTATGCCTCAGGTGTGACACCTAGCAGATGGCAGCTTCATCACAGTTCAGATCTATTTGTCCTGCAGTATGTACACAACTTTGATCCAGTGGTTATGTCTAGACTTTCCTAAGATTTCTGCCATCTGCTTGGACTTGCTGCTTTGGTTTATTCTGCTAACCATGCCCATTTGAATGTGGTGCTGTGAGTCACAGCCAGGTGGAGTGCCTGGTGCTCTCAAACTGCTCTCTTTGAACAAGGAAATGGAGCCCTTGCTGAGTGAAGCAGCACTTTTTCAGCTTGCAGCCCTAGAAGGAGGAAGCACTGCATCCTTGTGGGTGTCTTCCAGAAGAAACTATTAGTTAGGTCTCCAGACCCCCCTCTACCTGCAAGGATACGAGCAGGTTGTTTATTCAGGTGCCACTCTTGGGCTTGGAGAATCCCACCAATAATGGTTGTGAAGTGGAGATGTGAACCCGCTTGCTTAAATCAGTTTTGCTTCTAGTCTTACCATCTTGCCAGAGAACCATAATGAAATAGTGCCCTTTGAGACAATGGACTTAATGCAGGGTGACTGTAGAACCAAACACAAAGGCTGAATCATTTTCCAGAAATACTCTCCTTCAGCACACTCAAGGAGATAGAGCTGACTTGCTCTGAGCCTCAGTGCAAGCTGTGCTGAGATCCGCCACCTCCATCCCCTGGCTGATGTGGCCCATTCATAGCAATGCCTGTAAGCAAAGCTTGCTCTGCTAACTCCATGCAGTGCAACTCAGCTGCTCCTCCCATGTGCTGCCTGAGAGCCAGAGCAGAGGGAAATGGAGTAAAACACCCTCTTTATCCAGAGCTGCAAGGAGCTGAGACAGCCTGGCTGGGGCGTGGTCACCTCCAAGCCTGTGCAGTGCCAGGCTGATAAGGACTTGGCTGTTTCTTTGAATTAGAACAATGCTCTGAAGGAACCATCTCTCCTTGGGGGATGCAAAGGGGCAGAAGTTCTCATGGCCTCCTCTGGAGCACGAAGTGCTGGGAGGGATGAATGCCCTGGTGGTAGAAAACTGATCCTGTGCTGAAGGTGTGTGCTGCAATCTGGACATCTGTATGCAGCATGTAGTAAGCAGTTTGGTTTCCCCTGTTAAAAATGGAGTAAATGTTTCAGTACTGCCATGTTGATATTAGTCCAAAAGCACAATGAGGAGGCGCCAACTAAACTGCAATTTATTGCAAGCTGTGCTAGAATTGTCATTTCAAGGTATGCATTTCAAGGTTTACAGAAGCAGACTGGCTCAGCAGAAAGGGAGATGGCTTGTGGATATCTTGAGTATTAAGTAAGGCTGTGATGAGCCATTTCTGATGACAGTAATGTCCATCCTGTTGGTTAGATCTGCTTTCTCGGTGATATACAGCCTCACTGCTAGACAGGGCTAGGCTAAATGCTAGACAAGTAGCTTTTTTTAACTCCACAAGGATAAAGATAAAGCTCAGGCACCTCACATGTGGCATTAAGCTTGAAATAGTGATAGATGCCAAGCTCAAATGGAGTGAGATAGGGCTCTGGAAGCAAAGCTGATGGCAGTGAGTACTGAAGCTGTGACCCAGGCACTGCACTAGGAGCTGCCAAGTTCCGTGTCCCTTAAGCCATCTGAGAGGTTCAAAGTCTGAGCACTTGAAGCAAATTGTACCAGGCCTTGTAGGCAAGGAACCAAGTGCTTGAGCACTGCAGAGCTTCTTCGGGTAGCCAACTGGGTGTGACTGAGGGTGGGCAAGGATTCTTATGCTGTGCCATTTATGGGATGTGTGCTTTTAGTTGTGTTATGAAAAGATACAGGCAGACTTCCTATCTCCTGTATCTTCTGTGGCCTTCACAAAAGCTTTTGGTGATTATGCTAATGTAGTAACTTAATGCTAAACCTTTTTGTTTTCCAGCTCCAAAATCTGGGCATCAACCCAGCAAACATTGGGTTCAGCACTCTGACGATGGAGTCAGACAAATTCATCTGCATAAGAGAGAAAGTAGGAGAACAGGCTCAAGTGGTGATCATTGACATGAATGACCCCAGCAACCCAATTCGAAGACCAATTTCAGCTGACAGTGCTATCATGAACCCTGCCAGTAAAGTCATTGCGTTAAAAGGTATGCAAGTCCTAGTAAAGAGAGGTTTGAGGTAGCTGCAGAGCTCTCTGTAGTGCTAGTTTATGACTGACTTAATTCTCTCAGGCAGCTTATGTGGGAGGATGCCTTTCCAATTTTCCACAGCTTAATGGGAGCTTGAGTTCAATGCATTTTCAGTTATTCTGAAAGTAGCTGGGTAATAATTTTTAGTTAAAGCTTGCTACTGTTTTGTTGATCATCAAGATGAACCATTCTGCTTTGCAGTCAGAATGCTTACAGCTTCAGTGCAGGGAGAGCTGGAAGGAAAGTACGGGCTTTAGGATACTTCTGGAATGATCTTGGAGAGAAGTGAGACCTGATCTCCTGAGCATATACGGTCTGTTAACTGAACTTCTCTTTATAGAGTGGGAAACAAAGACCAGGGAGGAAGGGAAATATTCCCAGAGGCCATAGTCTGGCCTCGCTGGAAGAGACCGGTGCACTGATCAGTGCATTTTTGTTGTATCAGCCAGAGATAAGAGACGTAAAACTACCCATGGAAGACTTGTTTAGTCCAGGAAGCACAAGGTCACCTAACTTGGTATCTCTGGCAATACAGTGAACAAACATGCCTCTGAAGTCTCCAGCAGTGTCGTTGTTTTCCTCCCAAGAGGTTTTGAATGTTCTGTTGCCCTCAAAATGAATGTATTGCTAATGGAAATGTTTAAATGTTCTCCATGTTATGTGAGTTTGACTTTAATACTGTGCTACTGTTTTGTCACAACTTTAATGCTTTCTTGTGTGTGCAGATGGTGAGTTATCTCAATTGACTGTACTAGTTGCTGTCTTGTCTTATGAAAACAGAAAACAGAATCAAACAGCTCAGGTTTATGGTGGACACGGCTGATCAGGCGTGTTAAACAACTGAAAGCCTAACATTCTGAGGTTTTTCATTCACCATTCTGTGTAATTAAAGTAACTTGTCCTTTTACTTTTTAGAGCTTGTGTTGGTTGCTAGATTCCTTTCCTTGCACAGTTTGTGTTAGTCTGGTTTGCAGCCAGTAGCTCTGTGTACCCCGATAGTGTGACTGAAGGGTTTTGGTTAATGAGTCTGAATTATGACAGCTCTCTAGCAGCTTGACTTTTTCATGTTATGTTGTGTTATTCTTGAAACAGATGTGGACTTCATTTTGAATGACACTGACATAGCTCTCCTCATGACCTCTGAGAGACTCAGCATTACCATAGCCTGGTTTTGATATACATAAGTATCATACAGCTTGTGTAGCTGAAGCTTTTGCCTTCTACCAAGCTCTTTTCCACATCTGTTTGATTGGTCAGTGAATGGCAAATTCAGACCAAAAAGCATATGAATATGTGGTGGTAAAATTAGGAATGTAGTCTGGTTAAAAGTAATAATTAGTCACTAAATGCTGCTGATATACTATAGCATGGTCTAAAAAAGTCATGATAGATTAACATCACAATGCAGCTCTTCTACTTTTAACCAGGGCTTGAAGTGACAGGTGGAAACTGCAACAACCTGGCTAACAACGTTATGTTTTCCAGCTGGAAAAACGCTTCAAATATTTAACATTGAAATGAAGAGCAAAATGAAGGCTCATACGATGACAGATGACGTCACCTTCTGGAAGTGGATCTCTCTGAATACTGTTGCCCTTGTAACGGATAATGCAGTCTACCATTGGAGTATGGAGGGGGAGTCCCAGCCTGTGAAAATGTTTGATCGCCACTCTAGTCTTGCTGGCTGCCAGATCATCAACTACCGTACTGATGCAAAGCAGAAATGGCTACTGCTAACCGGCATATCTGCACAGGTAATTCAGCTTAGTATGACAACGTATTTAGTAACATTAACTTAGGTGAAATTGCTGGTCATGTGCTTGCTGCGTCTGACTGTTGCTCTGTCTCATCTAGCAAAACCGTGTTGTGGGAGCAATGCAGCTCTATTCTGTAGACAGAAAAGTTTCACAGCCGATCGAGGGGCACGCAGCTAGCTTTGCGCAGTTCAAGATGGAAGGAAACGCTGAAGAATCCACTCTCTTCTGTTTTGCAGTAAGAGGGCAAGCTGGGGGTAAGGTAAGACTTGGTTCTAAACTTGCCGTAATCTTCAGTGACTCATCCTGATTACCTGCTTTCAGGAAACAAAGTGGCTTAATAGACCAGGTTGCCATAAGGAAAAAAGCAAAGGACTGCCTATTAGTCTGATGTTCCTTCTGTAATGTGTATGAAAGCTGGGGCATGTACAGCTTCACAACAGGACTACCTGCTGTGGAAGTCTGTTTCCAGTCATGAAGTGAGGTGGCGTGTTGTGACTGCAAACTAGTTAGCAGCTTGAAGGATGTGACTCCCAGTTGCACTAGTAAAGCTGAAGTGAAAAGCTGTTGTAATCTCTTTGCTGATTCCCAGTATCAGACTTAACTTCCAAATTACAGGATCAAAAAAATGGGCCGGTGATGTTGCCACTGTCTAATTCCAGCACCAGCATTATATGAACTACTGTAAGTGAAAGTGGAAACAAAGTAGAACTAAAGCTAGATTCAGAGAAGCCGTTTTCTGAGCTGTCTCTGTAGAATGTGAGCCAAGTTGAAAGAGTGCATAAAAAGTGACCTAAGAGAATCCTTAGGCTTCTAAGTAGCTAGAGAAAACTAAAGATCATGCTCAATCATTTTCGTCATGTATGGAGCGTGAGTACAGTATGCTACACCTTACACCTGTGCAAATGCTCAGGAAGACTGGTTTAGCTCTTCTGCTTGCATAAGCATTGGATTTAGGCTTGGCAGCAAAAGAGTTGCCATATCTTTATTGTTAAATCTCTTGTTACATGTATTACATGGTAACTAACAAACTAATCTTACCTGTTACACAGTTGCACATCATCGAGGTTGGCACACCACCAACGGGGAATCAGCCCTTCCCAAAGAAAGCAGTGGATGTCTTCTTTCCTCCTGAAGCACAGAATGACTTTCCTGTTGCGATGCAGGTATGATAGCCATACACAGGAACCAATCTGCAGGTTCTCTTGGTGGATATGACTGAATAGCAGGGCACTGGAAGCCTGTGATCGTTATAAACCCGAAGCTTGGCACTAAACTTAACTAGTGTGATTTTTACTCCTGCTTCAGTAGTGCTAAAGTCAAAATGGTGACTTAAGCGGTGTGTGAAGATGGCTCATTCTTATTTATAGAACAAATATTTGTGTATATTGAACAGACTTCTGAGCTATTAAAACCTCAGTCTACTGTGAGAGTACTCAAGTATTCAGTAAAGATGTAGCAGCACTTCTAGTTCTTTTGAAGTGATGTAATTATCTGATTCCCAAAAGAATCTAATCATTTTATTCAATACCAAAATTGATTTAATCTATTCCTGTCTTGCAGATCAGCGACAAGCATGATGTGGTGTTTCTGATAACAAAGTATGGCTATATCCACTTGTATGACCTGGAAACTGGCACCTGTATCTACATGAACAGAATCAGTGGAGAGACCATATTTGTTACTGCACAGCATGAAGCAACAGCTGGAATTATAGGAGTAAACAGGAAGGGACAAGTAAGGAATAGAAATCGCTTGCTTAGCCAATCCCACTGAACTTTAATGATAAGGCTGCAGTGTTCACATTGATACTTAAAGTCTTCACAAATGAATGAGACAGAAAACAGAGGGAGGAGTATGGTAATATCAGTCATCTGAACATGAGCACAGCTTGCCTGTCTTCTAGGTTTTTTTTTTTTACAACTCATGTTCTCATTGCGTAATTATAAATATATATATATTTAATGGCAGTCAGTGGGTCTAAGCACTGTTCACTGTGAGGATAGAGCTAGAGTATACGTCCACTTAGGTAGATGATGCCTTATTACAGAGCACACATTAATGCAGTCTTAATACACAAACTTGAAATTCTTCATTCAAGACATTTTATTTCTGACTATGTTGTGTGCCCCAGTGAAAACGTGCTACCCTGTCTCCATGTATATCTAACTTGGTTGAACCAGTCTGCTGACATGCAGCTATGTCTCAGGACTGAGCTATCTTACATGTTGTTGCTTGTATTAGTAATTCTGAGCAGATTTGTTCCTATTTTGTCCTCTAGGATTGGTTACTTAAGATGCTGAGTACACATTACAGAATTATACTTAGAGCCCTGTTATTTCTGACTTTTATAAACAGTTCAAACAGACTGTTACTCGTCTCCCTTGATGCAGTAAATGGTTAAACAGAGGTTCTTTCCAGCTAGAGGTGTGTTTCTTAAATAATGGTAAAGGTTTGCCATTATCAAGAGATGGAAAAGCTTTCAGTGTATACTATAGCTTTTGTTTTAGAGACGAACTTAGCAGTTGGCTTTCTTCTTATATTTGAACTAACTGGGAGCTTTCCTTGATAATTTATTCAGGTGTTATCAGTTTGTGTGGAAGAAGAGAATATTATTCCCTACATCACAAATGTTCTGCAGAATCCTGACCTAGCTTTACGGATGGCTGTCCGCAACAACCTGGCTGGAGCTGAGGAACTTTTTGCCAGAAAATTCAATGCATTGTTTGCACAAGGGAACTATTCAGAGGCAGCAAAAGTGGCAGCTAATGCCCCAAAGGTAATGGTTGAGCATTCAGAATAGTACTGGTCTCTACTAACTTAAGCTTTGTTCATCAGGAAAAAAGTTCACCAAATTTCATTAGTGGCAAGACTAGACAGCTGTCCTAATGTAGTGCTTCTTAACATACCCATGAGAAACCTGTACACAGTGTTCTGACAGTACTTGTATGCTAGAAGGTTCTAAAACTGGGATAGAACCCACAGAGGGAGAGAGGAATAACTGAAGTAATGCCTCTGTAGCTTAATGTTCCTAGTACTTACTTGAATCCCCCCAGTGATAGGGGAAGTCTCTGTGAAAGGACAGCATCCAACAGGGCCCATACCTGGAAGTAGGGTAAAAAAAGAGTGACTAAGAGCAAAGAGTTTTTAGCATGCTAAATTCAGATCAGAGGAAACTGAATGCAAGGACAAGAGAGTCTTAATTTTGTAGGACTGTCCTCTGAACTTAAGACTAGTATCAATACATATTTAATAGGCTGTTATTGCACGTCTTCTGTCAGAACATCTCCACTGCAGTGTTCAGCCATACTGCTTCTGACAATTTTTATGGGTTGGAAAAACATAATGTTGCCATAGTAAGCATTTCTAACTTCAGCTTTCTGGAGGAACTCTTGCCAAGCCACAATAGCAGAACAGAAAACTGAAATGCATCTCTATTTCTGGCAGGGAATTCTGCGTACTCCAGACACCATACGCCGTTTCCAGAGTGTTCCAGCACAACCAGGACAGACTTCCCCTTTACTCCAGTATTTTGGTATTCTGCTTGACCAAGGGCAGCTGAATAAGTATGAGTCTCTGGAACTTTGCAGACCAGTGCTTCAGCAGGGACGCAAACAACTTCTGGAAAAATGGTTAAAGGAAGATAAGGTATGGTTGGGATGGATACTTCTAGGGACTTAAAGGGACATAACTGCCTTAAAATGCTGTTTTTGAGAGGAAAACTCAGCTGGGTAGCTCTTCAGTGCACTAGAGTTATCAAACAGCTGAGATAAGATGAACATCTATCAATTTTCTTCCAAGATGATGCTGTCCGTAGAATTCTTAATGTTTTTTTGTTTAATAAACAAGAAGAAAAATAAGGAAGAACATAATAGTGCACTTTAGTATAACACTGTCAGGGTCGGCTTACAGTATTTACTTTTAACAGCTGGAGTGCTCAGAGGAGCTGGGAGACCTTGTGAAATCTGTAGACCCTACGCTAGCACTTAGTGTCTATCTGAGAGCCAATGTTCCAAACAAAGTCATCCAGTGTTTTGCTGAAACAGGACAAGTCCAGAAGATTGTTTTGTATGCTAAGAAGGTAAGAGGAAACTTGATTGCTATATCCATTCTCTGTTTAAGAATAATTGGTATCTGAGATTCTATGTACTATCTAGTTAGATCTAAGGTTCTGTTGTTATTAATTACTCCTGAACTTCATACGTGTATCCTCTCGTACTTCCCTACGTGGCCTCCTCCAAATGAGGAAATTGTGACTGGGTTGTGTAAGCTGCTGACAGAGGCTTTTACTGAGCTCTGTATGTAACAAAGCTTATTCTCTTGTTGAATTACTACTTTTCACTATCTCTTCAGGTTGGATATACTCCAGACTGGATTTTCTTGCTGAGGAACGTAATGAGAATCAGCCCTGATCAAGGACAGCAGTTTGCCCAAATGCTTGTTCAAGATGAAGAGCCTCTTGCAGACATAACACAAGTAAATAATTTTACTACTATGTAATGTTAACTCCTGAGTCCTTAAATTGGTAAAAGGAGGCATATTACGTACCATTAGGGAAGGATTTTGAAATGTATGTTTGGGCTTACTTCACTGGGGCAATGCTGTTTCTTGCTTAGTTCTAAGAATGTAAGTGGCAGCTTAATGCAGTAGAAGCCACAATTGATGTTACTTTGTCTAAGTGTGCTTCGAGGTCTAAATCAAAAGCCTGTTTTTTTCTTTTTTCAGATTGTGGATGTTTTTATGGAATATAACTTAATTCAGCAATGTACTGCCTTCTTGCTGGATGCACTGAAGAATAATCGCCCCTCAGAAGGTCCCCTGCAAACACGTTTACTTGAGATGAACCTCATGCATGCACCCCAGGTATGCTTTGAGAGTAATACTGTTCAGGTTTGTCTGTAGCTGGACTAGCCACTAGTTTGTGGTTTGTATCAAATGCCACTGATAAACAAGTAAAATTATGAAAGCATCTCTGCTTTAACTGTAAAGTCATCATTCCTTTTTTTTTTTTAATAAGTTCTTCAAACCCCTAAGATAATTATCTGAAGTGAAGAGAAACTTCTTTAGAGTTTCTGTGTGTTGCTGTTTATATGGAGCTATGCAATGAATTGTGGCAGTGCTGTAGAAACTGATTGTTATTACTTCTAGGTTGCAGATGCTATCCTGGGAAACCAAATGTTTACTCATTATGATCGGGCTCACATAGCTCAGCTGTGTGAGAAAGCTGGCTTGCTGCAGAGAGCACTTGAACACTTCACAGACTTGTATGACATCAAGCGTGCAGTAGTTCACACTCATCTTCTCAATCCTGAGGTATGAAATCAAATATCCTGAATCTAGCAAAAGCCAGGCAATTGAAAATTTCTTTCAACACTGATTTCAGCTTGCACAGTGTTTTACTTGGGTCTGAAATGGCTGATGTGTTTCTGCAGTGGCTAGTGAACTACTTTGGCTCCTTGTCAGTAGAAGATTCGCTGGAGTGTCTGCGTGCTATGTTATCTGCCAACATTCGTCAGAACCTGCAGATTTGTGTCCAGGTAGCTTCAAAATACCACGAACAGCTATCAACACAGTCACTTATTGAGCTGTTTGAGTCCTTCAAGAGCTTTGAAGGTGAGTTCATGCTCCTGTCTCTAGCAAAAGGAACTAGTGCTCATCTTTGTACAAGTGTATACGAAGGACTGTCTTCCCTGTTGAAAGCCATATTTAGCTTAAGTACCTCTTCCTCAAAACTATTTTGAAACCTGACCTAAAGCTTAAAGCTCCTCTTTTAAGTTGGCACCAACACTCAGTATTGCATATCTTTGTTGTCTGGAATATTTCAGTTCTTTTGAATGCTACCAGAAAGCTTTGAGCTGTAGGGAACCTACAAAGTCAAGTGTTGCAATTGAAGAAACTGCTAGCATTCTTCCTTTGTCCAAAATGCTCATCATAAATTTGTGTAGCCTTTGTAAACTGCTGCAGTAATCCAATTTCAATTTTTCTTGTAAACAAAACTTGGCAGACTTTCTCAGAAGCTAATATTTCTCCAGTCAGGTACTAGCAAAATAACATGTTGACTGTTTCCTCCAAGGTTTGTTTTATTTCCTGGGCTCCATTGTAAACTTTAGCCAGGATCCAGATGTGCACTTCAAGTATATTCAAGCTGCATGCAAGACAGGACAGATTAAAGAAGTAGAAAGAATCTGCAGGGAGAGCAACTGCTATGATCCAGAACGTGTTAAAAACTTCCTCAAGGTAACATTTGGATAGTGGTGAATTGCCTTGAATTGTTTGAGGTTCTGATAAAACATGGTCTGTGTTGCCAATGAAATGAGGCAGCTTTGTGAAAATAAGTCTTTTCCTTTGGAAACTTCAGCCAAGTGAACTGTGGTTTAGTTCTGCTAGGATATGCCAGTCAGTGTAAATACATGATAACTGACCATTCCTGCTGGGATTCAGAGCATGTCTAACATTGTTCAGAAGAGTGGAAGAATGTAGTGCACTCTAAGTTCAGATTCTATAGCCTGTTATCAGTACTGATCTTATTGATGAACATAACTTTGTTAGAAATAGTGGAAACAGTGTGGGAGGGGAAAACTATCTGGGAACATTTCCTGCCTTCGTGTTTGTCAGGTACGCAGTATAGTCTTAGATTTTGCTGATCGTATCCGAAGATGGCAAAACTCATTTGAAATGAGAATTCTATTAAAAAACAAACAACTGGTTTCACTGAGGTGTAAGGTATGTAAATTGATCAAGCCAGCTAAGTTAAGTTATCGAGCTGTCAAATTCCTGATGAAAGCTATTGTTTTTTGTGCTGTTCCATGTCTGGAATGTGCAGGACATGTACCAGGTAAATCTCCCAGTACAGGCCTCCCTGTGTAAACTCCTTAACTATAATTTGTATATGTAGGATTATATTCTGGGATGTGCATGTTCAAATAAGTGATCTGAAATACATGTCTGGACTAGTGTCCAGCACATAGGCAAGCTTTCGTGCTGTAACTGTTGTAATCTCATGCTTGGAATGGTTTTAGCTAACTTAATCTGGTTAACAATTTTAGTACTAGTTTGATTCTTACTGTTCTCTAAATCCATTGCTGTAAGGTATCACAGGACATGTGACACTTAAAGTCAATTCTGTTTGTAAGCTTTCTGTTGTGATCTACAACTCAAGTCTTGGTTAAATTCCTTTTGAAATCCCAGAGTGCTAATCCTGCACACCAAACACCAGTGGCAACTAAAAATGCTACCTATAGCTTAGACTTACAATAGCTGTACTGTGTTGTAAAACTTCATAGATCTTGCCATGCAAAGAACCACAGTTAAACTTCAGAAAGCTTCTTGCTGTACGCCCTGATATGGGTGTGAGTACTCTGTTTTGCTGCATATTGAAAACAATAAGTTGAGTAATACACTGTTATTTGATTAACCATTGAATTTTGAGCTTTCAAGTTCAAGTGCTTAATTGTATTTGCCTGCTTAAGTCTGAGAACAAAACCAAATAATGGAAGTTCTTCTCCTTGTAGGAAGCTAAACTCACTGACCAGCTACCACTCATCATTGTGTGTGATCGCTTCGACTTTGTCCATGACTTGGTGCTGTACCTATATAGAAATAATCTCCAAAAATATATTGAGATTTATGTACAGAAGGTAAGCTCCAACTGGTCACTTGGCTTTTGTGAGTCAAACTGATCAACCTTTCTAGTATTGTATGCAACTATAAGCATAATGTTTGTAGTTATTTGGCAAAAAACCTCATACTTGAGTGAAGTCTGAGTATCTGTTAGTGGCCTTTGACAAGCTAACCCTAATGGGAGTCACATCTTTTATTTATTCTCCAGTCAAATTGAGCAGTAACCCTGGTAATGTGCCTCGTAAAGGAGGAAGACTTGGTAGAATAGCTATGGGTTTCTTAAGATAGTTTTAACTTCCAGCTTTGGGGCAGGGAGGGCAGGCAATTCTCCTGTACAGTTTCCTGCAGGGACAAATTGGTTCACTCAGCAGGTCTTTCTATGGGGAGTGAGCACTGGTGAGGCACTGTTATGACTGCAGAATAGGTTGTTTTTTTTTCTGTGCTCAGAACCTCAGAAGATGGGGAAAAAGGGCAAGGTGAGGTCACTCTGAGCAAAGCATCCTTTATGTGTTCTTCTGGGGAGAAGTACTGACTACCTGTGCTCCATGGCAACGTGCTGACTTCTTAAAATGATCCTGTTTAGGTGAATCCAAGCCGCCTACCTGTTGTTATTGGGGGACTGCTTGATGTGGATTGCTCTGAAGATGTGATAAAGAACCTCATCCTTGTAGTGAGAGGCCAGTTTTCAACTGATGAACTTGTTGCAGAAGTTGAGAAAAGAAATAGGTATTAAATTTCTGCAAGTCTTCTAATACTGCTAGACTGGTAATGATTATAATGTTCATTCATCCATGCATGTCCTCATTAAGTAACTAAATCTGGTAATGACAGCCAGAAGCTGCCTTTGGGTGAGAAAGTAGCAGCAGTCTGTTTTAATTTCTGGCTGATGTGAGGACCTCCATTAAGTAGCCTTTAATAGTGAAACAGAATCTAAGCCAAAATGGAGTACTGAAACTCTGGTTTAATTACTGACTCCTTCATACACAAAAGCTGACTTTCACAGTGAAGAAACTATACAAGTGGTTACTTACTCAACCTTTAATGCAAGAAAACTCTCCTTCCTTCTAGGCTGAAACTACTTCTGCCCTGGCTGGAGGCAAGAATTCATGAGGGTTGTGAGGAGCCTGCAACACACAATGCATTGGCTAAAATATACATTGATAGCAACAACAACCCAGAAAGATTTTTGCGTGAGAATCCTTACTATGATAGCCGAGTTGTTGGCAAGTACTGTGAGAAGAGGGACCCGCACCTGGCCTGCGTGGCTTATGAACGTGGACAGTGTGATTTGGAACTGATCAATGTACGTATGCCCTAACAGTGGACTTGGGGGTTAAGTGCTAGCATGAATATCACAGGGATAGGTACTTCAGGCTTATGGCTGACAACAGCATTTACTTCCTAAAAAGTACTAAGCTAGAAACTGCTCACTTGCAACAGAATAGGTAGCTGGTTGGTTGGCCCTCCGTACATGAATGAGAAATGGGACTTGCCCCTGGAAATTCTAGAATGGGGGGCTAGTGGTGTAGTATCAAAGCCTGAGATTTCTAGCCTGCATCTCGGGAACTTATTTGATGTTGCAGTACAATTAGTTTGTCCACTAGTAGTAGGCTCAAGTGGATGTGACTTCGTTCTGAAAAGCCTTTGCCTTTCACCAGGTGTGCAATGAGAACTCTCTCTTCAAAAGCCTTTCCCGCTACTTAGTTCGCCGTAAAGACCCTGAACTGTGGGCCAGTGTGCTGCTGGAAAGCAACCCGTACAGAAGACCACTAATTGACCAGGTATAACAGCTACAGTGTTAAAAGCCTTTACTGTCCTAACCTGACTTGCTTGCACCTGGCTCACTTGACTTGTCAATGACTCTGCCCACAGGTTGTACAGACTGCACTGTCAGAGACCCAGGATCCTGAGGAGGTGTCTGTTACTGTGAAGGCCTTCATGACTGCAGATCTTCCCAATGAGCTTATTGAACTGCTGGAGAAAATAGTTCTCGATAACTCTGTATTCAGTGAGCACAGGTGTGTAATGTCAAAACTGGGTCACAAGAAACTTGAATTTATACCTGATGTGAGCATTGAACTGCTGTAATGTGGAACAGTGAGCAAACTAGGAACTTCTGCAGAAGGGAGGGTGAATCTCTTGTTCATTACTTGATTTATAGTAGTATTTTCTTTCTCTGTGTAGGAACCTGCAGAACCTGCTAATTCTTACAGCTATTAAGGCTGATCGCACCCGTGTCATGGAATACATCAATCGCCTGGATAACTATGATGCTCCAGACATAGCCAATATAGCTATCAGTAATGAGCTCTTTGAGGAGGCATTTGCCATCTTCAGGAAGTTTGATGTAAACACATCGGCTGTACAGGTATCTTAAAATCTGTCCATAATAACTGTGATATGTGCATCCTCACAGGATGACTTTGTTGTTAACTTGTGACTTTGGTACTTAAAACCAGTCAGCACCAAAAGCTGCTCTGTGTCACGTCCTATGAAGTAGAACCAGTATTCAGTGTGTATCCAATCCTCTACTAAAGGAAACTTCTTAAGCATAAGATCGTTAGTACTGTGTGCATTGTGTAGTGTTGTCTGTTTTTTAAAAGCAGCTGTGGTTTCACTGAAGAGCTATAATATGAAACACAGTTTTAGTATCTTGTAAAACTTAATAGATAGCGACTGATCATGGTAACCCTCTCTGTAGGTATTAATAGAGCACATTGGAAACCTGGATCGTGCGTATGAATTTGCTGAACGCTGCAATGAGCCTGCTGTGTGGAGTCAGCTGGCTAAAGCACAGCTTCAGAAAGGGATGGTAAAGGAAGCAATTGATTCATACATTAAAGCAGATGATCCTTCCTCGTACATGGAAGTTGTTCAAGCTGCCAATGCCAGTGGTATGATGAAGTTTAATATAAAACTTTGCTGTTTAACTTGCTTAGG
Organism: Gallus gallus; assembly: GCF_016699485.2. NCBI lineage: Eukaryota > Metazoa > Chordata > Aves > Galliformes > Phasianidae > Gallus > Gallus gallus. The sequence goes on from NC_052550.1 coordinate 7,781,544, forward strand.
TTTTTTTTTGCATGATCCATTGCTCAAACTGCAGTTCTGCCAAACCTATTTCTCGATGTAAGCAGAAGAATCTGATCCTTCAAAGACTGCCCTAAAGAAGGGTGGGAGAAGATACTGTACTGATTTTGTAGATAATTAGTTGTCTTATGGCTACCTCTTTTACATAGCTGGAGGCTTCTGTCAGAGCAGTTGCTTCTAAGGAGGTCTTTGCATGCAGTTAATACCAGAATTGACTCGATTGGGCCTGTCATAAACGGCCTTATCTAATGTAGCACATACAGTACAAAGGCTGGCCTTAATTGTTGGGGAATGTCTATTGAACTATTTATGGAAAGCTAGGTTGAGGTGGTAGTATAACTGAAGTGCCAGTGATCTCAGTGGTGAGAAGAAAACATTCTGAACTCTGTTTGATAGGAAACTGGGAAGAACTGGTGAAATATCTTCAGATGGCACGCAAGAAGGCCCGGGAATCATATGTGGAAACAGAATTAATCTTTGCTCTTGCTAAAACAAACCGTCTGGCAGAGCTAGAAGAATTTATCAATGGACCCAACAATGCACATATCCAGCAAGTGAGTGAGATTAATTTTCAGTTATGCTGCATCAGCAGTGGATGTTGTTGATAAAGTGGTGTTGGATCTTCTGTCTCTTTGGTTATGTAGGTCTTGAACCTTAAAGGCATTTCCATTTTGATAATAGCTTGAATGCTGTATGTTTTAAGTCTGACTGAACAGCTCTTATAACCTGGTTGTGCTCTCCTACAGGTTGGTGATCGCTGTTATGATGAAAAGATGTATGAAGCTGCTAAGCTGTTGTATAACAATGTGTCCAACTTTGGCCGTTTAGCCTCTACTTTAGTTCACCTGGGTGAATACCAGGCGGCTGTGGATGGTGCTCGGAAAGCAAACAGTACTCGCACGTGGAAAGAGGTAAACTTACTGCTTGAATAAGTCAAAGAACTCCAAAGCTCTAGCCTCTTCAGAGGCTTTTTGCAAGCTATAACACAATTGTCCTTTCCAGGTCTGCTTTGCTTGTGTTGATGGAAAAGAATTCCGCCTGGCCCAGATGTGTGGACTTCATATTGTAGTGCATGCAGATGAGTTGGAAGAGCTAATCAATTATTACCAGGTAATTAAGCTGACTGCTATTGTATAGACAAAGACTGCGTTGCCAGTAGAGAATTTAGACTAAAGCTGGCAATTAATCGGATTGATTCCTAATGTGAAACATCTCTAACTGTGTTTTTTAGGATCGTGGCTACTTTGAAGAGCTGATAACTATGTTGGAAGCAGCACTTGGACTTGAGCGAGCACACATGGGGATGTTTACAGAGTTAGCAATTCTTTACTCCAAGTTCAAACCACAGAAGATGAGGGAGCACTTGGAACTGTTCTGGTCCAGAGTCAACATCCCCAAGGTGAGATGCCTCAGACTTGTTAAACCTGAAACTTAAAACACATCTGTCAGGACTGTGTTTATCCTAGCTTTTGCAATAGCTTAAGTACTTAAGTACACTTAAGTACTGTTGGGTGCTGATAGCAATATATGTATATATTGATTGGAATTTCTAAAATGTTCTTTGCTTAGGTTCTGAGAGCTGCAGAACAAGCCCATCTCTGGGCTGAATTGGTGTTCTTATATGATAAGTATGAAGAATACGATAACGCCATAATCACAATGATGAATCACCCAACAGATGCTTGGAAGGAAGGACAATTCAAAGATATCATAACTAAGGTATTACTTTCCTAGTGGAAGGAGGTAAACTTTTAAACTTTATGTGCGCTTCCGTTCTTCACATGTAATCTGTTTAAAATTGAAAGTGCTTTGGTACTGCCCCATAATTTCAGAATAAGTCAACTACAGTAACTAAGAAGACTTCTAGAGACAGTCTTGCATTTGTGGCTTGGTTGTGCTGGAATGTCTTAAGGTTATGTCCATATTTCATTTGGATTCCTTTACAATCAAGCTTCTGCTGTTAATGTCTATCCTTGTTCATTTCTAGGTGGCCAATGTGGAGCTGTACTACAAAGCAGTTCAATTCTACTTAGAATTCAAACCTCTGTTGCTCAATGATCTGCTGATGGTACTGTCCCCTCGACTTGACCATACTCGTGCCGTCACCTTCTTCACAAAGGTACGTTTTCTACTACTCAGATCAAATAATGAGTTGCAATTGGAAAAGCCTTTAGCTATAGTAGCATTTTAAAACATTCTGCTACTTTGCTGCCTCTCAGAGAGGATGCTAAGGCGTGTCTCCCAAGAGTTACTGTGACTTAAGTTTATCTGTCTGCTTCCTTGAAGGTTAAACAGCTACCCCTGGTTAAACCTTACTTGCGCTCTGTTCAAAATCACAACAACAAATCAGTGAATGAGTCCCTGAACAACCTCTTCATTATTGAAGAAGACTACCAGGTATGTATTGTTTCAAAAGGGTAGTCTCAGAAACAGAAATGGATTTGTGTTGTGTGATTCAAAACAGAAGGATCTACTTGTGAACTTCAGACGAGTTCTGTTCAAGCTGGCTTCTGTGTCAGTATTAACCTGGTGTTCTAAGTCTGTCTTTAATGTTTAGAAACACAGCTTTCTCTCTTGTTTTCAGTAGGTTTGGCCTGCTTGCTGTTAACCTACATTCCTTAAGTGTATTGTGACTTCAAGCAGGGCCAGCAGCGGCTAGGGAAGGATTAAGTGAAGAGCTGTCAGTGGCTTCTTGGGAGCTTTCTGGGTTATTCCTACTGAGGAGAGTGGCAGATTTCTACTTTGAGTGTTACAGATCTAGCTTTTATTTTAAGAAAACAATGGATGCTAAAGAAAGAATTTGAAGAAAGGTCAAACAGTTATGTCTAGCTTTTGTACTGTCTGTAGCCCGTACAGTAGATATTCAGTCTCTTAATCTCAGCAATCACTACTGAAAAGTTTAAACTGGAATACTTTGAACTCCATGTGTGTCAAATGCCAGCTTGTCCAAAAAATGTAGATCTTTCTGCAGGTCTAGTTAGAGTACTTTATCTTAGAATTGCAAACAGAGAACTAAGATATATGGAAAATAATTGCATCTTTGAGGATGTGAGTAACTTTTGTTGTTCTTGACTCAGGCCCTTAGGACTTCTATAGATGCTTATGACAACTTTGACAACATTTCTCTTGCTCAACGTTTGGAGAAGCACGAGCTGATAGAGTTCCGAAGGATTGCTGCATATCTGTTCAAAGGAAACAATCGCTGGAAGCAGAGTGTGGAGCTCTGTAAGAAAGACAGACTGTATAAGGTAAGACACATATGCAGATCTGCTTTAGTATACTTGCCTTATTTGGAGTCTTTCAACTGACTCCCAAACTCTCAAATTTGCTCTCTCTCAACTTTCCAGTCCAGCTGCATCTGTTTGGATGCCACTAGGTGGTGCCTCTCAGTACTCTTGCTAATCTGGCAAATCTTGCTGTAGAATTCTTGGAAAAAAATTGTAGAATGCCTCTTCTCTACTAATGTCAGTAAGAAGTTGCAGCTTAGTTAAATGCCACATCCATGTCAGTGAGTGTACCGTGGTACATCAAGCTAACCAGTCTCTCTCCTCTTGCAGGATGCAATGCAGTATGCTTCAGAATCCAAAGATACTGAGTTGGCAGAAGAATTGTTGCAGTGGTTCTTGCAGGAGAACAAGAAAGAATGTTTTGGTGCTTGTCTCTTTACCTGCTATGATCTTTTAAGGCCTGACGTTGTCTTGGAAACAGCATGGAGGCACAACATCATGGACTTTGCCATGCCATACTTTATTCAGGTCATGAAGGAATACTTGACCAAGGTAAGAGCAGGTGCTTCTCCACCACTGAAAGCTTGTTAGTCACTGTGGTGCGTATGCCTTGAGACTGTCTGCTTGCTACTAACATCGATATATGGGCTTTGTCAAACGTCTGTCTGTCCATGTCCACACTTATTTTTCAGTCCATCTGGGGAGAGACTTCGCCCTCTAAGAGACTGAAACATTTGCAGACTCCACCCTTTCTACCAGTTGCAGAACATGCATCAGTAGTATTTGCCTGACCATGGGCAGTGTCCTAAGTAGCTCCAGGATTCAGGCTTTTTTATGTGCCATGTCAATTGGAAATCCCAACAGGGAATAAGCTAACTAAATTCTAGACTGTATACTAAAAAACTTTATTATAGCTAGAACTCGAGTTAACTTTGTCTGCTGTGCATTTAACTTTAAAACATGGCTCTGATGCTTAATGACACTAACTATCTGTTTGACTCAACTCTTGCTTGAAGTTGCATTAGGATGGCAAAAATGCTTGGTAGTGTTCTGACAGACTTGAACCAGATTAGTCACAGCTAAATGCTAGCTGTCACTTGCAAAATTTGTCCTGCTGAAGCTGTTAGTGTATGTTATTGGATAAAATAGCCTAAATCCCTTAATGTTCAAAACTCTATTCTATGAGAAGTAAAAATTTAGTTCAGTGCTTGAGTCAATGAAGTCCCCAGTGCCTGTTTGCCTAGTAGACTTGCCTGGCTGTTACACATGGAGGCGGGACTCTGCAGTCCTATAGAAATCTGCTATCCTTAAGTGCTGTACTTTGGGGGAGGTGGGAGCTATCGAAGCAATAATGTTGCTTATCAGATATGCCTGATGTACTGAGGTAATACTAGGCCTCTCTTGGGACTAGTAGTCCTGGAGTAGGATTCTTAGATTAAAACGTGACCTTCTGAAAGGTTAGGTTATAATTCTAGTTAGCTAATGAAATCAATGCAGTACAACCTGGCAACAAGCAGAGCTGCCTTTTTAAAGCAGATACTTCTGGTGTATCTTTATTTTCACTCTCCTGTACCTTAATTATTTCTTCCCTGACACTTTTGTTTCTACCTCTTATATGCTAAATATGGAATTTGATTTTTCTAAGCTGCACCTTCTGAATTCCTTTGCAGGTTGATGCAATAAAGGAAAAGGTGAAAGTTGATTCTTGTTTTCCATCTTTAAGTCTGGAGGACTAAGTCTAAGGATTCTGCATGAGTTTTTTTTCTTTCCTACGTTTATTACACTGCTGCTACTGCTTTTTCCCCAAACAAAATATCACTAAAGCATATGCAAATCGTTTAACTTTATGAGTAGCTAGTACAGTAGGACAAAAGTAGATTCATTGCTACTAATAAGCTAATAGAACCTCAGGAAGGGTGTACAGGTGATCAGCTGGATCACAGTCAAACTGATAAAGGGATCAACAAATATTGCTATCTGACTGCCAAACTTGCCAGAAGAATGACCTACAGTAAGGAACAATTAAGTCTCGTCAACTGTCTCTGAGCCATAAATCAATATAGCATTTGCTGGTTACAAGGACTGTGATCCAGTTTCTGATCTCTTGACCATTACTAATGTGTGCTGACAGTAGGCAGAATAGATACTAGCTGCTTCAGAAGAGACTCTTCCTCATTCAGGTGTCCAGTTCTTATGGTGCTAGTTTAATTCACATGGTGCTCTAGATCCTGTAGTAACTTAAAACCTCAGCTTTTAGACCAAGTCTGTGGTTCCCTTCCCTGTAGTAAATTTCTTGTAGTTGTGCAAAAAGAAACAAGACTGCCTTCCAAGCTCTTCAGCTTCATTAAATTTCTTTTGCTACCTGTTTAAAAAAAAAAGAAAAAAAGAAAAAGAAAGTAATTGCTCTTCTGAGGCTACTCTGGGACTTGCCTTCTGCTATGCAATGTTGCCCCTCCTAAGGGTAATCTCTAAGGCTTCTGTCCATCTTCTTCTGTACAAATACCTCTTCAATTCTCCTTAAAACCAGCCCAAGTTTTAGTTTTCCATTAACGTGGTTGAGCAAAGGGCAAACAAACTGACAAATGGCTTCAAGATGGACTATGTGTAAACTGCTTCTTGTGATGAGATGGCTGTAAATACACCACTGGAACTCAAGGCTAACCTGACTAAAATGCGTAGTGTAAGGTCCTTCAGCAGCTAGTAAGTGAGGCAGTAAGAAAGCGTGTGTGTGAAAAAAGGTAATTGAACTGCAGTGTTTGCATAAACTACGCATGTGTAGCAGTCATTGCAATTACATCCCACTATCCTTAAGCTACAAGGCATTGCTGTGGGCTGCGTGTGGTTTTTTGGGGGGAGCCTGTATGGCAGTCATCTTCAGACCTCACTCCTGCTTCAGTACTTTTGCCTCTTTTTCATGCACACATAACACAATAACATTGAATGCATGTTACTTTTCCTCTGCAGCTTATTTGCAGTCCCTGTGGAAAAGCCTTTTAAACAATCTTGTAACAAGTGTGTTAGGGTACTGAACCTGATGAAGCTCAAGCAAGTGCTGTAAGAACCATCCTGCAGGCTGGTTACAGACTTGTTCTTGGAGTTGTTTGTTTAACTTTGAGGAGAGGCATCAAAACTGGGTCAAAAATGCATGGAATGTCCTGGGCTGGAGGCTTTCCAAGTGTATGTAAACCAAAAGCCTCTGCTGATTAGCAATCTCTGCACATTCTCCTTGGATCTGCATCTCTAAACTTGTGCTTTTATGTTCACTGTGGTGCTATTTGAGCTAAAACCAGTGCAGTTCTCAGCACAGTTTCTGGAAATGAGTCTTAAAGGATACACTCATGCACTTTGACAACAGCAAGCCAGATACCGGTGTGAGACAACAAAAAGGCTTGCCATGGAAGCCAGATCAATGAATGAACTCAAAGCTCAGGGCTTACGCCACTTCCTGGAGTAATGCCTCTAACTGAGGTTACAAATTAACAGGTTTAAGGAAGATATGTTGTAACTTGCAGTTAAGAAAGAAGAAAGCTGTTAGTGCTGCCTGCAGGTAATTGCTAAGGGAGCACATTTACACTGAAATCTGTTCAACTCGTGGATGTTGTAACTGAACACGTAATGCTGACCCTGTGTAAGTACAGGAGGACCCATCTTCAAGCTCCTTTATTAAGGACACACGAAATGAAAGACTAATCTGGTTTGCGAGTTGTCTTACTGTTTTACAAAGTAATTGGCGTGATTGTTTCTGACTTCACTCTAAATCTTATCTCTCAGGTAAAATGTCAGTACCTAATTTGTATGGTTTTAGTTTCAGGGCCTGCCTTAGACCGTAGCCATGCTGAGTTTCCTGGTATCTGTTTTAGTAGCAAACGATACTTCACTGCAGAAGTTTCTTCTCTTCCTTTTTGTAGGGGTGGGCTAACAGCACAATCCCACTTGCTGTGCAGCAGAGTAAAGCTGGCTAGTCTTGTCCTGTTATTGTGTGTAAAGCTCGCACAATATTTGTTGAATATCTGTGGGTTTAGGCTGACTGCCACACAGTTCTAGAGTGGAAAAAAGCAAGTCTTATACACATGCATTCTCTGCATTTGAACTTAAATTGCATGAGTGAATGGGTTTGGAAAGTGAAATCTTGAGGCTCAAGTGACATGTCGGATGCTATTGCAGTCTGCTCCATACAAATACCAACTTCAGATTACTTTGCCTCAACGTTATATTCAGGGAACCATCTCCAGGTCTGAACGCTGTCCTAGCAGTTGCTCCAGCACCAAAGATCTCCAGCTGACACCGTGCCAAATTCTGAGTTTCTGACTTCAGGCTGTTGGTTTGGAGCAGTTGGAGCAACGGTCATTGATGAGCTTACTGATGTCAAAGTAGCTCTAGTCCAGTATGGGACCTTTCATACAGAGCTTCAGCCTGGAGCCACTTTCAATGAAGTTCCACAAATCCCTCAATTAAGGGTTTTTTTCAGGAAACGGACAATCTTGACTGCACCAGTACCAACATTGCTACTTGAATTGATCTGAATTTGTAAATGGTCTCCTTTTCTTGATGGGTGTTAACATACCACTAAGGCTTTTCCACTTCTCTGCCATGAATAAGTACCTCATCTAGAGGAGTTGTTTTAATTGTTGGTCTCGATTCCAGGTGGATAAACTGGATGCATCAGAGTCCTTGAGAAAGGAAGAGGAGCAAGCTACTGAAACACAACCTATTGTTTATGGTAATATTTTGGTTCATGTGTTGTTGATATAAAAGCCAAATATATTACACTTCTTTATTTTCTTCCAAGAAATGTTCTTCATGTGAAAGCAAGTCTTAAGGAAATGTGTTCTGAAGTACAACTGCAGTACTGCTGCTGAGCCTGTATGGGCACTACAGGATTTAAGACTGTCACGTCCCATTGTGGAAATGTTTTCTTGAGGGAAGTAGTGTGGGAGCTGTCCAAGAAGAGCATTAGTTAGATCTTGCTATTTATTATCTTGGGTATTCATATCCAGATTATTCCACTGATTCTAATTAATTACAAATAGGAATTCTAACAAGTGATAAAGGAGCCTTCGGTCTACAGCTGGCACCTCCAATCACTGCATCCTGAAGCAGTGTGATAATTGTGGGCTGTTATCTGTAAAGCCACTGGGTGTGATGTTTCAAGACCTAGCTCTGAGTACTAAACCGATGAGTAGTTTGATCTGTGCTCACTCCAAAGCAAAAAAAAAAAATCTCATACCAGTGTTCCTTTAGGCATGCTTAGCAGTTGAGCATCTGACCATCTGAGATCTTTGGGGGAAATATCCATTCCAGCTGCTGAAGACTCTAAGCCAGTCATAGGGAGTTATTGTTGGACACACAGCAGTCAAAAGGGAAGCTGTAGGAATTCCATCAGAGCTGTCAGTACGTAGCAGTAAAGGTGGAACTTCTGTCTGTTCTGTCTTCCAGGTCAGCCACAGCTCATGTTGACAGCAGGACCCAGTGTTGCAGTTCCTCCACAAGCACCTTTTGGCTATGGTTACACTGCACCACCATATGGGCAACCGCAGCCAGGCTTTGGGTACAGCATGTAAGGTGCAGCACAAGTCTGTTTGGAGCTAGCATATTTTCTTACTGAAACTCCACCGTCCCTCCCCGCTTTAACTCATAACAGGGAAAAAGCAAAGAGTTCTGCCTCGTGTTCTTGTAACCTTTATTTCATGAAGGACTGTTTTTTCTAGCGCAAACTATTTGAATCACTTATGTTAAATCTTTTTCACATTCCATGTCATTTAGACTTTACTTTAAAAGGGGGAATAGTTTAAACGACTTTGTTCAAGTGGGCTTTTGCAGGACTGCTTATTACCATTAAGTCTATTGTGAAGATTCTGATTTGCACTCTATAGTGTTAAACTCTAATATTGAATCTTAAGTTCATCGTATGTGAGCAGCTTACAGTATGTACTGTCTATTCTAAATGCATTTAAGTCTCACTGTATATTCAGAGAAAGCTGAAGTGAAGATACTTGTATTTGACCTTGCAAGACTGCTGACAGAGACAACACTAATCAGCATATCCTACCCTGGTTGGATTGCATAGCTCTAAAAGAATTTTAAATGCATACAGACAACCTTGCCTGACTTAAAAATGAGTAAAAGTTTTTCCTTAACCTATGCAGGTTTTTCCAGTTATGCATATAGAAAATGCTAGTGTCTTTTTGCTCACTCCATATGTAACAGATGACCTTATGTTGTGCTGTATCCTGTGCTTTTGTGGGACATTCCATTCAGGAACAGAGCACCATGATTCCAATCTGTGTATTTACTAACCCTGCCCTGAGGTTTGTGTATGTTGGATATTGTGGTGTTTTAGATCACTGTTTTGAGTGTACAGAAGAGAGAATTCAAGCATATTGCTGTTCAGTTTTGTTTGTGCAATTTGAAATTACTCAATTTAAAAATAAATTACTGGACTGTGGACATGCTGCATAGTAGTAGCTTCACTTTACTGTTTTCATAAAGGACCTTCAACCTCAAACCAAGTATTACAGTGCTAGTAGTATGGGGCATACAGGTGCATACACTTAAGGGTAGGAGGGGCCATTAGAATAGCAGCAATGGAGACCATGAGTGGTGTCTTGCACTGAGGGGATAATACAAGAAAATACATAATGCTTTTTCTATAGAAAGATTATGCCAGACAGAAGAGAATAGCACTTTTCAGTAGTGGGCTGCATTGTGGTCAACTGCAGCATCTTTGACCAGATGATACATTAGGATTGTAGTAGGGTGTGTCAGTTAAATTGAGATTATGTTCTAGGTATGTAAGTTGCCTTAAATATATTTAGCTTCAAATAAAATGGACTTAAATGTTTCTCTATGAATACTGTCATATTTGAGTGTAATGGACATTAGAGCATTGACCGTATTAGAGCTGTAGACACTTCTGTCTCTTAACCAGGAGCTGTTGTCAATATCAGGTTCCCGATTTGAGGCTCAGTCTGCTTCCTGCTTGCTCACGTGAGCTTTGGTTGTACTGGGTGTCAGTTGAGCAGAGGTAGAACCTATGCACCAGTGTGATTTTAACTCTGTCCAGTTAAATCCCAAAATAGAGCACTTCCTGAAGTCCTATCTTACTGAGGATTAGTAGCTCCTCAGAGGTCAAAGTTAGTTCCTATAGGATGAGCTGTTTATGTGTGGGTAACTCCCAACACATTGGCTGAATTGAGGACACTGACCTGCCTCTGTGCAGCTTCCTACAGATGCAGAAGCTGCACAGCCTCATCCAGAAAGGAGTGCAGCTTGCATCCTCCCTTAAGAGCCAGTAAACACTTCTAAAGCACTGAGCTGCAAACCCTGTTTAACTTGTTCAGTCTCATACCAGTTACAAGGTATTGCATCAGCTGCCATATTAGAAACAACACAGTAATTTAGCTACAGCTCTCTCCATCTGAGTGGGGCAATCTTCAGCTGCTTCAGGATGTAGCCTTCTCTGCATTAAAGAATGTGTCTTTCAAAAAAGCAAACAAAACCCCAACAAAACTCATGCACAGGAAAGGGTGGAGCGGAAACTTATTTTTAGCACAAGCCCCATTCACTTATGCCCTCCTTGGAGCTGCTGTTCAGCCAATAGACCTCACGCAATGCAAAATGCTCAATCCACTGCATGAGTTTTAAAAATACTGGATTCCTTTTGGGTAGTAAAACTACCAGCTCTACTTTTCCTAGCTCCACCAACCCTACAATCATAGAATGGCCTGGGCTGAAAAGGACCACAATGCCTCATCCAGTTCCAACCCCCTGCTATGTGCAGGGTTGCTAACCAGCAGACCAGGCTCCCAGAGCCACATCCAGCCTGGCCTTGAATGCCTGCAGGGATGGGGCATCCACAGCCTCCTTGGGCAACCTGTTCAGTGCATCACCACCCTGTGTGTGAAAACCTGCCTCCTAATATCTTCTTTCCCACTTCAGAATGCAATACACAAGCTAGAAAAAACTCATTAACGGTATGAAACTTTGCAAATTTACATCTTTTACAAAAAATGGTAACTTTATTTCTACTGGAAGAACACACTGAAAAACCCCAAATCTGGGATTTTATCCCTTCAGCACTCATCTATACGGGTGCGCTCAAATTCTTTGGTTCCCCAGCTCAGAAGAGTTTTAGATGACCAGAAACTTTATCTATGACATCAGCAGGTCCCGGCCCGATCCCCAGGACGGTCTGGGAGCCTGGCGCTATCTGAGTGCGGCCGGCATCCTGTACTAAGCTCACAGTCAGTCCCAGGCGCTTGGCGTCAATCAGGAGCTGAATCAGAGTCTCTTCATCGGGAGCTTTGAGGACCACCTTGGGCTGCCCGCAGTACTCCCACTGCTTCAGGAGCTCGGGGTTCCTCCTTTGAATTTGCTTGTAGGCGGAAACGGCCGCGTGGGAACACTGCGCCGCTACTTTACCTTTCCCCATCTTCAGATCGTTGCGGACGATCAGCACCATCTTGAACTCTCCCGACTCCCCCATGACGTTGGCTTCTGTCCCACAGCTGCCGGCGGACGCCGCCATGGCGCGGTGCTGCCTCAGAAACCGCCCGCGGATGCCCCATCCCAGGCACACACCGCAGGCGACCCCCGCCAGGATGCTGAGGAAGCCGGGCTTGGAGAGGTAATCCATGGCGGCTTTAGAAGAGGGGCTATGGAGAAAGACAGAGCTTATCGCGATCGGGGCAACTGGTAATCGAGAGGTCGTAACTGCTAACAAGCGATTCCCTTTTCAGGCAGCGAGAACGGTCACAGCACGCGGCCTTCCCCTGCCTCCCCAGCGCCCAAATGCCACGGGCGGTGCTGCACAACTTCCGCAGTGATTCGGGAAGCAGAGCCCCTACGCGACGTGCAACGCGGTGACAGAGCACCGCAGCGTCACCGGCCTCACCGAACCGGAGAGATTCGAGGCCGACGAATGAAAGAAGGGCGACACAGGCCGGGTTCTCTCAGGGCCCTTACGAGGGTCCGGCCCGGCCCGGCCCCGCCCCGCCCCGCTCACCTGCCGCCTCCGCGCGCCCACCACGCTGCTGCCGCCCCGCTGCCGCCCGGAGGTGACGCCACGGCCGCGCGCCAACGACGACCAACACACCTCCCGCCTCCGCTCAGCAGCGGCCCGGAGAAAGGAGCGCGGCGCGCCGGAAGTTACGCACTCACCGACTTCCGGTAGGAGGAGGGCAAGAGGCGGGCTGGCTCCGCCCCTACTTCCGGGTTGGCCCGGGCCCAGCGGGAGCAGCCGGAGCGCGGCGTGGTGAGTGCGGAGCGGCGGGACGGCGCGACACGGGACAGGACAGTGTACTGCTCGGCTTTCGGGGCGGCTCTCTGCCGGGTGAGGGTCTGCCTTCATCGCGCTCGCGGCGGCACCGGCACCGCTTCCTCGTGGTGCCCCTCAGCGCTGCGGCCGCCCGGCTCCGCTCCCCTCAGGCCCGAGCCCCGAGCTCTCGTCTCTATGGCGACAGCTCCCCCTCAGAGAGGTGCTGCGGCGCAGCGCCCGACGGCTCTCAGGGACCGGGGCAGCCCTCAGAGGGCCCTGTGGGGAGCGGCCCCGCCGCGCTGTGCCGGCCCGGGGCCGGTGGAGGGATGGGAGCGGCCCGGGAGGGGCCCAGGTGGGGTCCGAGAGAGCCCGAGAGGCCGCGGAGGTGCGGGGTTGGAGGCGGCAGGCGGTGTTGCGGGCAGCTCCTCGCCGGTCCGCTTGGGATCTGCGCGTCTCGTTGGGTAAAAGCGCGGCAACCCTGTGACAGAATCATCCTATGACAGAATCGCCCGGTGCCGTCCCGAGGGACGGTGAGTGATGACACAGGGAGAAATCCATCCTTTGAGCTGCGAAGGGTCGAATTCTGATGGTCTTTACTTGCTTCCCAGCGGAGATGTGCTCGGCTCCCCTGGTGGACTGCCCTCCCTGTCGTCCGCCTCCCCCCCCCCCCCCCGTTATCTGTTATCTCCATTCCCAGAGCACAGCAGTGCCCTGTCCTGCCGGCTTGGTTGGGTAGGCCCACATCCCTGAGGTGTCTCAGCGTTACCTTCTGTTGATGGAAGTTAATGTTCCCGTGTGTTTGCCTGGTTCTTAGCTTTCTGTCTGATGGCAGCTGATGATGGCAGAAGGTACTGAGCAATAAGGCTCCTGCTTTCTTCCAGTTCTGTTGCTCAGACGTTTCGACAAGTCATGTAGGTGACCTGAAGGAAGGATTGCTGTGTGTGTCACTGTGTGTGACAGTGGCGGTTGATCTGCAAAGTGCCATGAAAGCAGGTTATGTGCCTTGAGCTGCGTGTGTGAAACATCCTCAGGGTCCTCTCCTGCCCTTGTTCTCTCTGCTCTGCCAACAAGTGGGTATCCTGGTTTAGTTCACATCAATTACATGGCTTGAGTGCTCTGAGGTTGGGAGGTGGTGTGACATTACCCTTTGATGCCTTGGAGCGTATGAAAAAGGCTTCATAATGACATTCCTCTTTCTTTTAGCCCATTGTTTTTACAGCAGGGAATGGACTTTGTCATTATTGTTATTCCTTATTGGCAGTAGGTAATCAAAGATTACTTCATCCTTTGTTTTCAGATGAGAGATTGAACAAACACATTTCCAGTTGTGCAACGGGTGGTTAGTGCTACTTGCTAGTTTAAGCTCAGCTTCTTGTCCTACTTAGCAATGAAATTAGTGGGACTCGTAACCTCTGTGGGAAGGGAGAGGAGAGCACTCATTGGCTTTGAAGTGGGAACCGGGAATGGGAAAGGTGAGTGTGCTGGGAGCAGGGGGTGCCCTTCTGGCTGGCAACTTTGCCATGTCCACTTCAGAGCTTTCTGAGTTGCTGTCTTTGAATGCCTTTTCAATCTGTCATAGCTGTTTCTGAATGCACTGTGTGAATACCACTTGTTAAAATGTCTTAATTCGTATTTTGGGGTCTCTTTGGTTTTTTTTTTTTCCTCCTTAATAAGTTCTATTTTTAAAACGAAATGATTATTCCCGATCTGTAGTAGGAGAAGGCTGTCTTTTTCAGGTACAACTGTGATGAGAAATTATCACCTCCAGTTAGAACTTTAGCTCCAGCTGACTGGAGAAGTGTCAGCTGCCTGGACTTTGCTGTTCCAGGAGGATGAAGGGTGCAGCCTCAGGGCTGTTGCAACACCATGCAGTTGCTGTAGCAAGTTGGAAGCACAGCCATGGGGTTTGGTGCCACACTGACCAGGCAGACCTGGGGAACAATGCAGGCTGATGGCTAGGTCAGTGTGTTTTGGAGCTGTAGAAAGACTATTCTCTCCACTTACAAGGCTCAGAGTCAAGCTCTGTGGTTCACATTACAGGCAGGGTGTTCTTACTGGATAGCAGAGGCAGCCCTAGCATGACCTGTACTGGTTCTTTTAGTCTCTAACTCCGGGTGCTTTCCTAGCTGCAGTCTAGCAGGCATTCTGTTCTGTGCAGGTGTGTTTCCCTGTGGCAGTGACCTTCCTTTCCTCTCTGGCAGCCTGTCCACAGAGAGCTGTGACACTGCCAGCATGTGTGTGTGCGTGGCACCCCTACAGCTTGTTCGACTTAACGTTAAACCATTCTTTCCTAACAAGATGTTCCAAAATCTTTTTGGAAAAGTAGAAATTTGATCTCTAAATTGTAACATTACACTTTTTGTAATTTCCTCTGGCTAGGAATTGGAAAATAGGTCTGGTGTACAGAGGCATAACCCACAAAAAGGAAACCCGTGGTCTTTAACTGAATTACTTGCTCTTTCCTTTGAGAGATTAAGCTATTTTAGTTAGAAGAATGTTTTTTTTTCGTATGGGAATAAATGTACTCCTATCAAAGTAGCCCATTATAGCCGTATCTGTGGAGACTTTGTACATCTCTCAGATGTGTCCTCATTTACTTTAATTGAATGCTTCCCATGAGCGTTAAAGGGCTGGAAAAATAAAGTAGTTACTTTTTATATTTTCCGTGGCTTTCAGGAGGGTTATTAACCTTCAGGTTGGTGGAGCCTGTCAGCCCCGTATCACGTGGTGAGCAGCACTGTCTCTCTGTAGGGAAGGAACGTTTGGAAGAGCCCTCAGTTTGGACTTGAATGCCTCCAAAGCTGAGGACGTAGTTGTTCCACTGGCTTCAAAGGCAGAAGAAGTGGTGAAGAGTGGCACAGTTTCCCGGAGCCGAAGGGGTATGTAATGCTTTGCTTTGAGACCGGTGTCATCCCTTGTTTAAAGGTGGTGGTGCGCAGGCAGTCTGCCTGCTGCAGGAAGGTGCTCTCAAGCCATTGCTGTGCCAAGGAACTGTGAACGTAATCCCTGTGTAAACCACTGCCTTTGTTGGGGTGTTTGATATCTGAAAGGAGTCTGTGAAAGCCCAGCTTTTTGTTCTTTGTTTTCTTATTGTGATTGAAGAGCGGGGAGGCTGGTGGAGAAGAAATCATTATCAGAAAAGTTGAGGAGAAGGAAGAGGCAGAATATTGGCTGGGCTGGAGCACATGGCTTAACATGCAAGACATGAGAAAAGGCAGAAAGTGGTGTGCTGCTGGGGTGTGTTGGGGGACATCAGCAGAACTCTAACCATGGTTCCAGCAGCTGAGTGACTTGTAGCTGACAGGGAGGAGAGTCAGGGCTCCAGGGTTCTGCAGGGGGAGAAGTGGTGAGAATTAGGGATTCAGACACCATGTGGGAAGGCAGTGAGATCACCAAGTAAGCGTCACAGCTTCCTTGCTGTTGTTCCAAAGCCATAGAAAGGAGTCCTCAAAGCATCCTTAGTGCAGAAGTAAGGATAGTCGGCTCCTGCCGGCACCCAGCTGCCTCATCTTGAGCTCTTTCCTTTGACGTAAGTGCACCAGCACAGAGCAACCTCCAAACAGCAGGAAGAAGGGACTTCTGTCCTCTCTGATCACAGAGTGCAGAACTTGCAGTGCCTCATGCTCTTATGCTCCAATAGCTCGTTATGCTTTCTTGCTCTGACACTGCAGCACCAGTCACAGCCTCGATAAGCCCCTCTCATTGGCCAGTTTACGTTTTGCCCAGCGATAATTGTCTTTTTGTGCTTCGTGTTATGGATTGCACTAGGGCTGAATAATGCATTGTGGGCTGTTTGTTCAGCCCCACAAAGAAGTTCTGTGTGACTGCAGCTCTGACACAACAACAGTTCAAAGTTGTTTTCCTCACTCTTTTAAATAGTTTATATCTATGTTTGCTGGTAACTGTTCAGTGCACCGGGTTTATTTCTTTTTGGATGTGAGCTGTGGGTCTCTTCAGGGTTCGTGAGGAGTGATGGCCTGTTTAGCAGCTGGGACATGATCTTCTTTGGTGAGCTTTCATAGGTTTGGTGTGGATATGAGGACGTGGACTCAGTTAATGGAAGGTCACTGCATTTTGGCTCAGTCTGCTGTTCCAATTAATCTCCAGGTGAAGACATCCCTGCAGGACCCACAACTCTTACTGCTATCAAAGAAGGGGGCAGATTGGGGTGCTGAACTGTATGCACACCCTCCTTCCCCCATGTGAATATACTTTAAGTATAATTAGGCTGTGGTAAATTGAGAAGGGCTTTCTGCAACCAGGAAGGGGCTGGTTTCTGAATCACTGCCCTTTGGGACTGACCCTGTGATGAGCACCAAATCTCCCCGTCACCTGTGTTCTCACATAGGAGTTTTTAGAGTACTTCTGCAGAGTGGTGGGACTCTGGGACCTTCTTAACAAGTGCCCAGCCTACACAAGTGTGCAAGGGGGTTATTTGTCTTGTTGTAAATACCGATCTGTGTACTTGAGGTAGTGTTACGCAAAGCTAATCCCAGATTAGGGCCTTCTGAGGCAGGCAGGATGCAACTGGTTCTGCTGGCTGTGGTCGTGGAGGCTGTGTGTAGGTAGCAGCACAGCTGGGAACTGCAGAGATGGGTGGGTTTCATGTGGCAGTGGTACTGAGTGCGTTGCAGAGGGAGTACTGTGCACGGCCGAGACCTTCGTGTCCAACACAGAAAGAGTTTGTATTGCAGCGAATTGGTTTGCTTGAAATGGAATGGAGCTGAATTCAGAGAACAAACTGAGGCTTCAGTTTTGAAGGCTGGATTTGCACAAGGAGAAAGGTGGGCTTCACAACGAGCAACGTGCGACTTCCACTGAAGGTTTGAGTAAAACTCAACAGCTTTACTTTGAGTTGCTTTACAAATGCAACTGCAGTTCCCTAACCCACAACTTTCCTGTGTGGTGCCCCGGGAGCAGCAGCGCTCTGTGCAGCTGGTAACTGTGGATGCCCACTTCCAGTAATGCTGTTCACAGATGGAGGTTTCTGCGTGCAATATGTGCACATCCGATATGTATGTGTGTACATGGATGATATATGTGCATAAATACATGTCGTTATGCATACACAAAGCAAAACCCCCATGTAAGTGCCATCACTAGAAATTGAATGCTCCGCAGCCTGCAGGGACCCGGTGCTCTGATGAAACCAGGAGGTGGCTCAGCATATGATCCATATGTCACTGCAGCAAGTGCTCTGTGCCTCAGAGCAATGCACTGGGATGGCTATGCTGACTGCTGAGCATCAAGCCACTACCAGCTGCTCTCTGGGGGGAAGGAGTTTTGCATTTGTCTGCTGTTGGACGGGTGGCTGTGGAGCTTCTGCTGCACCACCTCAGTCCTCTGCTGCTCCCTGGGGAGCCCTGCAGTGTTGCTCAGAAGCTGCAGTCTGAATGGGCGTGAAGGTCTCACTGCTATTTACCGAACCTAAAGTGCTGCTTTGGCTCTGAAGGCCGATGTAAATCAAAGGGGGAATATTTTTTTTTTTTTGCCATAAAATTTTAATTTCCTGCACTGGGCAGTTTTATATAACCTGTCATTTTAATATCGTGCTGCTTCCCAACAAAAGCAGCGTATCAAACCCTGTAAATCAAGTTTCCTTGTAGTGAGAATTGTAATGCAAACGAGTTGCTTTAGCTTTGTGGGACTCTATTCTCCGAAATAAAATTCCAGAATCTGGTTTAGGATTCAAGGGGGGATGTTTAACGCCGTGGCTCTGACTGGCTGCTGCTTGTGTTCAATTGCACAGGCATTGTCAGCTGTGCAGAATGAAAGCAGCTCTTGCGGTGTTCTGTTTTACACTGTCTTCCAATTGCTGTGCTATTTCCTTTCCTGGATAAGGAAAACCACAGTGGTTCTTGGGAAACTTTAAGGCTGATCTCATCAGAAGAGAGGCTGAACTTGTAGAAAACATTGGGTTTTCCAAATGCTTTCCATCAGGCAATGCAGAGCTTTCCTTTTCTGCATTAGAGATATTAGACTGTACGACATGAGATGCAATTCTGGATCTTAGTTACCACATTGAGGGGTTCTTTTTTAATCAGTGAGCATTTTGAGGTCTGCTTGCACACTACCTGGAAGCTTACCCACAGAATTGATGCTCTCTAATGTGAGAGTCAAACCCTGAGCCTCACTTTGGGAATGAACGGGAGCTCATGCAGTGCTCTGCTCCTCCTGGAGCGCCAGCAGTGGGCTGATGGATGCAAGGGCTGTTTCACAAGCTTTTGTTCAGTCACAGAAGTGAGGGAGTTTTGTCATTGAAGTGCAAAAATTCGGATTTCTGTAGGTGGAAATGTTTTCAGCTGTGTCATTTGTGGGAATGGAAACACTTTCTGCTTTTTTCGCGATGTAATGTGGGATAACTGTGGTTTGGGGAGCTGCTGGGTGTTTGCATGCATCCTTTGACTACTGAGTAAACGGAGTCTTTGTAACCAGCAATGGAGACATGATGCTCTTTGGTTTTGTTCTATCAGATCTCTGTACGTGAGTGATCTATGAAATGGCAGAGAATGGAACAGACTGTGACCAGAGACGCATAGGAATGAGCAAAGAACAGCACAATGGAAACTTCACAGGTAGGTAGGAAATGTCTTCGTGTTCTCAGCTGGTCAGCTTGGTGTGTAAGTGACCAGCACAGGACTTGAAAGGAATTTATGTTGGTATGTTTTACGCCCAGATAATGCAAAAGGAGGCACCTGAATCAGTACTGGAAGCTTCAATCTGAAATCTGGAGAACTTATGTAACGTAAAGCTACAGAATGGTTTCATGCTATCTGCTGCCATTCAGCTTCTCTCTTCTCCTTCCAGTGTTCTTACTCTGTAGCTCGTATGCATGCGGTCCTCTAATGCTGGCTTGGGTACCATAGGGGATGCAAGCTAAGAACTGAGCTGTGTAGAAGTTGGGCTGTACAACCCCACCCTTTGGCACTGAAGAGATGGTATTGGTAATAAAATCTGTTTTGCTCTGGGAGAAATCCAGTTTTCAGTCTCCCAGTTTCTAGCTTTTCTGTTGACAGCTTCACTGTAATTCGTTGTTTACAATTGTACGTCGCTGGCAAAATATTTAACAGCTTCATCTCCTGCCTTCCCTGTTTTTTCTACTGGTATGTCTGAAATCGGCTTGGATTGGTGTTTAGAACTTGTGCAAAGTAATCTGGGAACATTTAATGAAGACCGTTGTGTCACTAAGTGCTGTGTGTAGTGTGGAGATGGTTATCATCTCCGTTTGTTTCCTGTCAGCCTTGAATGTGCCAGTTCCATATTTAATTGTTTTGTAATCAAGTGATTTCTCAAGTTGTACGCAGGCTTACACCACTCTGCAGTCTCTTACAACATTTACTAAAATCATACAAAGTAACAAAAAACCCAGGGCTGAAGCATTTTTATTAGACATATGAAGTGGAAAAAGTGAAGGACAGAACTTGTTGAGCAAGGAATGAGGTGAGGTTGAAAGAGAAGTGTATGCCTATGTGTATGGAGCAAAGCAAGGCCTTCCTGAGGAATGTGGGTGTCCAGTGCTTGCTGTTGTGGGATTCCTCTTAGTTGATCTAAAGCAACAGGCACTTACAGCTGAACACAGGCACTGTGACCGAGGTACGGTTGGTGTTACAGTGGTGTTGGGCACTGCAGCGTAACCAAATTACTGCAGTTAGAAGCAACGAAATGTGTAGTGTCAGTTTAAGTGGAGGACTGTGGTGTATGAGTAAGCCCTTCTTGCAGGATCACAGGAGCACTTCCCGTCTGGCAGGCTCCTTTTGGAGAAGCTGAGTAGTGTGGCAAGGCTTAACATAGCCCAGGGATTCTTACTGGGAGGACAGATACCGTTATCCAGTTACACGGTGAGTGGGGTGTGTAGAGAGCACATGTAATTCAATCTGCTTCGATTGGAGAAGTCTGAGAATAACTTTGGAAGAGAACCAAATTCAAAAGTTCAAAGTGAAATGTGGTCTCTGTAGTGGGCAATAGAGATGTCTTTGACCTGGTGTATTAGCTGATTTGAAACTGATGGTGTGTAAATGCTAATAGGTTTAACAGACTTCTTGTACCCTGGGCCAATTCTTGAATGGTTGTCAACTACATGGTGGAAAAAAACCCGCATTTCTTTGGTGGAGAACACCTGATTTCTGATGGCTTTGGAGCAAATGCTTTGTGATCAGTGAAGGTGATGAGTGGAGCTTGTGTTCACTCCCTAACAAAACAAATAATTATCTGTATAAATTTGGGTGGGGTGGAATCTGAACTGCCAGCCTGCGCTTTCATATTTCTGTTGCTTTTCATTTGCAGAGTCCTCTTTGTTGAGTGAACGGAAGCGAAGGGACCGAGAAGAGAGGTTGAATATTGTCCTCTGGAGACAACCACTTGTTACCTTGCAGTATTTTTTCCTGGAAACTCTAATAAACTTGAAGGAATGGACCATAAAGTAAAGATAATTTCTTTAACTTCTTCTAAGCATTCTGGGGAAACCCATGCTGTGATTCAGTAGGTCACTCTGACATCTCACTTTCCCTGATGATTCATAGCTTTAAAGTTCTTTTTCCAGAAAACATTTATTTTTGTCCCTCAAAGGTGGCCCCTGGAACATGCCATGCTTCCAGTTTCATGCCCAGACCTTCTGCCTGAATGACATAAGTGTACATATGGTCTCAATGGAAGATAATTGCAAACTTCCTTCCTGAGAGTTGAATACTTTCATTTGAAAGAATGGGATAGTGTTTAGGGATCCTGAAGGCAAGAGATGTAGTTAAAACTGCAGTGTTAAGCACTGATCTTTTAATGCATGTGTATCACTTAATGATCTTGGAGTAATTTAGGTAGGGCAAGGTTCAGGATTACGTGGAATTTGTGTTGGTGTTTATGGTGCTGCAAAGAGGACTTTGCTTCTAAGCTACGTGGTCCCTTTCATAGCAGGAAATTACTTATTAAAGCACTTCTCAGCATCGTTTACACCCTGGATGGAATGGGCATTTATTCTAGTTGTAACTGCTAATTGCATATTTCCAACATCTCCTGCTAGTGCTCCTTTGCAGAGAGCTGAGATGGGTGATAATGGGCTCTGTTCATTGACTCTGCTGGGCTAGGTTTGACGTGCTGACACATAAGTTCAGTTGATACAAACTTCTATTTTTCGTTTTCGTCTTCTGCAGTGAAAAATAGCAGATTTACTTAGGCTTAATCCCGTTTTGCACTCCCCAAAATAATCTATTCCCCAAAGCCCAATTATTTTACATTCTTTCAACTATCACTGGAAGCTGTTTCTTTGAGCACTGCTTTCCCATATCTTCCCTTAGCTGTTTCAAACAGTCTCCAACCATAACAGAAATAGAATTTGAGGTGTTATTTTAAGCTATTTCCCAGTTGTCTAGATATTACATTTTATTACAGATAGTACTTGCATCCTGAATTGCACAGCACATCTATGCTATGTACCACTACCCAACACAGAACTGCACACCCACCCAGCTGTGTTGTGTAGCATGACCATGTCTTTGCAGAAAATAACAGACTGTACCATGAGCTGTGAAGGTGACCTCAAATTGAATCTTAATGGTTTCCTGTGTTCCACTTGAGTAAATTGCCATTTCAATGATGACAATCACTTGAAAATCTAATTCTCGTAGTGATGTGAACAGCTACTTTTTTTTCAGCTTGCTAAACGTTGAAGCATTTCTGAATGTATTTCTTTATTACTCGTCATATTTCTACATATTTCTGTCTTTCATCTAAATTGATAACTTACACTTTTATAATTTTCTGTGTCTGTGATTTTATAGCATTAGATGACAGGAAATAATAACTGTATGTGGCCACGCAGTTAAGAAATACGTATCAGGCAGGGTTACTGCAGCCTTGTAAAATTAGTCACGTGCAAAAGTAGCTGGCTGTCAGATTACATGGAAAAGCACTTTTCCCCCTTACCTGCAGTAGCTTGCTGATACTTCATAGTCAGTTAAAATGTACATACTAAGCTTCGAGCTGTCACAAGAGAGATTCTCTTCAACAGGTCAAGAGAACCAGAGTAGTGTGTAGGTTTTTGCTGTGGCTGTGCCCACCAGCAAGTGGGTTGAAATTAGCCCTTCTGTTGCCCACCACATCCCCTCCCCAGGGCTACTGCCTGCTTCGTACTTTGCTTGATTGTGAATGCTGCCCTGGGTATGAAATGCTCTTGTTGAAGCTGAACGTTTGATGTTTAGGTTGTGTTTGCTTTCAGACAGCAACTTTGTTTTTCTTTATTTAAAAACAAAACAGTAAAGTAGAGATTTTCCATAAGAATAAAGGCTCCCCAGATATTTTTGGGGAGGTTTGTTTTCATAATAGCAGACTTTTCAGCTGCCATTATGCCTACTGACTACATCCACACAATCCCACTCCACAAAGATAAGTTACTGTTAAATGAATGCTATGCTATGAAAAGCTCTAACTGCCATTTGTCTTTTAAGATTGTGGCATCGGCGAAGTATCCTGGTGTCTTTTTTACTGATGCTTGCAGTGCTTACAGCTATGTATTATGCTGAAGGAAGACATCAACAGGTATGACGTTCTCAAGTGACTAATGCTTGTCCCTGTGCTAAAGTAGATATACTGGGAATTGAATGGGGTCTTCATCAGATTGTAACGTGTCTTTTGAACCCCTGTTTGCTTAAGGTTTTTTATCGATCGTGTCATGACTTGCCTTGTGTCGAGTGTGGGTGTGTTGTATTTGAAAGATGGAGGAAGATCAGCTGTATCATGTCATCTATTCTGTTGCATACGTAGGTGTTCTATTTCTCATCTATTCTTGACTGAGTAAGCACACCTCTGATGCTGCAGCACTCCTTCGCTTCAGTTGTTAACGAGTTTTTAATAGTGGTGTGAGCTCTGTGGAAAATGTTAATCTGAGTCATGACAGAACTTCATGGATTTCCAAGAAATGTTTCTTCTGCTATGGAAGGGTGTCCTGACCAACGAGGGTAGGCATAGGTGTTGACATAAAATAGCTTCACGGCTCAGATCTCCACCTCTGGTGTTGCATCCTCACTCAGTCCCATGCTTCAGCCCTAACCAGTGACCATTTCTTCTTCCTGATGCCCAAACACCTACTTCATTAAAAACTCCTCCTTTGGTGCCTTCATCAGCATGAAGAGCAGAGCTGGATGCTCATCACCGCTAGATGGCTCTTACAAACTGGTGTTGAGGCACACTGCCCTGAGGTTGCTTCACGTGCTTTGCAGGGCTTAGCAGGGCAGTGCCTACCCAGAGCTCTGTAGGAGGCTACTGGGAGAAACCTGCACCTGTGGGACTGGCAAGGCTTGTGCAGCCTGCAGTGTCCTCAATCCTTCATCCCTCTCCTTGAAAACTTGTTGATAATAAGGTCTGTAGGCTTTTCTTGTCAAAGAGTGGTGTTTTCTGTACAAGTCTCTGCTGTAATTGTAGTAAGTTGCAAATAGAAGAACCAGGTTCGGTTATTGTTATGCAGACGAGCACCTGTATTAGCCTGTAGCTTTAACATTCTCCTCCGAGAGACATCACCTCAATTATTCCTTTTCTCTTTTGTGATTTCACTTGCAGTATGTGCGGTACGTGGAGAAGAAGTTCTTCTGGTGTGCCTACTGGGTAGGATTGGGCATCCTGTCCTCTGTCGGACTTGGAACAGGTCTTCACACCTTTCTGCTCTACTTGGTAAGCGTATGTCTGTCCCATGTTTTATGTGAATCATGTATTTGAATTGTTGTGTGGTTTTAAGATCTCATGTATAAAGGATCTTCCGTCAGTCCAAATGTCAAGTTCTTCTGAAGGAAAGGAAATACTTAGTGTAATAGTGCAGTGCACTGGTGAGCACTCACCTTGCTCTGTACTGCATAGCCCTGCTGTGTAGCTTGTGTGCTCACTGTGAAAGAGTCAAAATCAGCAGTTCTCTATGCTGTCGTTTACTGCTATAAATAAAACATTTTGTGGTGTGTGCAGCTCAAATGTTTCCACTAAAAATTTTTCAGCACGCTCTTCATAGCTTAAAATGATCATTTTTCTACCAGAGAGACTAGGAGTAGGCAGCTGCTTGGAGGTTCAGTCTGTATTCATTTTGCTTTGATAATAATGGCAAGAAAAATGTTTGTCTGCAAAGAGAAAATACTCTGTGTTGTTCTGAAAGTGTATCTGATGTTGTTTATCTCAGCTCAGCTAGGAAAGTTGGGGAAATGTTTGGCTGTGTTTTGCTTTTGGCCATTGGGTTTGTTCCTTGTTTATGAAACCACTGTCCTGGATTTAAGAAAAGGATTCATGGCCACAAAATAATTAAAACCAGTTTATGCAACAAATGTCATCTTGTATTTGGGACAATTACAGATGTTTACTTTCAGGACTGCTTTAATCATTAACAATAACACAGAAAGCACTACAGGAAACAAGGAACTCGTGTTTTTCCACACAGCAAAGCAGTGCCTATGAGACCCAATGGCATCTGTGTCAGCTGCGTTTGCAGCAGTGTCAGCCTGTCCCTGTGGCTTCTGTCCTAAAAGTTGAAAGCACAGGAGAAAGGAAACTGCTGCTAAACAGAAACAAGTTAATGCACACACAGCCTTACAGGCAAGATTTCT
Source organism: Gallus gallus (assembly GCF_016699485.2). Taxonomy (NCBI): domain Eukaryota; kingdom Metazoa; phylum Chordata; class Aves; order Galliformes; family Phasianidae; genus Gallus; species Gallus gallus. Next base: position 7,806,614 of record NC_052550.1, read on the forward strand.
TCTAACCAAAGGGATGCTGTGTCTGGGTATCCTCTTGGGAGCTGTTTGGAGAGCTTATGGTACCATTCCTAGTCTCAGTTTTTACAGAGTTGTGTCAGAAATCTAGTAATTAACTGATGTTTTCCATTGTTTGCAAACTGCATCTGAAACTGGATCATGTTCTGTTGTACATTGATGGGAAGCTGAATAGGAAGGGCTCCCATTTTGTACCATGGGCCGCTCCCACATCATCGTCCTATAAAGAAGTCTTTATAAGCCAGCACTTTTTATTTGCTTTCTCTTTTTCTGAAGGAAGGTGGGATGGCTGACCTTTCCTTTACTCTGTTATTGAAAATCAGGCTGTTTTCTTAGTTCTGAGTTACTTTTTCACTCAGTGTCATAGCATATCACTTGAGCTTTCCTTCGGGGTCCATGAATGTAGTGGCTGTGTTAGGCCACGACCTGCTCTGACATTAAGTCATGTATACACACGGTGCTATTTCTCTGTTGGCTTAATTAGCAATTAGCAAGGATGGTAAGTTCAGAACAAATACACTTCTGGGGATTAAATGCATGTCTGGATGCAGAAGGGTCCTTAACGTGGTGGAACACATGTGGCTGCGTGCCACTAGATGGCAGTGGGAGTGTAGGAACACAGGCTGCTTGCCCTGACTGCACGTTGCCATTTTAAGTACCAGATCTGTTAATATTATCAATACAGCTCCATCAGCAATACACGTATGTAATACACCCAGTAATATAGTCCAGTCCTTGATACCCACTGAGCTTGAGGCTACACCGTGTGTGAAAGGGACTTGAGACAGCTGCTGTCACTTTTACGGGTAAATTATTTGAGACTTCTGGATTTAACCCTCTGTGAGCAAAGCAGTTAGGAGCTCCAGCTTTCAAAAGGAGTTTTAAAAGAATTTACTGTTCTAATTGTGCAGCAGCCTCATTTAAAAGTAGAGATCTAATGGCTGTGGTGAAGTCGCTGTATTAACTTTCACATTAATACATACCTGCTTTCCATGTTCCATATACTTTAATGATATTTCTCGATTATGGCAAAACTCATTCTTCCATTGATTCAAAGAAATTAAAAGTTAAAAAAAAAAACAAAACAAAACAAACCAACACCCTGCTGGTTTCAGTGCCTGGATTTGCAGGCAGCAGAGAACAGATTCTGTAAGTGTTTTAAAATTGCTCATAATTAATTGCTCATTTCAAATCTGTGTGTAGGGTGAGATTGTTGGGAATGCAATTACATGCCTGGAGAACAATGCTCTCGGGCCCACCCATGAGCCGCTGGGCTCTTGTTGGTGCTTGCAGCATTGTCTCTGCCACCCAGGGCTGAGGGGTAGGAATTGCTGGCATGTAGGCACCTGTTGGTGCAGTGTGCTGAGTTGCTTCAGCTGTGACACAGGTGCATCTCTTGTAAATATAGCCCTCCTGGTGCGTGCAGCTCGTTCACAGCACGCTGTCTGTGAGCACAGCCTGGTAGCTGGGTGCTTCACTGGTTGTGCAATAGATGCAGTATGTGAGTGACTCTGATGTTTGCTTTCCTGGCCCGGTGAGCTGTTTTTCCAGTGTTGAGAACTATCATTTATCTGGATTCTTCAGAGCATCTACACCAGCTGCTTTGTTGCAGGAGAGATCCAGGGGTGAGGGCTTGGAAACAATAGGTTGACTTGAAGCAGAGCCTGCAGTCTCAAGCAGCCTCTGTTTGGGGGCACAGCGCTGCCCCCAGTGCTGTCAGCTCACATCTGCTTCTGATTTTTTGTTGGTCACCAGAACACTCTTGCTGAATGCATCTTGGTCTGGGAGGGAAAGGTGGATTTTGGCAATAAAAAGCCTGCGATCAAGCTGACATTTCTGCAGTTCAAGGACTTCCTGTATATAATAGAGGATCCAAATGCTATCTGCTGCGTTGGTTCCCAGTTCAGTGCTGTCTGCTCAGTCGTAGCCAGCAGTAAGTGTAAAATTCAACATGGCTGTTGGGAAAGGATCCTCTGGCTGCAGCTGGCACTGAGCGCAGGGCTGGCACAGAGCAGGTTTCAGCACAGCAGTGTGGAAGCCGGCCGCTCTTCCAAGAATCCTCTTTATTCTGACACATTCAAAACAAGTCTGCTGGCTTTTATTCCCAAAGCCCATTAAAGTCGTTTCAGGATTCTTTAAGAACAACACTTTAAAAATAGTAATCATGATGTGGTGCTGTAGGAAATAAAGCTATTAGGATTAATGACTCCAAGGTTTTAGCGGCATACAGGGCTGTCGTTCTGGGGGCAGAGTTTAGTCTCAATATGTTTGCTCTTATATTGCTGGTATATTAAAAGACAAGTGGCATGAATCGCTTAATTGCTGGGAGATGGCTCCTCAGGGATTGCTCGTGCTTGTGGGGCGAAGGAGCAGGCAATGCTGGGTGGGGTGCTGGGCTGGAGCTGCCCTCTGCCATCTTCATGCTGCTGTCTGACTTGGTTTCAGGTCAGCTCTGGCAGTGGATTGCAGATGATGTGATTGAGGGAAAGGAGATCAGCTTAGAATTCATGCCCATCAGAAAGCCTCGTGCAAGAGCCAGCTGATACGTGTCCCCTCTGTATATATGCTGTGTTACAATCTGTAGTGGTGGGGGATGAATGGGAGCGAATTCCTTACAGGTCAGAAGTGCAGTGCGAGTTCTGGCTGTCTGCAATTGTTGGTGTTTTTGTTTTTCTAAATCCCCATCTCTGCTCTCTTGCTGATAGAGCCAAGTGGAGCAACTGCCGGAGAGCTCTGCTCGGTGGCCGGGCTGCAGAGCAACACAAACAGGAAACATGAGGTACAATAGGAATGCTTTGTGCACGGAGGTCAGAAAAGAGCTGGGATTTTTTCACATGTGTGGGTTTGTCACCTCATTCTTTCTCGGGCGTTCTGCAGAGGAGAGAAGGAGCGTGGCAGTAATTTCGGGCCTTGAGAAAGGACCGAAGACTGCCTTTAAAGAGAAGCACATTGCAAAGACAGTGCCGTCATTGACAGGGCTGACTTTGGAGAGCCCGCTGGGGTTTATCTGGGCCGGAGGGTTCAACGTCTTGCTTTTGTTCTGAATTGGTTCCAGGGCTTGGCTGTGGCCAGAGGTCGCATTTTGGCCTCCGGAGAGCACAGCAGCACACAGCCAGAGGGAGTCACGTTCTGGCCCTGTGCAAAAGGAGCTGAGCTTAGAATGGGAGCACTGAAAATCAGACACATCGTGCAATCGTGAGCTTGTTAACTTTTCTCCAAAAAAAACTCAATTGTTGGCATGAATCATTACAAATAAACACCCCCACACCCCTCTTTCCTGCCAGGACTACCGAATGCTTTTTAAAATCACATTTGTTTCGGTGATCCAGGAGCCAAACTTGTGAGGAGACCCGAGGGCTCGAAAGAAAAGCTTACACAACAGGGCTCACTCCAGTGCTGTGAAGTACACGTTATAATTTGGAAATCCACAGAATTTAGTCTCATTCCTTCCCCTGTTAATCAGTGACGTTAATGCAGGAGTATTTTCTTTGTGATTTTCTGCTTCATAAAAAATTTGCTCTTTTTTTTTTTTGTAGGGGGATCATTTAAAATGATCGTGAATAACTCATAGGTGATATGTTCTGTGTGTAAAGGAAAAAAGCCAGGAGGAGAACCTGAGCTGCCCAACCAGGTGGGGGACACAGCCACGCTCCCCCTCTCAGCACTGAGTTATTGTTAAGTGTTCATATCCACTCCATGCAGCTCTTCAATTCACATCAATTGGCAAGCCTAAAACAAAGGAAATAAAACCTGGTTTAGTCTAATATCTGTGATCAGGTTACTGCTATTGAGCTAAGGCACTTAAAAATACGTGGTGGTGCAGAAGACAGGAATCAATTGTAAAGCAAGTTGAAATGGAGCCTGTTTGTGTAAGGCTGGTATGCAACGTACTCTTTCATTTGTTTCCTCCATGCCTTTAAACCTACTTCCTCCAGCTGTCCTGCACTCTGCACAATGGAACATCCTGGAATACTTCAATCAACACAATTTACAAAATCACTTCTTTGCTTACCATCTCTTGTTGGAAACTGCTGCCTGCAGTTCACATGGGCTCTGTTCTGCTTGAAACTGCAGCATCTGTGTTTGTAATGTGCTGATGAACTGGGAGAGCCCGATGGGCTGAGCTGGGCACTGCTGCCAGATGAGCTGAGTAGTAACCTGGGTGCCTTCCTTGCATTTAAAACATCTGAGCTTAAATGTGGTATTTGCAAAGGAAAAATGTTCATTTGGAGTCTGAGTGCTGTGAGCGCACCCACTGCTGTTTTATATGTTGAAATACCAATAGATACAGCCAACACCTCTGTTTTATATTCTTCTGGATTGTGCTGTAGAGGTAACAACCATTGCAGCCCAATCTGGGAGGCCGTGACCCTCACCTCCCCTCCAGCCTGGTGCCTGGATGCAGAGGGAAGCTGCTTGTCCTCTGTGAGGGTGACAAAGCCTGGCAGGGGACTGGGGGAGGGAAGGCTGGAAGCAGGAACTTCCCTCCTGCCCCACTGTGAGCTGCTGGGCCATCCGAGTCAGCGGCCGAAACGGGGTGACTGCCAGTGCCGTGTATGGCCTCTAGTGCTGCTGGAATCACTGCACGGCAGGAGCTGGACACTTTATCTCAAGCTGGAGCTGTGGTAGCAAACAGCTAATGGGAAGCTCCTCTGGCTGTGTGAGGTTAGCTCCCTTACTTCGACTTTTCAGAAGCCTGTGACGTTTTGATGTCATATTAACGTTTAAACCATCTTGAGCCTCTTGGGCAGTTGTAGTTGTCTGAGCTTGCCCCAAGCTGCAGGGCCAGTAAGGCAGTCGGTGCCCCATTCTCTTCCTTTCAGAGGTTGATGGACTTTACCTTTCAGATGCTGACACTTGGTTTTCATTATCTGCTCTTGATTTCCTTGTGGCTGACCCTGGCTGCTGGGAGGTCACATCATGCTTTCTCCTCACTTGCTCTCACGCAGTCTCTGCGCTGTTGGTTGTTTTTTTCCTTTCCAAATGAGCAGCCTGAACTTTGTGCTTTTCTTGTCCCTGCTTCCTTGACCAGGCTGGAAATAACGATAACAGTGTGAGGCAATCTCTAATTGGAGGCATTAAAGCCAATCATCACTGCTAGTGTCAATTTGAGCAGATGCTGTGATTTATTCCTTAGTAATAATAAGTGGCTGACTAAGGATGGGCGAGGAAAAAATGTTGACGGATTATTTTTGTCTTCTGTCAGCACCAGAGTTTGAACTTGGATTCTTCCAGTTGTGCCTTTTCCTGACGTGGGTCTGTGTGACTGCTCCTATAGAAAGCAGCGTGGGCATAGCTTTACAAAGCGTCTGCTTTTCTTGTTACTCCTCAAAGTAGCAACATGGCCCCGTTCTGCATTCCGTGGGACCACGTGCCTGCTCTCTTGGTGGTTCTTGCTCAGTCATATTCAGAGCTTGTGGCTCATCGTTTGGAATTTCCATCAGCTCTGCGCCGTGGGGCAAAGCTTGACTGAAGTGGGAATGGAAACTTGCTAACAGACATGTGACTGTAAAGTTAATACACTGCTTGAAATGCCGTGACGGTGTGCTAGAGCCCTGGCTGCCTGCTGGATGCTTGTGGCACCAGAGGATGCTGTAGGTATGGGATCCTTCTTCATTCTGAGACCCTTTTTATGTCCTGTACTGCATACCAGACAACACATTAAATCATGAGACGTTTTAATCTCATCGCACAGACAGACAGACCGGAGGTGGTCAGTAAATATGCTGATCCAGACCCAGTTTTCCTCCTGTAATCACAGAGCAGTTTGCTTTGGGGGCAGCTGTTCGCTGCTCCTGGAGATAAAAAGGTGCTGTAAGATGGTGTTACTTTCTGGAGAGGTGTAGTGACTTCATAGATGAGTATGAGATGAGTCGCAGCCTGGGGCAACGCTTGCAGGATGTTTCCCATGAGAAGCAAGCTTTTGCTTTTCTAATTTATCTTAATCAAATATGGTAGGACATGTTCCCCCCCGTGGAAAGGTTGAGCCTTGGGGCCGGTATGAAGAGCTCCGTATCCATGGAGGAAAACAGATTTTTAGTGCATTAAGTTCAGCTGTGAGTTCAGGGTAATATTTTTCTTGCTGGCAGACGTATCGCTTTTCTTTGTGAAATATTTCTAACTTAGAATGAGTCTAAAATTATGTCTTCTCCAAATACAAAAGGTTAAAATCGGATGCTGTTCTTGTGCTTGCAGCACTCGGGCAGGATGGCTGTTGTGTGCAGGGACACGTGAGAGCACCGCCTTTGAGATGCAGTTGTTTGCAGCTATGGTTCTGTTCACAGTCTGGATGCACAGAGTGATTAATACCACGAAAACGTGATTCACTCTTAATTGGATATGCAGTCATTTCTCCTCCTGGTAAAAAGACTTCTCTGTTGTAAATAAAATGAGCATCAGTGTGTTTTTAAAGAGCTGAACTTCGCCTTGCAGAGGTGAATTTCCAAGTGTGATTTATAGATTAAAAAGAAAAAGACTCTACTTTCTAGACATTTCACAACACATTTGGAGTAACTTGTTTCTAAGGATTAGCAGCATCTATTCTAACTGGGGTGACTTCAGTCACTAAACTTCCAAATTCTCTGAAGGCTGCGAGTTCAGGAGTTCGAGGGTGCCTTCTCTAAGAGTTGTACAAATAGGGATTTCCAGCCCTCCCCCCAGATTACTATTACTAAAGCATAGATTTATGTTGAGTTGCTCTTGGTGACCAGCTCTTGTCCTGTTTGATTTTAAATGGCACAGATATTTCTAACAAATTGCATTCCAGCCTGACCACAGGCTCCTGCTGGTCGCCAGCAGTGGCAAGCAAATGCTTCTAGCCCGAGTCAGCAGAACGTTTCTCAATTTCTCCTGCATTGGCCCCTGTGAGTGCCTCCTGCAATGAGGGAAAAAGACTTCACTGGAAGAGGGTGAGGAAAAGACAGTTGTGTTCAGGATCTTACATGCCTTGAATTTCTGTGACTGTTCCTGGTTTGGCAAGCGGCACGTCTACTGAGTCGGCTGGTTTTAGTGCTTGTTGTCTGGTATGAGGGTTTGAAGTCGTTTTGTGGAGCTATTTTTAAAGGTAGAGCTGCGGAGGAGATGTCTTAGAGGTTTTCCTAAAGCATTGTGAGAGGTAAACCTCGGAGTATGTGCAGAGGGGGAGAAGGTGGGAAAGTATTGCTTGGAGAGGGTTAAAAAACAGTGTGAAAATGAGTCCTTCTGGCTCGAAGGAGCACAGTGTGCATCTGAGTGTATATTGCCTGGGCTTTCCCAAGGGTGGCACCTGGAGTTGGTTCCCCGTCCTGTTAAAGCAGAGTTAAAGCAGCCCCACTGCTGCCTACAAAGCAAAATGGTGCCTCTTCTGCAACACACAGACCCTCCCCACAGCCACGGCCCCGTCGGCCAGCCATTGTTTGGGAGGTGCTTGGTAACGGGGCTCTGTAGAAGTGTTGTGCTCTGTGTGAGCTCTCAAAGCAGCACTGGAACAAAAGCAGATGTGGGGGGTGATGCATGCGGCTGCCACGCTGCGAGCTGCTGGCCCTTGGACTAATGGGACAGCTGGGCTGCACTGCAAGGACATGGGATTGTTCTGCTCTCCTTTGGCTCTTTCTGAATTTTAATACCCTGCACTTTGTCGCTGTAAATGAACTGTTTATGCTTTATTTGTTATTCCAGTTAAAATGTGGCTTCAGTGTGTTCCATAACTCCAACTTCTTTCCATTATAGAATTGTTTACATTGCAGCGGAAGAATTATGTTCAATTGGCGTAGTCTTCAGGTGCTTCGTTGGCCATTTACAGCAGCTTTGCAAATGCCTTTCTTTTTTCCACTGGCTGCCACTGGTAAGATGTTTCCTTTGGCAGACATCTGTTGGTTGAGCTCTTAACAGGAGGCGATGCTTTGGGACTGTTGGGCCATTCCGAGGCTGGCAACCCCACTGGGAGAAGCAGCTCATGGCAAGGAGCTCCCAGAGGAGGCATTTTGTCTTTGCATCCTCTTGGGAGCACAGGGCCTTCTTCACACCACAGTGCACAGTTTGAGAAGAAATACTGGCAGTGCTCTGAGTGAAACCTTACAAAGAGGATGGGGGAGCTTCGTTAGAGCACAGATTATATTTTACTACAATAAAACTGAAAGTAACAGCCTGCCATCACAGCTGGCTGCAGTTGTACTGTAGTGTGGTTGACCTGCCAAATTTTGTGGAACCGAAAATCGTACTTCTTGATTCACACACCGTATCGCCCTGCCTCGGCAGCAAGCTTGCCCCTACTCTCAAGGGAACATAGGAAATGGTCATTTAAACTCAAGTGCATGGGGATTTCCTCCATGCAAATTTCATGTTCAAGAGACTTCTACTGCCAGTGTATGCAGGTGAAACCCGTGGGTTAAGGAAGATGGCTCGAGAGACCTTTCCCTGTCCCAGATTAGCTGTCAGACTGGGGAGGGGAAGCGGGGGGTGCAGCTGAATTCTGTAAGCTTTAGAACACAGTGGAGAAAAGTTACCAGGTTTGCCATGAATGTACTTTGGGATTTGAGGAGAGTTTCATTCTGTCTTTGCCCCTGTCCTCCATGAGTCAAATAGAAATGCATTATTTGTTTAGGTCTGAAATTGCTGGGATGGGGGGGGGGGTCTTGCAGCTGTTACCAAAAAGGAGTCCATTGTCAATATGACTTCTCGCAGTGTCTCTAGTACATGTTACAAGTCACTTGTTCATTCTTCCTCCTATATCGAAATCACTTCTTGTGTGTCAAGTTCTGCATCTCTTCTTATTTTACTTCAATAAACTGCAGAATTTGTATCTCATTGCCATGAGATAAGTTGCCGTGCAGATGTGGCTGTGTAGGTGCTCTGGTCTCTTCAATGAGGCCTGAAATGTTGGCATGAGTGAACCCAACTAAAATCTTCTTCCCTAAGTCTAGGAAAGGCACTGAGGCTTCACCTTTAGTGTGAGGCTGCAGCATCTCACCCTTTCATGTGCAAATGAAGGCTGTAAGATCCTCATACCTCAGGCTCCTGCGTTTCAAAGTGAGCTTTGGGAGCCTCACAAGGTGAAATGGCAGCATTGGGTTCTATCATACTTTCTCTTTCCCTCATTATTTTGTAAGAAATCTGGCTTTGGGAGGTATTAGGCTCCCTTATTGGTCTAATAAGCCTTATTTTTAAGGGCTTTCTCTTCTACAGCACCAAGTGCTGGGTTCGGAGTACTGAATGTAGCTGTAGGATTGCCTCTTGACTTCTTTTGTATTTAAATAACAGCAGTTCTTTAAGGTTGAAGCAGTTGAATTCTTCAGTCAACATCGATGCTCATTTTTGGTGGTTTGCCCCAGCAGTCGTTTGATGTGAGATGCAGAGCAGGAGTGATCCATCTGTGTGGCACTGAAATAACACCACAGTCCTGAAGTATATTTCAGACTGCTTTGTGAGGTCGCTTTCTGGTACATGCAGAAATACAGGCATGAGTTAAAGCCACGGGTTTTTGGAGAAAGATCCAAAAGTTGCAAAGCTCCAATGGAAGATGTGATAAGGTCTGGTCATTCAAAAAAAGCTTAATATGGAATTTAAATGCTTTCATCCTCTACAAACAACAGCAGGGAGAGCACCTGCTGCAATAAAGCTGCTGGCCCTGAATATCTTAACGAGACCATTTCAAAGTTGATTAAATTGAAAGTTTTCCTGTTTTGAGAAGGAAGGATTCTTACCTTGCCGTGGCAGAAACTGAAAGACTCCTTAACCTTTTTATTTGATGACAAGGCAGAACTTTATGAAAGAGCGTTAATAGCTTATGTGGCACTTCAGATGCTCTTAGAAAAACCCCGTATGTTATTTAACATTAACGGCCTAAGTGAGAAATGGTAAGTTCTAGCCTACGTTCTTTACATCACGGACAAAATGGGGTAAATGCAGGTTTTTTTATTGTAATCTTTATTACAACTCACATGAAATGCGTTTGGAATTCTGTTTTTCCAGGGTCCACACATAGCATCAGTTACTCTTGCTGCCTATGAATGTAACTCCGTTAACTTTCCTGAGCCTCCGTACCCAGATCAGATCATCTGCCCTGATGAGGAGGGGAGCGACGGATCCATCTCTCTGTGGGCGATCATCTCAAAAGTCAGGCTGGAGGCCTGCATGTGGGTAAGCCTTGCTTTGTAAAACCGGGGCTGCTTTAACCTACACACCTGCTTTTTCTGTTCAGCAGCACTCAGCAATTGCTTACTTGGGCCAAATGAGGATGGCTTAACGCTGCTGCGTTTGTATCTGTGGTACAAAGAGCTGCTTTCCTGATCAGCCTTCTCTGCACTGGCCATGTAGTATTGATCCCCTGTAGTATTAATCTTCAAGTTCTTAAAGGACCAACTGTTATGAACTGCAGCGTTACACTGCATGCATTAAACAATAAACCTCAAAGAATTTGAGTTTATAATTTGAGGGAAGTTGCAGATACTCTTAGAAAGGATTCAGGCCCTGATACCACAGCTGAGATGTTTATTGTGGGTTCCATCAATGAATCAGATTAAATGCAGTGCTGTGTTACATGTTTTTGTATAGCATTTCCTTTTCACTGCCTGTTTCCATCAGGGTAAACTTTTCATTTCAAACAGGAAAAGCAGGTTGGCTTCTAAATGAATCAGGAAATGCTGCTGTTGGAACTTCCTTTCTGTTCCTTTTATTCCCCCTGCAGTTTTGGTGTAGTTTGCTTTTTGGATGACTTTGATCAGTTGGTGTCTGTTTCATTCTGGATAGGTGACTTTCAATCCCAGTTTATACAGATGTATCTGCTGAGAACTGAACTGTGTGCCACATTCACTTTGCTTTTACTGCTGGATTCCTGTTCTGGGTGACCACTTAATTGGTAAATTTGTGGTTGTCAAATTCAAACGTACAGAGGGGAAATCCTGAATACAGATAACATTTACTGTCTGCTCTCATGTTCCCAAATACCTCCTCGTGGTACAAAAAGGTATCTTAAGGCAACTTTGGTCACTGCAGCTTTTAAAATGATCAGCAGCTGCACTGCTTACAGGAATGAGGTTTAGGCTGCGCGCATCATGGATTCGACCCATGTCAGAGAAAGTAAAGTACAGCTCACAGTGTTTGTGTGGAGTGATGTACAAAATCCATTGTGATTTTAATAATGGAAAAAGTGGACTTGGAGCTCTCTTGAGAAGCAAAGTATATCTTCATTTTCAGTCTTTCTAATGAGAGGACAGATTTCCCTGAATGCTTGATGAGTGGCTGGAGATACAAGTACTTATAAGACCATAAATATAAGCTTTTTTTTCTCTTTTTATTTTGCTGCTGCTCTGCTTCTGCTTGAGTTTGTTTAACGCAGACAAAAATGGCACTTACAGTCATGTTTCTAGGGCTGCAAAATACAAACGCAACTGAGGGTAAACACGCGTTGCTTAATCTTCAGCATCTAAAATAATGGAACAGTGATGAGAATTAAGCTCAGCAATGAATTAATAGCACTGCAAGCACTGAAAGCTTGTGTCCTTCAGAGGACAACAAGTGGTACCTCCAGTCTTTCGTGAGAGCAGCATTTCTGGGTCCAGGCTGTGGAAAGGAGAAAGGCACTGGAGCAACCCATCCCCCTCCCCGCCTCCCCTTCTCGCCTTGGAGTTCCCTGCCCACCACCTTTCTGCTGACCTCTGTCTCCACTCACTTTTCCCCCGGGACCATCCCCGTCTCTCAGTGGTGTCTAGTGTAATGTTATGCTTTCTTGGAATGTTTCATGAGTACATAAACATTACTTGCTAATTTCCTGTAAGCCAGATCATGTTGGCGACTGCTGCTGCTTCTTCTAGTGCGTTTCTTTTGTGTCATGATTCCAGTTAATGTTTCATGGAAGCTGTTGGAGAAACTTACTCTGGGTTCTGCCGTATCTAAACCAGATCCCACTGAACTGGAAAGCAATGGCAGCTTCCAGAAAACAAAGCAAGATGAGCTTTTACAACTCAGAACCTTACTAAAAATACTTGATTTGAATTTGTTTTCAGCTTGGAAGTGAAATGGGGAATAATCAGAGTAATTCCTCATCTGAGCTTCATTGATTGAACTCTTTTTTTTAATGGAACTGGGAACTAATAATTGGATGTAGTGTCTGAGTGTATCATGAGAAACAGTGGATAAATGCAAAAGCAAAGGAGTGATTGGCTGTGTGCAGATGTGCTCCTTGCACAGCACATGGAGCCCCGTGAGGAAGAGGTGCAGTAGCACTGCCAGCCTCTTTCCTTCAGCCTTGTAAAGTGAAACGCTGTCGAAAGGCTGCAGAGCCAAGAGCTGGCTGATCTCCTGGATTGTTTGGAAGGAGACAGGAGAGTGGTAGGAATATAAGATTTCATGTAAAACGTTGAAAGCAGGACGGTCCCACCGGGGCACTCTGCAGAGCTCTGCCTGTAAAGCTGCCCAGGCTGAGTATCCTGCCAGGCCTGAGTGCAGGGATTGCTCTGCAGAAGGGATTGGATTCAGATCACAAAAACATCAGCATCTGTTCCAGCTGACCTAAACCAGGTACAGCTTTTTCCAGAGATGAAAATCATTACTGCTCCCCTGCATGTCAGTGATACTCATTTCTGTTGATAATGAGTGTTGCTGGAATTAAATACCACCGTATCTAAGGAATTATTAGGTGAAATGGAAAGGATGGTTTTAAAAATCACTATAAAAATTGGCTCCACCAGTCCTGGCCTGCAGAAGGACTCCCCCAAACAATCTGCTAGGTAGGTGTATGCCAGTTTTCACAGCCTGCTATCCCACAGGGGCAGGGTATTCAATAGTGCCCTACATTTTTAATGTGTTGCAGCTTTCCTTTTTCTTTTCTTTTTTTATAAGAAAGGAGGGGAGAGAATAAAAGCACTTAATTGCTGGGGATTAGTAGGACAGGCGGACCGGGATGAAATCAGTTTGAACGACTCTTTCTAGCAGAGTCATTTCCCCATTTCCTTTTCTGAATATACTGTGTAAAAGAATTTCGCTCAGCATCTATTTGCTTTTCCAGTTTGCTGTTAGCAGAACTTGCATCCCATGTTAAATAGAGAGCTAATGTTACAGAAAGCAGTTAAATAGTTACTGGGTTGTATCCTTCATTCCTTGCTTTATTTTTTTTCCTTAAACACACGTAGGGAACCTATGTTGGGTAGCCCTGAAATCATATGATATTGTTGCAGCTCGGGGATGTTTTGTAATGAGCATGTGACCGATCCACTTTAATGAAAGTTCACGTCCAGTACACGCATGCAAACCTCTTCCTCAGCTAACAGAACGAAGCCAAGGCGAATTGGCAGAGCCCGGAGGAGCAATGTGACTTTTTGTTCTTGCATCACCCTGAGAACATAACCTCAAGTGAATTTTTCTGAGCCGTCGTTGCTACTGTGTGCAGACTGATCTCCCCCCCGTGCCAGCAGCAGGCAGATTAATGAAGTTCAGCTTGTTGCACCCGTTTGAGTTTTTCTGCTGTGGAAAACGAGGCGTAAACGTGAGATGCTGCGCTTAAAGTGAGACCTCAGCAGTTGGGGTAACTGCAGAGAAGGGCAGCATGGAAAGCCACAACCTGTTGGTTTGGAGTACCCACAGCAGCTGGAATTCTCCCTCGCGTGCAGCTGCATATAGAGTGGGAACAAAGGAAATTGAAAGGCTTTTACATAGCTTCAAAGGGATAGAAAAGCATTTGTTACTCACTCCTGACCCTAAGAAAGAAAAGCCATCTGCGTGCAGCTCAGTTTTAGCACTTTTCCAGTGTGCTGCCCGACTATTGTGTGTTACCTGTCCTATATTTAAACTATTCTGAGTTTAATCCAAGTTCCTGTTTCATTAGCCTCTGTTTATCCATATGTTCAGTCTCGGTTGTCTCTCTTTTCTATTCTTTTTCTTTGGTTAAACTAAAGTTGTATTTACCCACAAGACTGAAATGAGTCATTTGATGTCCTGAGAAAACAAATATAATTTTCCTGTGGTGAGAAAGGAACCGTGCTTTCATCTCTAGTTCTCTTGGCTTTCTTTATCCCATCTTAAGGAGAGAGAAATCTCCAGATCGAGCTTTGCTTAACCTTATTTTCCTTGCTCGTAGCTGTAGTAAAACTTGACCCTGTTTTCTAATAAACACTTGCACGAGGTCTCATGACTTTGTGAACCGTAAGTAAACTGCATGACGGCGCAGGGGAGGAGTTCCCAGATGGTTCTGCAGGCTGTGCAGGAGCTGTCACATGCTGGCAAGTGTGCCTGGCTCTGTGCAGGAGGCGAGATGGCCGGGCTGGGCCGGTGTGTGGGGTGGGGATAGGGATGGGGATGGGCTGCAGCCCCTCACAGCAGCACACTGCTGGCCCCAGGGCAGGCAGGGCTCACAGCTGTGACCTTGCAGTGTGGTACCCTGCATTGAGAAAAGCTGCATTTCCCTAACATGGAAAAATGGGATCTCATAGCCAATGGCTTTATATTTAATGTCAGGAAAAAGCTGTCCTGGTGGATGAAAGCAAGCTCCTCAAAGCAACTGCTTTCCACAGCCCTGCAGTTATAACGTGGCACACATCTCTGGCTTCCAACCTTTTGAATTGTCTGTGCATATTGCGTGTCCCATTTGAGAACAGAGAAATAAATCTGGATTATTCTTTTCCCAGGGTGCTGGCACAGCCATTGGAGAGCTGCCTCCGTATTTTATGGCAAGAGCAGCCCGACTCTCTGGTGCTGAACCTGATGATGAAGAGTACCAGGAATTTGAGGAGATGCTGGAACATGCAGAGACTGCACAAGTAAGAACAGTGCAAAACAACAGAATTAATAAAACACAGAACAACTAGATGGAGTAAATAACTGTTGCAATGAAATGAGAATAGAGTAAAGATCAGTTGGTGCAAGTACACAAGGGACTTCCCAGGGGTGGGGGGAGATTCTCCATCAGGTAGGGATACCTCTAGGGGCAGGAGATTGATTTGTTGAAGCACGTACAGTAATGCAGCCAAAGCATTTGCTACAAGTACTGCATTTATTTACAGTTCCAAAGACAGCACAGTGAAGGTAGAGAGAAAGCAAACTAACAGGTTGGTGACAGAGGAGGGGCTGTAACAACCATGATTATAGAAAAGCTGCATTTTAAACCTCCCTGGGCTGGGTGACTGTCAGTCAGCTTATCCCTCCCCACATGACCTTGGCCACTGACAGCCTCATCAGTCAGAGGAAACATATTTTTCCTGATGTGAAAATGCAGTGAAACTGCCCCAAATCCCTTTATGTTGTTGATCTTGTGATTTGTTCTCTTGGCAGATTAAATACCATTTGTGTGATAACATAGTTTGTAACTGATGCTTTATGTCAGTCAGATGTTACAATTCTGCATTCAGGACAGGAGTTTGCATCTTCTCCAGAAGCCATCCATAGCCATTAACTGTTCTGCTGGGGAACTTTCTTGATATAATTAAATACTTCTCTTCCCCCCTCCTCGATGGATAGTGGATGAAGCTTTTGGAAATACTGAGTGCCATCTAGTAGTGCTAACAGTGAACCCTGTGTTTTATGAGAGCCTCCTCCTGCTAAGAAGTTCCATAGGGTTTTCCTGCTATTTCAGTAGTAAATTCTTCTGTTTCTTTGAAGATGGAGTGGAAGGGGAAAAAAAAATCTGCTTTGGTCTTTGTCCTGCTGTCAGTCTTTGCTTTGTGAAGTAATCCCCAGCTGTATAAAAAGCACGTCCCGTGTAAAGAAAGAAAACCAGCAGTCCAATGCATGACTTGAGAGCTGAGACGCTATCTGTGTTTACTGAAACTCTCCCAGCAAATTATATGCACATAAAGCTGTGGGAGCAGCCAGAGCCGTTTCCAGACTGCACAGTGAGATTATTGGGCAGAATGCTTCTGCTAGAAGAGCGTTTTGTCAGGACAGGCCAAAATGTGGCTGGCTGTATGGACTGCTCCACGTGAACGGATGGCACTGTGTCATTCAGTAAGGAGAGTGGTGGTGTTATTTACCAGTACTTTTGATTTTATTTTCTTGACAATTGAGTTGGGATTGAAGCGTGTTTTGTGGACGGATAGCCAGGAAGAAAAATCTTTTTGAACTACGCTTGTGGTTTGGTTTCTATAAAATTCTCTTAGCATGAGGCTTTGACAGTGATTAAATTGTATTGCGCTCATAAAACTGACAGTTGAGTTTTTTCCACTTAATAACATGACTTCCATTTGGCTTTTGGCATCCATCGTGTTTTTGCTAGATGTCTGTGGGAGGCAGGCCTGCCTTTTCCTATGACCTTGAGTAAATCCCAGTCGTTAGCGTAGCTTATCGCTGTTTGTTCTGTAATTGCAATTTTGTGACCAGTTATAAAGGCTATTTTTAAATTGCTCAATAACGGTCTTTATTACCTACATCAGCTTGTGCCATTCTCCAGGTTTAGGTCTTATGCCCATGAAAGCAGGGAATGTGACAAGTGTCTCACACCATGGAGACTGCCACAGCTGTTTGACGTCAAGTGACAGAAGCCTTCTCTCAGCATAAAGGTCTCGCTTCAGCCTGCCTTATTGAAGGGCGTGAAATTGGGTGTGTTGGATTTGGAAGAATAGCCTCCCCCTCTACTTCTGCTGAGTAGAGAATGCCTACAAGGCACAGCCAAACGGCTTGACGTTCTGCCTGCGTGTGTTTTGTTTAGAGCTGCTTGCTGCTGTTTCTCAAGAAACAATGGTAATTTGGAGAACCAGATGAGGATCTTCTATGGTGAGAAGAGAACATGAATTGAACATCCAGCCTGACTGATCTTTGAGGGGAGAAATGTTCCTGCTAGTTTGGCAGCTTAAAAAACAACAGCCAAAAAAAAAGGGAACTTAAATTTTTACACTGTTTATTCCTTTTAGTCCTCCATTCAAAATTGCACCGAGTGAAATATTATTTACTTTACTTCCAGGAGTGTGTTGGGTGATGCTGGGTCAATTTAAATCCAGGCGACCTTTCTCCTTGAGCTGGGTTTTGAGAAAACCCATTATCCTGCAGATGATGGGAGCCTGCCTCGTACTTTCCCCGTTACCATACTTCAGAAAAGCCCCTCGTTTTAAAGCACACTTCTCCTTTCCAAGCATCTGTGCGTGCTGCTGTGCCAGTGCTGCTTCCACACCCTGAGCTCCAGAGCTTCTCCTGCCTCGTAGCTGCTCTTGTTCACATCAAGTGGCTTTGCCCCACAGAAGGAGTGTGGTTTACAGGCAGGGCTCTTGTTTCTCAGAGCTGCACACAACGCAGAGCCCAGCACGCTGTAGGAGCAGAGCGACTTGCTCTGATTTGTTGGTACTTAGGCAGTGTTTTAGAATTATACACGTTTAAAATGGTGTTCAGTTGCTCTGAGCTCTCTTCCAGTCAAACTCCAGTGCAATGGTGATTTTTAGCAGAGCTCCCTCGTGACAGTGGGGTATCTCCAGCACTGCATTCAAACCAACCTCTTAATTAGGGGAAGTGAATCTGCTGCTTAGTGCTGGGGCAGCACATTGCTAATCATGCAGTGCGAGCAGAGCTCTGTGCAGCCTCGTGGCCACACACCCGAGTGCAGGGCTTTTCCTTTCCTCCTGATCAACGGTTGGTGATTGTGAGGTGCTCTTGTGTTTTCTCATTGTGCTGAAGTGCCAAAAGCTGGCAGAGGTTTCTGGTGCACGTGGAGCTCAGTGCCAGCTGCCCTCGAGGTTCCTGCTGATGGATGCCGCGTGGGCCTTGCTGTGCCATGGCGCTCTTTGCTAAGAGGAGAGAAGTACCAATATCTTTGCTATCTATCTAATCCTTAATGACTCTAAGTGTTTGGATTCATTAAGTAGCATATTTCTAAGAACTAATGATTTACACATTAGGCTTTGCTTCTCCGCAAGCCAAATTTCCATGTGAAAATATTTCCAAGTTGCCTGTGTTACTATCAGTCCCTGCTGCTTGCTGACTTCCCAGGCTGCATCTGCCTCTGCAAGGACACAAACTTGACAAAGGGTTAAATCTGCAGAAAGGCCGCGATGCAGCAGCACCCCTGGTAAATGACCCAGTGCCATCTGCACACTGGCTGCCCGTTGCTGCTGGGACCTGTTTTTGCCTCCACTGAACCTTTACTGGTTGTGGTTTGTCTGGCCATCACATGACTTCTCTGAAAATTCCCCCTCCCCTCCATTTCCAGTAAACTGTTTGAACAGGAGTGACTCAGACTGAAACCAGCTTCCCTGTAACCACAGGGCTTGTTAAAGAATTTGTCAACGTGGACTCAAGAGGGTTTGTATTAAACTAAGCTGCAACTGCTTCGGTTTGCGTTGCGTCAGGAGTTCCACCAAACAACTTCCTGCTCGGGGAGGCGGCTTCTCGTCTGCAAGGAGTTAAAGCGATGAACTTTGCGATAGTGGCAGTGGGACACATGAGAAAGCCATCTCTCCAGCACTGCTGAGAGCTCCCGTGCCTTGAGCTGGATTGCTTTTCCACGTCCTAATGCGGGTCCCTCAGTGCAGGAGCAGAACAAAGTACGTTCACCACACCCAGCCGTGGTTACTCGGAGAACCCAGCGCTGTGTTCTGACACGACGCTGTGACTTCACTGAAGTGGAATGATCAGGTTCAACTAATCAGCAAAATATTGCTTAATTAGCAGCGTGAAGATGGCCAAATTAAAAAATGGATCTCTCCCATGATTAAGCTAACAGTTGGTATCTGGTGAGTTCCTGTTTGGGGAGGACTGCTTGGCTGCTGCTGGTTTAAGCAAAAGCTCTTGAGGGTATTCTTTACAAGAAGGAAGAAGTTAAAGCAGACCACAGAGAGCCTTCTATAAAGCAGTTATCATAAAAATGGAAGTGGTAAAGTCATGTACAATAACTGGAAAACATTGACTTCTCTTTTTTTTCCCCAGAAACAAGTTGTTGAAACCCAGCATCAAATTCTGTTCATCGTGTTTTCTTCCTCGTTCTTTCAATCTCCCCCTTTTCTCATCGGCTTCCCCTGCTAATTGTCACTGTTAGGTCTGGGCAGCCCCATGGGTGCCACCAGGAGGCTTGTCTGCATGCAGATCAATGTGTGCTTCTGTTAATGCGTGGACGGAGGTTTCTCCCCTCCTTATCGTGGCCCATAATTAAATGTAAATTCAAAATGAATCAAACTTTGGAGCTTCAGCGGGTCAGGGAAAGCTTTAAACAGGGGAACTGTTGGCAGAGGGAGCTTCCTCAGGAAGGGGGGAGCAAAGAGTTAATATCAGCACAGGGCAGACAATGGGAGCTGTGAGTAAGAAATGTGTGAGCCACCTCCTTGCTGCATTTCTTTGGACCCTGGCAGGAGAAACTGGCAGTCTTGTGCCTGCATTGTTCTATTCATTTGCACACCTGCTTTCAGATAAGGGAAAACCAGCCTTAGCTTTGCTCATGATAATCTAGAGATGACTTTTTCACATTCTTCTTTGAGCTTTTTCTTTGTGATACCTCTGTTAGCTAAAACTCACTCACAAGGCCTTCTGCCTTCGTAGTGCTCAGTGTGAAAGTACATAAATCAGTCAAAGCACTGAAGAAATCGGGATTGCTTTGCAGTATTTTCACTCAGTATTTGGCTGTTGGCTCAGAGCAATTCTGTAGTGTCAAATAAGTCACAATGCAACAGAAATTGACCTCTTAAGGAAGAATATACCCAAGTTTATTGTAAGTCTCGCATGCTGCTTGGTCTCGAACACTTCTTTTCACTCTTTCAGAGTCATATGGGTGTTTTCAGCTTTGTGATCCATACAGAAGGAGCAGTCTCTACTCAATAAGCCTGTGTGGTGTGGGTGAGCTTTTCTGGAAAGTTTGGATCTGGGAAGAAAAAAAACCCAAAACCAGTAATAAAATGATTTACGGATCTTCCTGGGACCAAAGTTGGGCTGTTCCTCTCACGTCTTCACACAGGGCTCTTCTGCAATATTCAGGTGAACGTAAGAACTGCTGCTGTTTCATGTCATGGATTGATAGATAAGCAGTTATTTTCATTTGTGTGGACAGGCAGGTTGTGTTGCAGGGCAGGAAAAGTCACTTCTAAGGTACTGTTGGCCCAGAAACGTTTTGAAGGAGATAAGGAGTAAATGAAAGGTTGAAAACCTGAATTTAAGAACTCAGTATTCTGAGAAAGGCCAATCAGAAGTTGGGGGCACATAAGCTGCTTCAGATATTTATTTTTCAGGGAACACCTTCCATCACTGATACAAATTAATGATGGTATCGTGGCCTTTTTTTTTTTTTTTCCTGCTCCAGACACTGTTTAAATATCTGTGTTGTACGAGAGTCTGGTATGCAGACCACTTCTCTAAGCTGTCTGGGAACCTCTGCTCCTTCCCAGGGCAAACCAGCAGAGGTATGCTTAGCTTTGCACATCTGCTGCCTAGGTTGAGTAGGAAGGCTGGTGTGTGCAAAAGGATTTCTCAGCCGTGTATGAAATCGTTTACTTTTATTAAACAAGTGGTTTTTCTGTGCATGGGCTTCTTCCTTAAATTATTTCTAAGTTCCCTGTGGGAGAAGTGTGTGGCTTTTTTCACTTCTGGTGACTGTGGGTCTGCTTTGTACAGGATTGAAAAGGTCAATCTGTGTGTCTGGTTATCACAGATTGCTTCCTTTCTTGATGACGATGGCTAAAGGAAAGTAATAACTCGCTTAATTCCAGCCCTCTTGAGCCCCTCCTTGCAGTGTCCGGATCTTAAACCCAGCAAAAATAGGATTTTATAATATGTAAGGGATTAAAAAAGAAAAAAAAAAAAGTCAGCAATATCCTGGAATGCTGCAGTACTCATCGTGCTCTGTAAGCAGATTGACAGTCCTGTGGTCACAGCAGCTAATTGCGATTGCAGCTTCGAGATAAATGAGCACTCACTGTGCAGCTCAGTGGTATTTTAGGCAGCCAGCACGTTGGTGGAGGCAATGCCAGCACACGCTTCCAACTGCAGAAGCAAAGGCTGTGGAGGTCAATGTCTGATGTGTGGGAACTGGAGTGATAGGATGTCCTTTTGCTTCATTCTTCTCTCTGTAGGTGGCTGCTAGTATCTTGTTATGGAATCACAGAAAAATTAGTCTTGAAAGGGACCTCAGGCAGTCTGTAGTCCAGACTTTTGCTCCAGGCTGGGTCAGCGGTGAGATGGGGTTCCTCGGGTGTTATCAGGTCTGCTCTTGAAAACCTCCAGGCCAGGAGACTGCACAGCCTGTCTGGGTGATCTGTGCCAGGGCTGGCTGATGAACTGAAAGAACACCTACAAGTTGTTGATGCTAGTAGTCTGCTTAATCCTGGTAAAGCCTGTGAAGTCAAGGGCCTCACCTCGTTGCTGTTCATCCTATTTCATATTGGACTTCCTAAAATTGTGTTTTCATTCTCACCATGGACGTGTATTTGTCTTTTAACAATTCCTATATGTTTACACTGTTCCTTTTCCCGAATTTAATGTCACCAAAGACCCAGACCTCTTGTGAAGTTAATTTCCTTCTCAAGCTTAGAATTTGAACTGCTTCTCTTAATCTGCAGTGGCTGTCCTATGCCTGTCACATATAAACACCTTTTATCAAACGTCCCTTTGCTACTTTCAGTAGTTCTTAAAAACCTGTAACTTTCTAACAGCCCAGTTTTCAATACAGGGCCTTTCTGTCCAGACTTTCCTAGGGATAAGTAAGCTTAAACCTTACTTCTCCCCCCCCGCTTCTCTCCAAATATCAACACAGAAATACTCCTTCTTAGTTTCCCCTTACTTGCATTAACCTGGAATTATTTTTGAGAAAGTTAGAACAGAGGTGTGGGGCCACATTCCTTCTGTGCACGTGAAGATGCTGAGGGTCATTGCAGCTGGAGGAGTGGGAGATGAGGACCGCCGTGCACCACTATCAGAATGGTCCCCTTTGCAGCGTAGTGGAACCTTACATCTGTCACCTTTGGTGTCATGCAGGAGAGGTATGAAACAGCCATTTTGGTCCCTGAGTAAGGATCTGTTTGCAGTGATAGGCAGTGGCTACCGACTGTATCTTCATCTCCGTTCTTCTCATCTTAACTCCAGATTGCTGTGCTGATCGTTAAACACCGACTGAGCTGCTGCTTCTGTTGCATGGATGTATGCTGTAACTTCTCAGCCCATAGGTAGCTGTCTGTCTTCTTTAAAGCCACCCTTTTGCAGTTAGTATGTTATTTCAATGAGTTAATAATTCTTCCCAGTCTTCTGAAATTCTAGAGTGGATTACCTAACATGAGACCACAAATGGTCATTCGCCCATAAGCTGTGTTTGATTCCATTGTGCTGTAATAGAAAGCTGAAGAGACAAAATATTGTGCAGCTCATTTTTAACATAACTCAGATTTTTACATGAAAAGGAGCGCTGTCTTTGTAGGCAGCTTTGTAGATGCTGAGGAATTTATAATTTTAATGATCTGAGACGGTAGCTCCATACGGTGCCTTCAGTCTTTGGAGAAAAATGTTCTCCTCTGAAGTTTTCTATTTGTATTATTAAACTTTGTTTCTGGTAAGAAAATATGATAAGCATAATATTTATTACGCTCAAAGGTTGGAGTGGTGGTCTCATTCTTCCTCACACCTTTACTGGCCTTCCTCTTCTTGCCTTATTGGTACCCGTAGCACAGCTGCCAGTGTATTTGTAAAGTGCTTACTGTATTGATAGCAGAAAGAAGCTGACAGAGCACATGTTCTTGTGGCCTCGGGTCAGCCTTGAACCATCTCTTTCAGAACCTGACTGCCATCACTGCTGCCTGTGTGGCATGGATGGTTTGAGGAGGGTCACAGCTTTCTTGAGGCTCCAAGCAACGGATTGCAACTTCAGGATGGGAAATGAACCGTTATGCTGTGTAGTTATGAGAGGCCCATCTGCGTGGTCTTCCCAGGAAATATCTCCTGCTGAAGTCCCAATGGCATGTTTCTGTGAGGGCTGAGCCCTGTTCGGAGCTCCTTCACCATCAGCTGGCTCACTGCTCTGGTCCATCAGCAGTTTGTTTCTGGAGATTAAGAAAAGAAACAAAGGCATTCACAATTTCTTTGTGAGCAATAAATTGTGACCTTTCTGCGTTCTGATACTAACATGGCAGAGGAAAAAGGGTCACAACTTCGTGTGTGCTGGAGTTTGTTAACTAAATCCAGTGAAACGTTCAGCGCTGAAATAACTGAGAAGTTACGCGTTGCATTTCACAGTGAAGGGAGAAGGAGGAAATAGTGATCAAAGTGATAAAATGGAAGCGAGGCAAAATAGAGAACGGGGGGAAGCCTTGCAGTTGGGACGAGACTGCCCATTGCTTTTCCCAGAAGCAGGGCTGTCTATGGGAGTGGATGCTCACAAAGGCAGATGTGAAGCAGGCTTCCCGAGGCCGCCGGCTGAGATGTGTGAATCAGAATTTCAGCTCTGACCTTTCGATGCCTCTGATTTCCATTCCAGTTCTTGAGATCTTATGATTAACCCAATGAAGTAATGTTTAATCATTTAACCTCCCTTCGCCTGTGTTGCAGCAGTCACAGGAAATGTATTTCCAAACCAAAATAACAAATCATTTTTGAGAGGGACACAGCGAGCAAAAGTGTCCCGAAACGCAGCG